>NC_134860.1:65992712-66295768 GCF_049852395.1 Peromyscus maniculatus bairdii | reverse complement strand
TGTTGTTTTTGTTTTGTTTTGTTTTGTTTTTCGAGACAGGGTTTCTCTGTGTAGCTTTGCGCCTTTCCTGGGACTCACTTGGTAGCCCAGGCTGGCCTCGAACTCACAGAGATCCGCCTGGCTCTGCCTCCCGAGTGCTGGGATTAAAGGCGTGCGCCACCACCGCCCAGCTAGAATTCCCATTTCTTAAAAAAAATAAAAATAAAAATAGATTATCAGATAGATGGGTAATCCAGTCTTCTTCACTAGATCCCTTGATCTCTGAGGAAAGACAATTAGCAAGAATCTTGATGTAGTTCTCCCATTTAGTGCCGTAAAACATGAAAACTGTCACTTGAACTAATTATGGTGTGAAAGATGCATTGGCGTTTCCAAAATTACAGATGTAGGCACAAAATAAAACCTCAGACCGCCGAGGCATGAGATTAGAAACAGAATGTTGACAGATTTCTCTGTTTCTTGCACCTTCTCTCTCCTCTGCCAAGCCCAGAGAAGCTGAAGTGCAGACACCTCCCAACCCCCACCCATCCACCCCTGTCTACAGCAGTTCACAGCAGGGCCTGGAGCATGCAGAAGAGAGGTCTGAAGAGCTCTGCAGGCAGCTGGCCAGACTCCATGTCTGCCTCTCCCACTTAACCTCGCCTGCTTTCCACCAGGTTAGGACACCTACACACTGCAAGCCTCTGCCTTTGTAAGTGGGGTCAACAATGCCTGCTTCAATGGTACAATATGTAGCACAGGGTAAGGGGCCCATCAGTGACAGCCGCCACTGTGACGATCAACCTTCACGGAGCATCCTTGAGAGTCTCCCTGGATACCTAGCATATAGTCAAGGAATGCTCAATCATGCCGCAGAGACACATGCTCAGCTATGTTCATAGCAGCACTATTCGTAATAGCCAGAACCTAGAAACAATCTAGATGCCCGTCACCTGAAGAATGGATTAAGAAAATGTGGAACATATACACAATGGAGTACTACTCCGCAGAGAAAAACAATGACATCATGAAATTAAACATGTAAATGAATGAAGTATCCCCGTCACACTCCAGGAACTCCATTTATAGGGGATTTATGGCATGTAATTGTATTATCTTAAGTCTGAACACAATGTAGAGAAATATAATCCGTGAGTTAAAGGAACTCATGGGATCGAGAACTTCAGGTTGGAAGACCTAAAGGGTTGTTGGGAAGACTATGAGGAATACAGCCACAGATGAAGGGAGGAGTGTGGAAAGCTTGGACTGGAAGGTTCCTGAGTGTAATTCAGTGCTGGCAGTGGCTGAAAAGAAGCATTGCTTTCTGGTAGATGCCCAGTGGCCTTGTACGTGTTAAGCACCAACCAATAGGTCAGCCCCACTCAGCCACTGGAAATAGTACAGTGAGCACAAGACAATCCCTTCTCAAGCTGCCTTTCTAGAATTTGAAGGAACAGACATAAAGCTTACAAAATACTGCCTATGTACAATAATAAATCCAAAAATGTATGAGTCTGTAACGTTTTGTGTACAACTGAAAAGAAAAATTAAAGCAGGGTAGCATGTCCGGGGATGAAGGACCTCTGGAGGAAGTATAGGCTCTCTTTGGAGATATTATCCTAGCAGAAACCTAAATGCAGGGGGTATGAACCATAGTTTAGATGCTTTTTTCATTAGTCACTCTCAGTGATGGGTGACATCTTTCAGGAAACACTCTGACCTGCCTTAGTTTTAACCACACTCAGCAGGGGCCCAGCTTCTGCCCTCACTGCCCTCCCCAATCTCTCAGTTCTGTAACTTTCCATCCTTTTTCCTGTTCTCTGGAATTCCTTCCCCCTTCCTTCAAGACACAGTTGCAATGCCGTCTCCTCTCCCTATCCACTGAGGAAAGTCTGCCTTCAGTTGGCTCTCGAAGCCTGGCTCTCTGCCCCCTCTCAGGTTGTCCTTTCTCCTCCCCACCCCCCCACCCCCCCAGTCACAATGGAGCCTCACATCCACTCCAAGATTCCATTCATGAACATAGAGGTGGAGCTCATGTCCTGGGTCCACACTTCTCTCCTGAGCGCAAGATCCTATCCCACTGTCGTTGGATTTCCCCCACCCTTCATTCTTATGAGTTAAATCCTAGTTCTCAAGTGGTTTTTATTGTTTTGCTTTTGGTGTTTGGTTTTTAATGGGGAGGGAGACTAGTTAATTTGCTTTTTGAGCCGATTTCATTAATTCATCCTGTCCTCTCCCTACAGTGCTTTGTATTGATCGATTGTTTTTTAATGTGGTGAAACAACTTTGTATTTCTTGTATAAACCCGTCTTTGTTGCAGCCAATGGTCCTTGTGTTACTAGATTTAGTTTGCTAATATTTTATTAAGGAATTTCTGCTTCTGTGTACTTAAGAAATGTCAATCCTTTTACATCTCTCTCTCTCTCTCTCTCTCTCTCTCTCTCTCTCTCTCTCTCTCTCTCTGTTTCTCTCTCTGTCTCAATGATGTGTTGGAGGTCTTCAAATACATTTAGCTTTTATTATTTTATTATTTTATGTGTATGCATGCTCCTGAGTGTATGTGTATGTATCACACGCATGAAGGTGTCCTTGGAGGTGGAGGAGGTTTTCCGATCCCCTGAAACTGGAGTTACAGGCAGTTATGAGCCACCCAGTGTGGGTGCTGGAAAATTAACCCCAGGTCCTCTGCAAGAGCAGCAAGTGCTCCTAACCCCTCCCTGAGCCGTTTCCCCAGCCCCTCACGTTCAGTTTTCAAAAACACATTTTGCAAGTTCATGTCCATTGGTGACAAGTGTTAGGTCAGTACAGCTTTCACCTTCACTGCAGGTGATGTTTTCCTACAGCAGCCTAAAGTCTGTCCTGTACTTGGACACATTTCTTTCTTCACGACATTAGCCTTAAAATTTGGAAGGTGCCTCTGTATCCTTTTGGCCCATCAATGTTTGTCTAGATTTTCTTCTAGAACTTTGGTTTCCTCTAATTTTGAAAATATAATATGGAAATGGCCTATGGCTAGTGAGTTATCCCAACACCAGTCATTAAACAATCCATTCCTGGCTGTACGGCTTCACGCCTTTATCAGACAATAAAACACCCTGTCCAACTGAGTCTACGTCTGTCCATCACTAACTCGCTTCCCACTGACTAGAGAAATCGCTGTGGTAAGTGCCTATCCCTGTTTTTCTTTTCCAAAACGCTTTTCATCTTTCTTCAGCACTGTTCTTCCCGATGAGCTTAAACACGGCATCAAGCCAAAAAGGTTCTGGTTTTGTATTATCTAACATTCACCATTTATTTCTGCAGGATAAACATATTTCACAACAAAAGGGACTTGGCTATGTGGTATAAGTGTGGAGCCAGACAGGACAGGAGCTCCCAACCCCGCTGCACTGCAATTTCACACACACACACACACATACACTCACATGCATGCGCACACACATACACACACACATGCTCATACACACACACACACACACACACACACACACACACACACACACACATCCTGGCATTAAGCTGAACATCGGTGCTAGTTTAGCAAGTGGTAAAAGTTCACCTCTTAGTGAGCAGGTAATTTAGAGAAAAGGTGGTTCTGGGAGCTACTGGCAAGAGGCCATTTTTAGGAAGACCTGTCATGGGGGAAATGCCTTTTATGGCTAAAAGGACGGAGAACACCCTTAGAAGCTCGGTATTGACAGAGTGGTGGGTCTGAAAGAAAACAGAAGCCAAGGCCCTGCCTGGGCCTTAGAGGTCAAGGCCACACAGGGAAGATCACGGCAGGTTCAGTTACAGCCAGACTTCAAGGATGGGGAGGATGCTGCAGAAGCTTGGATTTGGAAGGTCTACATAAAATGCTGTCAGGAGCAGGGCTGCCCTGGGACTCCATTAATTAACAAGGTAACAACAAGAACAGAGCCATAATTACCGCTGGGGGCTAGACGGGTACTCCAGACACCCTCGCGGCCAGTTCTGACAGGGGTGGCTGTTCCTAGGAGCTCCTGACTGACCAAAGGTTACATGGGAGCTGGGGATGATCAGCTGGTAGGGTGCTCGTCTAGCGTGAATGAAGCCCTGGGTTCAAATCTCAGTACCATATAAACTGTACCCGGCGACTCAAACCTGTACCCTCAATACACAGGAGATGGAGGCAAGGAGTAGAAGGTCAGAGTCATCCTCAGCTACGTGGTGAGTTTGAGGCTATCCCGAGGACAGGAGAGCCTGTCTCAAGTGTCTTTGTCTGTTTGAATACTGACACACAAGTGTCTGGTACAATCTGAAGAAAGGAAAGTGGACACTGTCAAGACCATTAGCAGGACAGGAGAGCTGCTTCTGAGATTTTCCACTTTGGAGTCCATGGGCAGTCTGGGGGTTTTCAGGATGGGGGGTGCACCGTCTGCTGGAACCACAGGCACCTCTGCGGCACCTGCTTAGGTCCCTGTACGCTCTGCATCTTTTGACAGCAAGCACGATGGATAGGTTCCTGAACCAATCAGAACCAGCCTTACAGACGGCTGGGGATGGACTGTTAGGTGCTTTCCCCCCACGGGGAGCCACAGCTGCCAGGGCGATGTAATAAAGCTCCAGAGATTACATTTTCAGTCAATTATCCCTAATGATATGCAGGATCAGGTCACCATCCTGAGATCCCCCTGCATAACACAAGAGTGATTTCATGCATTCTGGGAGACCAGGGTAAAGACCTCAGAATGACATGCTCTATTGAAACCTTTTCTTTCCTGGGTATAATAGTTAACATATTCCTACAGCAGAAAACATAGAAACATAGCCAGAAGGGAAAAAAATAGCATGCTTTTTAATAATTCTTCACTCAGAAGTGATCACATTATTTTGGCAGACTGTCTTTGAATACAAGCACATTCAAATCAACAAGGAAAATAGGCAAAGCTAAGACTCTGTTATCTGTCTACCTAGTTACTTCCAATAGCTTTATAACTTCATATCAAAAGTATTTTTAAAGGGGTTTATGTGAGGCTTGAACTCCCCAAATGCAGAACCCTGGGCAGACTAGTGTCTCCCACAAACAGCCTATGGATAATACACGACTAAACTAATTTAGCCAGTGTCTCAGTGGAAACTGATAATAAACCCAGATACAGCCCTGGCATGTCATGACTGTGGCCCCCAGAACAGTGATAAATCACCCCTGTCATAGTACATCTGGAAATATCTTTTGAGCCTAAAAATAATGGGCCACATTAGCTAATGCAGAATAGTTATTTAGCTAAATTAAGCTTCGGCTACTATCAAGAGACTCATTCCAAAATGGGATTTTTTAAGTAATAATAATAGGGCCTTATTCATTATTTATAAGGTAATTACAGCTGAGCCCCTGCTGTTCCCATCCAACCATGTGATATTGAAGCCGAGGGTTTGGGGAGAAAGAAGAGAGACGGATATTGTATTTCCTTTTCCCATCACGGATAGTATTTTTCTAACCAACAGTCGCAAGGGTCGTTCTCAGGAAACGGGGCAAGGCGGGATTTTCATATCTCTTGCAGAACCGTGTTGTGTCTAGACCCTGTTCCATCGCACGCTCTTCAGCACGTTTCCTGGCATTCCGTGATATCGCAAGCCTTTCTTTGCGTTTACCGCCTGTGGGACAAAGTGTGTTCATTGGAGCAAGCAGGCGAGAGGGTGAGGAAACCTCAGAGAATCTAACCATAAAAGCCTGCGTGTCCCAGCTTCAGTGACAGCAGGCGGCCTGTGCTGTGTGCAGGGTGGAACTGCCAGTCCCAGAGCTCTCTCCATGGAGAGGTCACCGATCTTCTTGCGTAGCAAACGCCCTAGTACAAACCCAGAACCCACAAGTATCTACTGGGTTGGTTTTGGTGTCACCTGCCTGCAGATGTCTGCTGGTGCGCCTGCGTCTCTTCCTGGGGATGTAGCTCAGCTGCTGGAGTGCTTGCCTGGCTTGCATGAGCCCTGGGTTTGGTTGCTGGCACGGTGTAAAGCCAGGTGTGGTGGCACACACTTGTCATCCCAGGACTAGGGGAGTGGAGGCACGAACGTCAGAAATTCAAGATCCTCATCTTTTTTTTTTTTTTTTTTTTTTTTTTTTGGTTTTTCGAGACAGGGTTTCTCTGTGTAGCTTTGCGCCTTTCCTGGAGCTCACTTGGTAGCCCAGGCTGGCCTCGAACTCACAGAGATCCACCTGGCTCTGCCTCCCGAGTGCTGGGATTAAAGGCGTGCGCCACCAACGCCCGGCTCAAGATCCTCATCTTAATAGATTTTTTGAGAACGTCACATGTCTAATATGGGGAGGGAGTCTATAAGGAAAAAATTTTAAACATCTATAAAAAAAAGTTTTCATTGCAATATTATGTTTATATAAGATTTTATCTAAAGTGGGATCAGAATCTATGTAATCATTTATCTTGATTTTTAATGTAATGTTGTATATGTGAAAAACATGTTTTCAAGTCATTAAACATCCACAGTTCATTTGAAAGGCTGTTTAGTATTCTTCCAAAGTGATGAGTCACATGTATGTCATACAGTTGAATGAGAAAATAGATTCCAGATTTCTTATTAACACACATAAGGCAAGACATACACATAAATTTTGTCCCACGTTGTAGCATTTCCTTAGGCTGTAGTCACAGAATTTATTTATCCAAAGCACGTGGACAGTGTTTAAGTTCGTAGAGTTTCCAATTGAGTATGAAAAAACCCCAAATCTCATCAGTGTTGAGTGCATCCATTATTTAAATCTCTATTACATAATTGGCACTGTTTTAACTGGTCATTGTCTGGTTATAGTGAGTGACAGTGTTTGTTTCTTTTTTTTTTTTTTACATTTATTTTTTATTTTATGTATGTGAGTGTTTACCTGTATGGCTCTATGTGCACCATGTGCATGCCTGGTATCCTCAGAGGCCAGAAGAGGGCATCAGATCTCTGGGAACTGTGGTTACAGACTATTGTGAGCCACCATGTGGGAGCAGGGAACCCAGACCAAGCACTCTGAAAGAACAACAGTACTCTTAATCACTGAATTACCTCTCCAGTTCCATTATTTTGTCTTTTAATTTCTTAGTTGTTTTTTTGTGAACTTTAGTATGTATGTGGTGTGTGTGTGTGTGTGTGTGTGTGTGTGTATGGTGTGACTGTTGTGTCTGTGTATAATGCATGTGTGGTCCTACATGTGCAGAACACACATGTGAAAGTTAGAGGACAACTTTGTAATTTCTTTCCTTGAACTTTTGAGTGGGTTCTGGGATCACAAGGTTTGTGCAGCAAGGGCCTTTACTTGCTGAGGCAGCTCCCAACCCCTTGTCCTTTTGTTGCTGTTTATTTATTTTATTTATAATTTTGTGAGTATGTGTATGTCTTAGCAGAGATGTGCATGTGAGTGCAGGTGCCCCTGGAGGCCAGAAGAGGGAGTTGGATCCCCTGGAATGGGAGTTACAGACAGTTGTGAGCTGCCAGATGTGGGTGCTGGGAACAGAATACAAGTCCTCTGTAAGAGCAGCAAGCATTCTTACCCACGAAGACATCTCCCTAGTCCTTCCCCCTTTTTTGAAACATCGTTCATGGTATCTTTTGTCTTCTAAGTTGTTAATGTCTCATTGAAATACTTTACATACTAGACCCAAACCCATCCATTTGAAACTCACACAGGTCTTAGAATGCCACTGTCCCTGGTGGAATTTCTACCTCGATGCACCGTCCCTTAAGGCATCCGAGGTAGCTATCAGATCCTTCCCTTGAAAAAGCTTTGGCTGAGTGAGGGGAATAAAGTATGGGGGACAGAGGGGCAAGAGCAGACCAGAGGAGCCGGACTGGAAGGTTCCTTGCTCCTCATACTCTTCCATTGTCTGAAATAGGTCAGAGACTTCACCCTTGGAGAACAGTCTCCTTTCTTCAATGGGAAACAGAGGCACAGAGAAGTTGGGGTGCATGCAACTTGAGGATACATGTCTCCTGATACTCTCTGCATAGTGCCTTGACCATGGTCCAGATGTATTAACCAAAATAATTGGCAAGTTATGTCTAAAATAGCTACTATGCTTTGCCAGGAACCAACATTTCAAGGTTACTCTGACTTTGATCTAAGTCTGATGTGTCTTTGTGGGTTTTATCTTTTAAAATTCTGTATCCGTGACCTTGGCCACCAAGATACATTTTGGAGGCTCAAGTGTACTCTTGGGTCTGGCCATCAATGAAAAGGACTTTAAACTTTTCATTGCTTTTTAATTGGCTAAATCAGTGTCTTCCTTCCTTCCTTCCTTTCTTCCTTCCTTCCTTCCTTCTGGCTTGTTTTATTTCCTTATTTTATTTATTTACTTATTTATTTATTTAGAGACAGCATTTCTCTGTGTAGCCCTAGCTATCCTGGAACTCAATTTGTAGCCCAGCTGGCCTCAAACTCCGGGATCAGCTCCTGCCTCCTGAGTGCAGTGTGGTTTTCAATAACTGGCTGGCATGGATCATTACACCCTGGAGTGGAAGAGAAATGGAATCTCCCTCACTGTGGGTCAGCATGCAGCTCAGTCACTCACTTTACACACCCTGAGATGTATTGTTTAATGACCCTTTGGCCACTTTGTCTCCTTCACACCCGACACCTCCTTGCATGGGAAAGTGGGAGGGATTATGCAGGAGGGAGTTTCGCACTCAGGAAAAACACCTCTAGCTTTCAATTTAAGCTGTCCAGGTGCCTGACATTTTAATCCATCTAAAAGCTCCTTTCATAAACTAGCCGGCTGCAGCCAGTCACTGTCAGCTTCAGGCGGGAGCTAAAGGGAGAGACGAATCCAGAATAAATGCAGTTGGGTCTTGGAGATTTGGAGCTGGGAGCTGAGCAAGGCTGCTAGCTGCAGGGAGCCTACATGGATGGCATTGGGATTTAGGGTTCTGAGTTGTGAGGCTGGCTCTTTTTTTCCTAGGCAATTTGCCTCATCCCTGGTGTGCACTTACACTGTTTCCGTGAGTCTGAGTTTTAGGAGCAATAAGTAAGAGCCTCTCAGCTCCACGGCTTTATTATGTTAGAAGGAACCAGGGGAAGCTGATTCACAGTGTAAGAAATTATTCGGGGGGGTGGGGGGGGTGATGATCACTGCAGTGTTTTTTTTTTCTTTAAAAACAATAAACATAAAGAAATCAGTGTCAATAATTCATTGGGGCGTATCCAATGTCATCACTTGCCATGTCTTCAAGGGTTTTGTAATGCCATTCCTCTGGCTAGAATAAGGCATATGAGACCTAAAGAGATCTTAAACTGTACCATGATTCTTTCCTTTAAAACGTGAAGGTTACATATAGGGTAAAAACACACAGGGCAAACAATGCATAATGCAGTCACTAAGATTGCTCATGTTTGGTTTGGGCTGGAAATATGGTTACATTTAAAGGACATTTAGTGAGAGTGTGTTTTCAAACACAGAATAAAGATCTCAGTACTACTTACCACGGAAGTTTCCAGAAAGTATATTAAAGAATGCAAATGACGGATCATTAGCAACATTCAAAGAATTAAAACCCTTCTGTATACTCCCATTTTTAGTAAAATGACGCTTTTTTTAAAGATTTATTTATTTAATATGTATACAGTGTTCTGTTTGTATGTATGTCTGCACACCAGAAGAGGACACCAGATCTCATTACAGATGGTTGTGAGCCACCATGTGGTTGCTGGGAATTGAACTCGGGAGCAGTCAGTGCTCTTAACCTCGGAGCCATCTCTCCAGCCTGTAAAATGACACTTTTAAGAAATAAATTTTTTAAAGGATTTATTTTTTAATTATGTGTATGTGTGTATGTACATTAGATGTGGGTGTGTGTACATGAGTGCCTAGAACCAGAAGAGGAAGCTGGGTGCTTGGCAGCTGGACTGAGAAGCAGTTATGAGACAGCCTTCCAGGTGCTGGGAACTGAACTCAGGTCCTCTGGAAGAATAGTAAGTGCTCTTAGCTCTAGAGACATCCCCCCAGCCCTGTTAATACATTCTTTAACAAAGAAGTGATAGAATCGGGATGGAATGGAGCAAGCTTGTGACTGAGGCAGAGGTGGATCCCTGAGTTTGAGACTGGCTAGTCTACAAATTGAGTTCCAAGATAGCTAGGGCTACATAGAGAAATGCTGTCTCAATCAATCAATCAATAAATAAATAAATACATAAATAAATACATAAATAAAATAAACAAAATAAAACAAGCCAAAACAAAGGAAGGAAGGAAGGAAGGAAGGAAGGAAGGAAGGAAGGAAGGAAGGAAGGAAGGAAGGAAGGAAGGAAGGAAAAAAGGAAGGAAGGAAGACACTAATTTAGCCAATCAAAGCAATGAAAAGTTTCAAGTCCTTTTCATTGATGGTCAGACCCAAGAGTACACTTGAGCCTCCAAAATGCATCTTGGTGGCCAAGGTCAGGGATAGAGAGTTTTTAAAGGTAAAACCCACAAAGATACATCAATCTTAGATCAAAGTCAGTGTAACCTTGAAATGTTCATTCCTGTCAAAGCATAGTAGCTATTTTAGACATAACTTGCCAATTATTTTGGTTAATACATCTGGACCATGGTCAAGGCACTATGCAGAGTATCAGGAGATGTGTATCCTCAAGTTGCATGCACCCCCAACTTCTCTGTGCCTCTGTTTCCCATTGAAGAAAGGAGACTGTTCTCCAAGGGTGAAGTCTCTGAGCTATTTCAGACAATGGAAGAGTATGAGGAGCAAGGAACCTTCCAGGCTCGACCTCTGTTTTTAGCGTGTAGCATTAGCTTTTCTCCTGTCTGTGACAACAGGGCCTGCTCCCACATGAGCTACAGAGCACTGTGACAAGGGTCACATTTCTGTTTGACTGTGCTGTCCTCAAAAAGATCTCCTGATCCAAGCTGCAGCAGGAGCAGAAAGCAAAGGCCCAGCACCCACATGTACCATCGTTGTTCCCGAGACGGTACACGGAGATCTATGGCTCCCTGGCCATTAACAGGTTACAGCCCAAGTTCTCCTCAGCCAGAGACATTATCTCATCGGCAGGTCTAGCCAGAGGCAGAAATGATGGCTCATTAAGAAGTCTCCAAAGCCCTGAGATTCTGCTTTGTCACTGACACCCGATTAGTTTATAGTTCTGCTATGTCATTAGACAACCTTTCTGCGGGGACGCGGCAAAGGAGAGGCTGTGGTGAACCAATTCAAGGCAAAAGGCAAGCAAAAAATGACGTAACCACCAATTACCAAGTAGTAAAACAAAGGGAGAGAACCAAACGTCTATTCTGAAAGAGAACCCGGGGGTATGAGCTGCAGGAGGGGTGTGTGGTCTGCATCTATAAGAATGGGACAAATGAATAACCCTTTCTCCACTGGTCTTACACTGAAAGTGATGAACACCTTAGAGGGGTGTCCTTCTCTGAGAGACGTAAAGAACAAGTCCAAAGAATGTAGGGTGGATATCATAGACATTCATATCATTTTTCTATAAATGTTTGGGAAATCCCGGAGATCAATTTAAGGAAGTTGGTAGATTAAAAAAAAAAAAAAGCATAATTCAGACTGTTTGGGGTGTGTGTGTGTGTGTGTGTGTGTGTGTGTGTGTGTGTGTGTGTGTGTATTTTAACCTGTACTTCATTATTATTTAAAGGGTTGACAGACGACTAAATGGGAGACAGGGAGCTACGTCTCCAAGGCCTTTCTTTTGGAAGAACTTTTTGGGGTGCCCTCTTCCCTGGACTCTAGAAGGTAGGCAAGGAATTCATCTTCCCACTAAAGTCCCTCCTTTGTTCCCGAGTTTGCTGCTCCGACAGCGCCTCTGCTGGTGGCCTGGAGCAGCGCGGGGACGGCGAGAGCCTCCTAGGGCGTCGCCTGCAGTTATTGCTCCCAGAGTTGAGGGTCTTTGCAGTCACGCAGTTTGAGTGACAGAGAGTACAAGGACATTTTTGTTTCACTGTCTCCGACACCCAAGCCTTCTCCTCCTGCGTGGGGCTGGGGGTGGGGGAGCTGGCGCTGCAGCATTTCTAAGGCTGATGTTCAATATTGTAACTTTTCTAGGCTTTTTTTTTTTTTAATGCTGAAAGCAGGCTGGTGGGAGGCAGGGAACCAGAAGCATTGCAGAAGCATGAGGGGAGATCTTTGGACAAAGGGGGCAATGGTACTTATGGGGAATGGTCCTCCCCTAGTGACCGGGGGCACAGGCTAGAGAAGAAGGGGTGCTCCTATTAGGATGTCTTGCAACCCGCATAGAAGAGACTTCTGGGCGCAGCGTGGGTGACTCAAGAAGCTGCATCCAGGCGGTGGTGTGACCTGTCGCAGAGAGCAAGGGACAATCAAAAGAGACATCAGGGATAAAGGTCCTCACACTGGGGCTCCACATGGCTCTGCGCCGCTCCTCTCTCCCCGCCACAGGACCACGCTGAGTCATTGCTTCCCTGGCCGGCCGCAGCAGCAGCCCGCATTCTGTGCAGTGATTGTCGCCCCCTGCCAGGGAGCAGAGTCCTCTAGGTGTCCCGCACCCCGGGGGCTGGAGTTCGAGCTTGGGGCGTGGTAGACTGGGGGCTGTAGGTAGACCCCAGTGTGGACAGGCGCACGTTTCTGGAGAATGAACACATAACTTTCTTTAAGGTACTAAAGGGGAGCTCAACCCCCTTGTAGGGATCAATTCGTTGCTTTACCCCTGGGAAAGGGTGCTCCGGAGAGGAAAGGATGTTGCTAAGAGAAAAGGGTGCTTCGAGTTTCGCACTAGCTTTCCAGGCTAGCGTATTCTAGCGCGGCTGGAAGCATCTACCTTGTCGGGTTTTTTTTTTTTTAAATAACTTCCGCAATTTCGCTATTGAGCACCATGCGCTTGGCGTCCTAGTTACTGCTGCAGACGCCTGCAATGCTTTGTGCTGAAAAAATGCTACCGTCCCCAGCCTCGAATTTTGCTGGTCTGTACCCAGCTCAACACACACACACACACACACACACACACACACACACACACACACACACACACACACACACACACACACCTAGGAACTAATTAGTCAGGTCTCCATGGCTGCTGAGGCTTCAATCAGTTGACTCACTGAACAAGGCTGGGGACTTTAATGACGTCTCCTTTGAACCGACTGGTGAGTCACTAGGGGGTGAGAGCCACCCGCTAGCGACTTAAGCTCCCCTTCACCCCATTTCAGCAATTTATTTTTCCTATGAAACTTTGACAACTGACTTTAGCTTCCGCCCCACCCCAGGATTTTGCACATTCCCCTAAGAGGACTTTCTGTTTACCTAAGAGTGCTAGCGCGCACAGCCTCTCTGGTTGCTGTAGTGAGATTGCCTTATCTTTGTTCTTGAGAGATTAGACACCTTGTTCCATAATACATGAAGGCTTTATGTGAGAGTGGTGTGGCCTGGCCCTGACAGCCACTGTCAGGGAAAATTAAATCGAAAGCCCCACAGCATCTTCAGGGTGCCTGCTTATTGCTGTGATCACACAAGCAATGAACATCTGACGGCCTCCCCTGGGATCCCAAATGGTTTAACCCTCACAGCCCTAGTGAAATAAAAACGAATGTCCTCATCTTTACAGAAAAGGTTAAAATCGGGATTTGAATTAAGTATTTGAAAGCCCATTTCCATTGTCTGAGAAAAGATATACTGGCCCGGAGGCTTAAAAGGTCCACATGACCTGGAATTGTTTAGAAGCGCACATTCCTAAGGGACCCTGGCCTCTCTGAGATGATGAGACTACACAATGAGCTGGGAACTGGAGGAGAAGGGAGACACCGAGCTGTGGGGACCTGAAAACTACCATCTGCCAAGAACGGTAATGGGGCTTAAAGAAGACAAGAAGGACTCAGACTCTTCTAGCTGTGATGGATAACTGCTCCCAGGCTAGTCCTCCGGCTTCGAAAACTACAAAACCAGATGAACATACGTGCATAAGCTGTTTGCAGGCAGTTGACTGCAGACCACTCTTGGAGAGAAACTCTTGGAGTTACTGAAGCAAAACTCCAAATCACCCAGCTCCCTGCCAATTTATTAGCCACAGCGCACCAAGCTGGAGTCCTAGCAGGGTCTCAAGACTGAGCCGAATACGCACAAAACAGTGTTTAGCAAGGTTGAAGTGATTGAGTCTGCACTGTGAGACTTTAGCAAGACAAGGGCCTACTCAGAGTCCACGCGGACACCTCACTAGATCGCGACTGGGCTGTAGTGAGCAGGGGAGAGCACAGGCGCTCACCAGGCTACAACGGGAGGCCGAGGACATCAGACTACAGGTTACTGTAGTCCTCGGGAAAGAGCCATGCCAGAGTGTAGTTCTGATCCACAAAGTAGGGGAGGCCTCAGTCATGCCTTGTCACTAAGCCCTAACTTTTCAAAGTAATGAAAACTATCACAATGCCACCACACTTGGCAAACCTTCAGCAGTGTGGAGCCTAGTGAATGGCAAGGAGGCAAGTCACCCGCTCTAGATCCGTTCTTGGGTAGGATTCAAGGATATGACTTCCCCCACACCAAAAAAACACGTGGGCGGCAGGAATAGGGGTTGACTCCCCTAGGGCCTCGTGAAGAGAAGGGAGACAGGCCACACCAAGACCAGCTCTGGGGTGGCAGTGGCTGCTGGGGCTTCAGCTGAGCGTCCCTGGGATGAACCCGTGATCCTGTGAACACCAGTTGTTTGAGACAGGAGGAGCCCTGGGGATGGCACAGCTGTCAGCAGCTCACGCTGTTCTCTGAAATGCCTCCCCTGAAGGTTTCCTCAAAAGAGCCAAGCTCCACTCTGCTGATCAACCCCCAGAGCACACCACACGCATTTACTCTGGAGGTCGCCCTGTTCAGAGAGAGGAAAACGAACATAGAGAGATACTGATTTCCTTTGCTCTTTGAGATGGGATCTCCCTATGTACATCTAAGAGTGGCTTTGAACTTGTGATCCTCTGGTCTCCCAAGACCCATAAAC
The DNA here is from genome assembly GCF_049852395.1 of Peromyscus maniculatus bairdii. Lineage (NCBI taxonomy): Eukaryota > Metazoa > Chordata > Mammalia > Rodentia > Cricetidae > Peromyscus > Peromyscus maniculatus. The sequence goes on along the minus strand of NC_134860.1, from coordinate 66,280,890 downwards.
TACCACTCCCTATTAAAGTGCAGCTAATTTTAGGAGAAAATGATGCATTCATCAGAAATATATGTCAGTGAGGAAGTGTGTGTGTGTGTGTGTGTGTGTGTGTGTGTGTGTGTGTGTATGTGTGTATTGAGTGTAAGGAATGTAAAAAATCTCTCTTCTGTTGCTGGGAGCAGCATGGGATATTGCGCCTACATTCAGCTTTCAAAACTACCTGTCACTTGACACCTTAAAGCCTTCCTCTTTATATTTAGAATAAAACGGAGAGAAACTGATATATACATTTCTTGCCCAAACTTGATGTGCTCTTTTGAGCTCAGAACTCATAGATGGAAAGTGACTTGGATGGAGAAAATGAGGTGGACATAATTAACATGGCTCCAATCTTCCAGTTACACTCGGGAGTGAATCATGACTCCTGAATGACTCATCACTTCAGAGAGAACGCCCGAACAGTGTGATTCTAGGAACACTCTGCCTCCCTGAAAATTTGATAGAAGGGCTCTGTTCCAGTTTACAGCCCGACAGGGCCAACGTGTGTGGGCTTTGCACAGGTACAAAATTGTCTTGAATAAAACCAAGCACAGCAGGTCTGCTTTTACTTGTGAGAGAAGAGCTATTTTGTTTTTTGTTTTGTTTTTTTCTCTTCTTTTTCATTTCCCTTGTTTGTCTCTCTCTGGGAGAGAGGATTTTCAGACAGGAAGCTGAGAGCCGCCCATAAACCCTCCCCAACTCTACAGAACTCTGTGACAAAGTGGCAATGGCAGCTGGCCTCTTGGTGGAAGCTCAGAGGCTGCAGAGACATCCCAAATGCTGTAGGAGTTTAATCTTCACCCGATGCCAACCCTGGAATACCGCTCTCCCATGGCTGGCTGTGTCCCCAGCTACTATTTATTGCCAGAACAACAAGAATAACCTGACTATAAGCAAAGGCAGCACAGCCTGTTCCCACCGCTTTGAAGTTTCTTTCTGTTATCCCTTTGTTTTTAAATGAGACAATGAGAGTGCAGAAAGTATTGGGTGCAAAATGGAAGGCCAGGGCTGCAGAACAGGCACGGTCCCATTTAAAGCCACCAGGACGCCTGCTGCTTATGTGGTTATCAGGGTGATAAAAGAACCAGTCTGGCATGTCTGATTAATTCTCACTTAGGAAGAGGACATTTGTTATTCTCAATTGCTGATGTATGGGTCTGTTTTATTAAAGTTTGCCACTTAGGGGAAATGGCATCAGGGAAGCAAAAGATGGACAACCTGCCTGAATGGGACTGTATGTTGGCTAAACTTGAGCCCAGATATGAAGCACCAAAGCTTCGGATTTCTTCTTCCTTCCAACCTTCTGCCCTCTGTGAAAGCTCATGGACTCCACTCTTAGCAAAAGCTTACTCCTGGCTACACCTAGCGTCACATTCCATCATCAAATCGCCTTTCCTTCAGAATGACACCTGAGGTCTTAAAAAGGTAGACCATTCTTCATATCTTCAAATGTCAGGCTGGCTTCCTTTTCAAGCCTTCTGGTCCTCAAAAGAAAAATCGGGGCGGGGGGGTAAGCTACATGGTTGTTGAAGATTTTGCAGCTGAGCCAATAGAGGAATTGGCTTAACCTACTAGGAAAAGAAACCTTTTAGAGTCCCCCGGAGTCGTATGACCCAATTGGTTGTTCAAGTCTGTGGATAAAGCCAGCATTCTGGTACTGATGATGACAAAGCAATTCTCAACAGTTTCCTCACTTTCGAAGGGATCTTGAGATGGGGAGAGCGGTTCTGTGCTTCTCCGACGTTTATGGTCTTCTCGGTAGCTAAGACCTATGTTGACCTATGGCAGTTCTGAGGGCAAGGCTGGGCAGAAGTCTTATCCCCACAACAAAAGTGGGAGTGCCTCCTGAGAAGAAGTCCTACATCTGGTGTTTCTGTATCAAATCTGTACGGTAATATCCGACACAAGGTGTAGATGGACAGTGGGTCCTGGTGATTAGCTGAGCATACTTGGGGACCCTTTTCCTGCAATGCATACATAGTCCCTTGTTTATAAAATAGGAAGGGATGCAATAATGCCTCAGCAGGGGATGTCTGAGTCCCAGCACTCACCGGCTTTGCAAATTGAAGATTTTAATGATCAATGGGTGTGTTGTTGTTATTTTGTATTGTGTTGTGTTTTCCCTTGAATTCTATGGGAGGTGCAACATAGCTAGTCACGTTCTGTTTGTGTGTTTGTGTCTGTCTGTATTCAGGGTGTGGCATGTGTACGGAGGTCAGAGGGCAACATTCAGAAATCGGTTTTCTCTGTGTACTGTGGGATCCGAGGATCAAGCTCATGTTGTCAGACTAGTGTGGCAAGTGCTTTAACCCACTGAGCTACTGGCCAGCCCTCATATTTTATTTTTCTCTTTAACAAACTGGATATTGAAAAATTGTTTTAAAAATTTTAGCTTCTGAGGAATCTAAGTAAAGAAATGAATAGCCTACAGCCTTGGCTGATCATGCTTGCTCTCTCCCCAGTTCCTTCTGTCTGTCGGGAGGGTTGGGGTAGCACAATGGTAGGTGTAGCTGGTGGTGAATTCACCTCAAGCTATCCTAAATAGATAGGTGGAAAATTACCTCTTCATGCAACGTTGTATTGTTCCTTCCCAGAATTCCTGCTCCCCCCAGCACACTAGCTAATGGGGTCAGAGTCATCTGATGTCATAAATCTGTCTACCTTTCTGAATTCCTCAGCTTAACTTCTCATTTTCTCCCATCTCTGCTCTAAGCATACCTTACCCAACACTTTGGGCTCCCTTACTCTTGATCTAAACGCCCCTGCCCTGCCCGCCGCCATGCAGCTGACGGGCATGCCAGCTGAACTCAAAAGGCATGGCTTCTCTTTCCTTCTAGTCTTCTTTCTCCTACAGGCAGCCTCTGAGATTTACAGCCTGCCTACCCTGAGTTTTTCTCTTAAACCCTAATAAAATCATCCTCCAGCTTCCACTTGAGTCCATTCTTAAATGCTTTTATTAATGAGATGAAGAATTCCAAGGACAGATCCCAATTTCACCAGTGTCAACCAGACACAAGTGATAGGCAGGTTGGACCCTTACCAGGCGACATTGCTAACCCACCCTGGAGCCTTGTGTGCTGTTCCTTACCTGAGCAAATCTGCAAAAGACACCAATGGGTTATCCCTAAGCTCTGAGGGTTTTTTTTTATTCAAAGCCACGCAGTGAGCAGAAAAGCAGGCCATAAAATTCTTCCGCTGTGCCTCTGGGCAATGACTGTGCATTTTTATCTGTGTGTTATGATGGCAAAGGAGGTCCTCCAATCATTCCCGCACCCTTTTAAAAAGAACCTTGAAGTGTAATCTGCATTTCCCAGAATTTCGGTGAAAATTTGCAGTGGAGAGCCCACTCGTGTTACTGGGAAGGACATTAACTGTACATTAACTGTCAGGCAGCCCCTGCTCTGAGAAAGGGGTGGATTAAAGCAGAGCCTCCTGTGGGGATGATTAGCCCCTTGTTCACATGGGGAGAGAAGGCCTGAATACCATCTGTGGGGGCCCCGAAACAGCTTGACCACACAACTGCCATGACAGGCCTTAGAGGCCCAGACACAGCTTCTGGCAGGCAACGCCTGGACCCAGGAAGAGCCATAAGTTGACCCCACCCAGTGGGGCCTGCATCTAAGAGGAAATATCTGACATTCCAAACATTCCCTGTACCTAGACAAGTGTCAGCCAATCAGGGTCCTGAACCCTGGAAACCCCTCACCCCAACCTCTGCTGTGATAAGAACCCCACCCCACCTGAGCTCAGGGCTCTCTGTTCTCACCACTGTGTCGGACAGACAGAGAGACCAACCTGGAGCTAGAAAAATAAAGGCTCTTTGCTTTTACATATGGGATATGGTCTCTGTGGTGGTCTTCCGGGGGTCCCTGTGGTCTGGGCACAACACCATCAGCTTTGCAAGTTGATTGAAGAAGCGTTTGAAGAACAGGCTAAAGGGGGTTTTGTTGTTGTGTTTTATTTTTAGTTCTCGGATTCTATGAGAGGTACAAGCTAGCTATTCACGTGTGTTTGTTTGTAACTACTTTGTGTGTGCGTGCGTGCGTGCGTGCGTGCGTGCGTGTGTGTGTGTGTGTGTGTGTGTGTGTGTGTGTGTGTTGCAAGGCACCTGTGTGGAAGTCAGATGACAACATTCAGAAGTCAGTTCTCTCCCTCCACTGTGGGAGCCAAGGATGAAACCCAGGTCTCCAGGCCTACATGACAAGTACCTTACACTAGTCCTTCTCTTCAGTCCTTGTATCTTATTTTTCTTTCCATAAAATTTAGAGATTGGATAGTAAAGAACTATCAAACTCTGCTTTTCTAAACAAACTAGATTTAATAAATAAGTACCTCATAGCCTTGGTTTTTCCTAGTTTTCCTCTTTCCCTTCTTCACTTGGGAAGGGTAGGGTTAGGCAGCCATGACAGATGTGGATGGTGGTGGATGGAGGGGTAGCCTTTAAAGCAAGAACACATTGTGTGTGCCAGAGAGGAAATACACTGAGTTCTAGCCTCTGCCACCTGATTTGATGCCCCCACTCTGGTCTTTGGTCACCCCCATGCCATTTTTTTGTCTGAAGAAGTTGGTTGAAATTTTCTACATGTGACTCTGTATTACATTCTCTCCTGTGTATGCTGAGAGTAACTTCTTCTCCCAGTCCATCCACATCCCGAAAGCTCTTGCCTGCTTGATTTTCTCCAAAGAGGAAAAAGAGGATCGAAGTCACTTTGGCAGCAGAGACACAAGGGAGTTGGAATCTGTGGACTGTGGGGGTCCCCAGCTGCTGAGTCCCAGCAGCCATTGATTCAGGATTCCTCCCTGCGGCCTGCAATGACTCAGGCTTTCTGTGCACCGATTTCTCCTCCCAGCTCTGCGGCTATCCCGGGAGCAGCTGCTGCTGTCCCCAGAAGCAATAAACAGCTGCCAGGAATGGGTTGTCAGGTGTGGGTCACCAGGCAAGCCCTGAGCTCGTCTGTGCAGACCACCTCCCTGATTATGTAAATGAGCCTCCGTTGTTAGGGTAATTTATGAGGAACTGAATTAACCAGCCAGCCATCTGCCCCCCTCTTTTCTTCCAATGGTTTAATCTGAGGATATTACAATAGCTACAGAGGAAGGGATGTGCTGGGCTGGCAGAGGTTAAAGCAGCATGCTTTCATGCCCTCTCTGGGCACAGGCATATTTTAAGGGCAGAAAATTTGGAATCCAAGCCTCAACTCAATTTGCTGGTGAGAAAACAGAGACTTGGAGAGAGGGGCCAGGTTGCTCCTGTCCCTGCTCCTCCTGGCCAGGCTCCCAGCAGACCTTGGATAGACAGCAGCAAGGCCTGATTCTTTCCCTTCTTCCTTCCCCTCTCCCCCTCCCCACGTCCTTTCTTTCCTCTTTTGTCTCCCCTTCCTTTTCCTCCCTTTTGCCTCTCTCTCTCTCTCTCTCTCTCTCTCTCTCTCTCTCTCTCTCTCTCTCTCTCTCTCTCTCTCTCTCTTCCTCCATCCCACCCTTAACTTATCTCCTCCTTCTTCTGTATACATTTATGGGGAAGAGTTTGACATCCATTGCGTACTGCTCAGTGTCTATCATCCATCCCTCACATTTATCAACTCTCTGTGATGAAGACATTCACAACCCTCTTTGGACCCTGAGCTCCACAATGCCATTTCCCCTTGTGTCTTGAAGCCTGCTGAGGAAATTCACCCTGTGACTCAGGGGCACAGCTTGCTAGAGCAGCCAGGATGCAATGCAAACTTCCGTGGAAGAGTTTGGATGTTGGCAAGACTGCAGCCAAGGCCAATGTGGCCTCTGTCATTTACCGCTTTGTGACTGGCCAATCAACTCCCAAGACGCAGGGTCCACGTGTTTACAATTTCCTCAAACACGGAATTGTTGACAAGATTTGAAAACAATTCTGCAGAAAATGCTGGCAGACTTGTCTGATAAATGTCGGCTCCTTTTTGTTAAGGCTTTCATTTGAAATGGCTACCGACAGGCTCGGGTTTGGTGTTGGGGGCTTTGGGGGGTTGTTCTGATCAGGTTGGGTTTGTGTTGGGTTGTTTGTTTGCTTGCTGTGATTCTCACCCATCCTTCCAGTCTGTTCTCTCTGCATCCATCCACTACTGTGTGAACAAGCCACGCCCCGTGCTGCTGCTGCTGCTGCCTCAGAGAGGCTGCTCTGCCTGCCTTCCCCGCTCTGTGATGGACTGAAATCCCTTTACTGTGTTGTTTCTGGCAGGGATTTTGATAGTGACATCACAAATGTAATTAACAGGTCTTTTCGTTCTTTCTAATTTAAACATATGTATGTATGTATGTATTGTAATTATTTTGCATGTGTTTATTTGCCACAGAATATGTATGGAGGTCAGAGGATGACTTTATGCATGGGTTCGTCTCTCTTTTTCTCTTAAGCTCCTCCCATCTCTTTCGCACAGCTCAGAATGGATTTGCCTTCCTAAGCAAGATCCATTCTCAGAGCTGGTCCCTTCATCAGGTGATTGGTCTGCCCAATGGGACTGACTCTTTTATGTACTGGGTGGCTTGGATGCTAGAACTCAACCCAGGCTAGACAAGTAGGTTTCCCTAATGGACCTCCAAGGAGTCCTGACCAAGGTGGCTGTATCATTACCACTAGCCCTTGTGAAAGAGCCTATACTCTCACACTTCTTTCTGCAGGAGAAGACATCTATTCAAAACCCAGTGCATCTTCGTCAGAACCCAGTACTCTCCCACCCTGATCCCAGACTTCTGGTCTCCAGAACCATGAGAAATAAATGTCTGTTGTGTAAACCATTCAGCCTATGGTATTCTAATATAGTAACTCAAATTGACTAGAACATTTTCTATGCCAAAATGTAGTGCTGCTATGTATTAAATTAATAGGTTTTTGCATGATGATAATGGCTTATTATCATGAGGGATTTATCAAGCTCCTCTTTTGGCTCCAAGAAATTCAGACATGCACGTGCTGCATACACACCTATACACATATGTATGTATATATACATATATATATATATGTATGTGTATGTATATGTATATATAGGCAAAACATGCATACACATAAAATAAATAACATTTTTAAAAAATAAAAGAGAAATGAGCCTGGGGAGATGGTTCAGTGGGTAAAGTGCTTGCTGTGCAAGCATGGGAACCTGAGTTCAAATCCCTAGCACCCCTGTAAAAGCTGGGCAGAGCAGCATGCTCCCGTAGCACCAGCACTAGGGATGGAAGTGGAGACAAACGGATCCAAAGAGCTGGCTGACCCACCAGCCTGTCTGAAATGTCAAGCTCCGAGTTCACTGAGAAAGACTGTCTCAGTAAAATAAGGTAGAGAGTGATAGAGTTATAGAGGAGGGTACCTAGTGGTGAAATTTAGCCTCCATACATGTGTGCACATGTCAATGAATGTGTGCACATGTGCATGCTCATACACACACACACACACACACACACACACACACACACACACACAATAAAGGAAGATGCTTGACATTTGTTCCAATAAAATTTCTCACAGATATTTAGTTATAAAAAGACTTCTCGTCTCACACCACTGACCCTGTATAGCAAGACATCTTCTTTTTTATGGTCGATGCCCTAAGACACTAGCTTTGTCCGATGCCATTTATTACTGATGTACATAACTAAAGTCAGAAGGCCTTAAGGCAGAGTTTGTATTCTTGAAAGCTGAGAGATCAATAGTGAATACACCTATACATCAGATTTGGTCTTCAGAATTCCCATCATGAGAGGGGCCAGTGCTGAGTGTCGTGGTCTGTGTAGGTCACAGGAAGTAAATTTCAGTCAAATCCAGAAATACATACTCTAAGGCTCTAAAAAATGCTTTCTCTAATCAGTTGGGAAGAATTAGTAAGAAACAGAAGAAACGGGAACTGGAGAGATGGTTCTGTGGTGAAGAACACATACAGCTCCTGCAGAGGACCCCAGTTAAGTCCCCAGCACCCACATCAGGCAGCTCACAACCACCTGCAACTCCAGCTCCAGGGTGATCTGACACTTCTGACCTCCAAGGACACCTGCACATGCCCACACACAGACACATACTCACACACATAATTAAAAATAATAAAAATAAACCTTAAAAGTAAATTAAAAAATTTTCAAAATCATATTTTTAATATAGTTTGGATAATTTTGTATGTCCACTTATGTCTGTTGACTATAATGATTTACATTTTATTTATATTGTAGATCATCTCTGTCACGTATATAGCATCATGCTGAAAAATTTTGCATTATTCTTAAGGAAGATTCTGGAATTAATCAAGAAGATATAATTAGATAGGAGTTACCAGTCCAACACTGAGTTGAATCAAACACCTCTAAGTGGGAATTCTCCTCAGTTGGCTCAGGCAGATAATAACTACCACCAATTCAGCCCTTAGCCCCCAGCCAAGTACTGGGCTGAGCACTTTAACACAGTGTCTTGGAAACCCACAAAGCACACCTAGATTTGTAGGCATAAGCACCACTTTATATTTAAGGCAAGCAGCTAGAGAGGTTAAATAATTCACACAGTTAATAAATATTTAAAGAACTGAGCTGGGTGCTAATTCTTGGCATTCTAATAAAGCAAGCTAATCATTTAGCAGGACTGTATGCATCTTGTCCATTCCCCTTTGAGTTTTGTGCCAAATGAGATTAAAACAGCAAACACTGGAATAAAAAACTGAAGTGTCAGCAATGGTATTGATAAATCCGATCAGGTCCCCCCCAGCCCCAGGTGACTGGCCCTGCTGGACAAGTGACTGCATTTCTTTCTTCCTTCTTCTTTCCAGGGTATGTACTAGTCCGGGGTTCTGTTCATACCGGCAAACCAGCAATGGCAGAGGGAAAGCCACAACACGCTTGTTCTTTTTCTCAAGCTCTGAGCTCACAAGTCAGTAGGTAGAAAGGATGGTGAAAGACACACGCACACTGGAAATCAGAGCTCAGAGGCGAGAATATTCATGCTGAGCAAAATCTAGTGGGGAGGACAGACATTCAAGGAAAAATTGCACGTGCACGGAATTTATTCTTTTTTCTCTTTGCTGGATGAAACAGAGGTGCAGAATGCTCCAAGACGCTGATGAAAGGATGTCCTGTGGCTTCCCCAGGAAGCAACGTGAACACATACACACATAGATGTAACCAACAGTAGTAGAGTATTGCAGATAAAAGGAAGAAATGATTGGTTAAGGCTCTGAGGCAGAGAGACATGTATAGGATTCAGCTGAAAAAAAAAAGTGGATGATAACACAATGGACATAGACTGGTATGGCATGCAGGGCCTTATGGAATGCAAAGAATTTTGAATGGTATGGTAAGGGCCAGGGAAGTCATTAGAATGTTGTAGGCAGAAAATTGGCATTATTAAAGTCCCCCCAATCAGCCTCCACCTACACAGGCCTGACTGATGCTCATATCAGACTAGAATTTGAAAGTCTTATTTTATTGATCAGTGTGTGCAAGTGCATGAGAGAGAGAGAGAGAGAGAGAGAGAGAGAGAGAGAGAGAGAGAGAGAGAGAGAGAGATATGGGAGGTATGCACATGCCACAGCCCTCATATGGAAGTCAGAAGGCAGCTTTGTTGGAGTCAGTTCTCTCCTTATACCTTTACATAGGTTCCAGGGCATCAGGGTTTGCACAACAAACATTTTATACGCAGGGCCAGCTCACTGGCACTAGAATTTTCAAGGCCATCAAATTCTCTGTGCAGCCAGAATTAACTCTTCTTGTACGTGTTTCATCCGTTCTTAGCAAGTTCACAGGCAAGTCAAGTACTCAGAAGCTATCTTTAGTTTCATGATTGACTGGTATCCAAAGGGCTTCAAGTGTGTCCTGGAGCTTTCATGGAGTCCTTTCTGCTGAACAGCCTGGCCTTCACGTGGCTGCTTCATTTATTCATGCCATTCCCTTTTAAACTTTAAAGGAGTAACGAATACAAGATGCCAAAGCAGATTACGCTTCTTTGTCGGTGATTTAGTGGGCCGGCTTTGCTAATAGCATGCTCGCATCCATCAACTTCATGGCACATTCAGTGTGGCAGTGTCTAAGACGGTATTTTTCCAGTAAATGTGTCTTCCTCTGGGCAACTGCATTTATAAATATTTAAATCTCTATTTCTCCTCTCCCCCACCCCCAAGATGGATATGATTATAAAATGTGGTTAATGCCTGCAATCCCAACACCTGGGAGGTTGACATAGGAGAGGTATACGAGTTCAAGTCCAGCTTGAGGTATGTAGTGAGAGTCTATCTCAAAAGTGTGAGCATTTTACAGTTCTTCTGAACATAAGCAAAAACACTCAGTAAATCATATGGAATTAATTGAACAGCTATTTAAAAATGACACAACTAGGCCTTGATAGATTGCTGTGGATATTGATCTATATGCTGTGGATGTTTTGCTCTGATTGGTTAATAAATAAAATGCTGATTGGCCAGTAGCCAGGCAGGAAGTATAGGCGGGACAAGCAGGGAAGAGAATTCTGGGAACAGGAAGGCTGAGTCAGGAGTCACCAACCAGACACAGAGGAAGAAGATGTAAAAGTACCAGTAAGCCACAAGCCACATGACAACTTATAGATTAATAGAAATGGGTCAATTAATGATACAAGAACTAGACAGCAAGAAGCCTGCCAAGGCCATACAGTTTATAAGTAATATAAGTCTCTGTGTATTTACTTGGGTCTGAGCAGCTGCAGGAGCCAGGTGGACACAGGAAAACTTCAGCTACAGTAGATGGTTCAGCTGCTAAGTATGCTTGCTGCTCTCCTATGAAACCTGAGTTTGATTCTCAGAACCCAACTCAGGCATCTCACAACTGCCTGCAACTCTAGCTTCCCAGGATCCAACACCCTCTTCTGACTTCTAGGAGGGCCTGCACTCATGAGTACATACCCACACACAGATACACACACACACACACACACACACACACACACACACACACACACACATAATTAAAAATAAAATATAAATAGGGTTGGAAAGTTGGCTTAATGGTTAAGAGCACTTGTTCTTGGAAAGGACCTGGGTTCAACTCCCAGCATCCACATGGAGGTCCCCCACCTCTTGGGGCACCAGGCATTGATGTAGTGTACAGACATACATGCAGGCAAAACACTCGTGTACACAAAATAATAAAATAAATTTTAAAAATAAAATAAATTAATATTTTTAAATAAAAAGAATGCAACTAGATACTATAGTAAAGTTGTTGAAAGATTATATATTAACTGATCCTGTTACATTCTTGCTGGGGCAAAACAAAACAAAATAAAAAAAATATATATTAAAGGGTAGCTGATACAAGGCAGTAGGTAAGATTTCTAAATAAATGATAGTAACCCCAAATACAATGGAAACAGAGGAGGGAGTAGTCATTATGGTAAACATACCTTTGTTGATGGGCCCTCTGGAGCAAGGGAGATTTCATGGACAGAGAAAGTAACTAAAGCATTTTATATGAAGACTACTTACCAATGAGAAGGATGGTATATAAAGAAGGAAGGAGATGTGGTAACTTCATGAACAAGGGTTTAAATGGTAAGGGAGCCTGGGACCAGGAGATAGAGGGCCTCCTATATCAAGACATGATTCGAGTATGTAAAGCCAGAGATGTCACACCTTTTCAGAGAAATGTCACACCTTTTGGGGAGGGATGATGGGGATGCAGCCTTGCACATGGTACAGTAACCTGCAGCAAGTGTTCTCCACCAGCTTGTGAGGAGGCAGACCCAAACAGGGGGTAGGTAGAACCTCAAAAGGCACATTCTTAGTGACCTATTTTTGCCAAGTGGGCCCCCCTCATAAAGGTTCCATAACTCAATCAACTGTGAATCAAGTATTCAAAATGTCTACCCATAGTGGACATGAATAATCCAAACCATAACAACTTCAACAAAGCTGTTGAGGTAACTCCCAGTTTTTCCAACCTGTTTCCTATTGTTTTGGTATTGGTATTATACAATCAAGCACAAAAATGATTCTTTTTTTTTTTTCAGTTCCAGAGATTGAACCTAGGGCCTCATGTATGCTGGGCATTTCAAACTCTACCACTGAGCTACAGCCCAGTCCTTCTTTTCTACTTTTAATTTTGACACAGGCTTCCCTAGGTTGCCCAAACTGACCTTGAACTTGCTCTGTATCCAAAGACAGGCCTTGAACTTGCAATCTCCTGCCTCAACCTCCTGAATAGCTGGAATTAAAAGCTTACACTACTTTAAAAAGAAAAGAAGGAAGGGAGGGAGGGAGGGAGGGAAGGAGAGAGGAAGGGAGGGAGGGAGGGAGGGAGGGAGGGAGGGAGGGAGGGAAGGAGAGAAGGAGGGAGGGAGGGAAGGAGAGAAGGAGGGAGGGAGGGAAGGAGAGAAGGAGGGAGGGAGGGAGGGAGGGAGGGAAGAAGAGAAAGAAAGAAAGAGAAAGAGAGAAAGAAAGAAAGAAAGAAAGAAAGAAAGAAAGAAAGAAAGAAAGAAAGAAAGAAAGAAAGAAAGGAAGGAAGGAAGGAAGGAAGGAAGGAAGGAAGGAAGGAAGGAAGAAAGAAAGAAAGAAAGAAAGAAAGAAAGAAAGAAAGAAAGAAAGAAAGAAAGAAAGAAAGAAAGAAAGAAAGAAAGAAAGAAAGAGAAGAGAAGAGAAAAAACTTCCGGAATTTCAGAATAAGCTCAGAACTTAAGAAATGCTAAATATGGCTGTTACAAGTATATACTTTTGAGTTGATCCAAACAATTTTAAACATTTTTGTCCATTTAAATTAGCTGCAACAAAGAAATATTCTACTGAAGTGTATTCTGGTGGTTCATAGACTCCTGATGAGTCATGATGCTGCTGTGAGCTGCAGGAATTACTAGGTGTTTGATGGTCTAGGGGGAAACCACCCACAGGCACCCACCCCTTCCCTGTGGATACCAGTCATCCTACAGCGCTCTGCTCCTCTCCCACGGCTTGCTCACCCCTCCTTCCTGTTGAGTCATTCTGATTCTCTGCAGCACAGACTGCAGCAGCCTTTGTTGCGCCTATCAGACATTTTTGTTTCATTTAAGAGCAACGTACATGAAATACAATTCACAGAGCTGAAGTTTATAACCTGATACTTTACTTTTTCATTTTAAAATGACTTGTGTGTGATGTAGGAGTGTGGCATATGTGCAGGGGCCGGATGTTGGATATCTTATTCTGCTCTAGTTTGCTTTCTGTGGCTGTGACAAAACACAGACCAAAACCGGCTTGGGGAAGAACGGGTTTCTTTGAATTACAGGTTAGAGTCCAGGATGGAGAGACGCCACGGCAGGAGCAGGAGCTTGCGCACTGAGGAATGCTGCTTACTGGCTTGCTTCCACTGACCTGCTCCCACTAGCTTTTTTTATGTAGCCCACCTTCCTAGGGATAGTGCCACTCACAGTGGACTGGGCCCTCCTCCATTAACTAGTAACTAAGAAAATGCTTCACAAAACAAACATGGCCACAGACCAGTCTGATCAAAGCAATTCTTCAATTGGAGTTCCCTCTTTCCAGGTAGCTCCCTAGGTTTGTGTCAGGTGAACAGCTGGAGCTAACTGTGACATGCTCTATCACTTCAACGAAATTCAGTTGACAGTAGCCAGTTTTAGAATCCTGAGTAAGTTCTCCAACCATGTGGTCTCTCCTTCAAGGCTGTTCTTTGTGGCTTCCATTTCAATGTGCATTTGGATTCCACTTATCAACCTCTACACAGATGAAAAGTCCACTGGGATCTTAACTGGGGTGGGACAGCATTGTATCTACAAATCAAGTTGGCAAGAGTTGATGTCTTAGGGGCTCAGTGGATAAGAACACTGGCTGCTCTCCCAGAGCACCCAGGTTCAATTCCCAGCACCAACACAGTGACCCACAACTGCCTATAACTCCTGTTCCAGGGGAACCAATGCCCTCTTTGGATCTCTGAGGGCACCCAGCATGTACATGGTGCACAGATATACTTAAAGGCAAAACATCCAGATACATAAAATACAATTTAAAAAATAATTGACATCTTTACATTTAACTTTTGCAGTCAGTGGGTTATAGCTCTCTATTTATTGCATTTTCCCTTAATATTTAATATCTTTCAGCAATATTTTGTACTTTTGGTGTAGAGGTCTTGCACATCTTTGATGACTCTATTCCTAGGTACTAGGGGCGGGTGGGTGTGGGTAGGGACGGAGGTAGGGGTGATGCTACTTTAAATGGCTATGTTTTTAAAGTTCCAGTTTTCAATGGTTTGTTGCTAGTATACAGAAATAAGATACTTTAAGATACTAATGATGTATATTTTTATATCTTGCGAAATGTACTCACTGGTTCAACTAGTTACAGATCCCTAGAATTTGTTGGCACCTTCTCCTGGCAACTCTAGATCAAGACTTCTCCCTCCTTTCCAACGTTTGGCTTTGTCATTTCTTAAGGGGGCACTTTCTGCTAGAGATGGATCTGCTCATACATCATCACTTAGGAGGAGTGGCCGTGGGCATGGTTCCTTTGCTTTTTCTCCAGGCCTTACAGGGAAGCGTTCACTAACTCAGCGTGAAGTCTGGTCTTAACTGTAAGTCTTTTGCGCTCTTCTTTATCATACTGACAGAAAGTCCTTCCCTTCTTCAGTAAGACATTAGCATGGACAGCTGTTGGCTTTTATCAATGATTTTTCCTTTATACATTGACATTGTTCCTCTTTATTCCATCAATGCAATGAAGTACATTGACTGATAGCTCTTAAGGCACCTGTCATTCCTGAGATGAGCCCCACATGACTACATATTATGTCTTCTGTATTATTTCTGAGTCTGATTTGTTAATGATACCTGAGGACTTTTCAATGACACTCAAAAGGAATATTATTGGCCTCTAATTTTCTTGTGATGTCTTTGTCAGGATTAAGTATCAAGGTTATGGCTGCCTTCACTAAGTCCTTTGAGAAGTGATCTCCAGCCTCTGAAGTAATTGGTGTAAAATTGGTGGTGTCTCATCATTCAGTGTTTGCTTGACTTGGTTTGCGTTTTATAATAAAGAAATTTATGCTTAAAAAACTATCTCTGGAGTTTTTAAGTATCGATCCTTTTTTTTTTTTTTTTTGGTTTTTCCAGACAGGGTTTCTCTGTGTAGCTTTGCCCCTTTCCTGGGACTCACTTGGTAGCCCAGGCTGGCCTCAAACTCACAGAGATCCGCCTGCCTCTGCCTCCCACGTGCTGGGATTAAAGGCATGCGCCACCACCGCCCGGCGAGTATCGATCCTATTTAATAGATGTAGAATTTTTCAGATTTTCTATTTCTTCTTGAGTAAATTCTAAAAAGTTATTCATTCAAAAAATTGCATCTTATTCTAGTTATTAAATATATTCATATTAGCTCATAATATCTTCTTTTCATTATTTAGTATCTATAGAATTTGAGCTATATTATTTTATCCATTTCTGTTGTTGTTATAATAATGATAATGTGTTTTCTCTCTTTTTTGAGAGAGGGCTTATAAAATTTATCAAAATTTCCAAATATTTTTCATTGTTGATTTTTTAATTGTCAATTTGATATCTCTTTGATTTTATTTTTTTTTCTTCCTCTATTTTCTTTGGATGCATTCATGGTATTTATATCTACATCTTTTGTGTCCCAGTCATGGGCACTTTCTGGAACCTCAGGACCTTGAAAGCATTGTTCTACCTCACTTAGGTGCCACTTTTGTGAAATGGATTATTCATGAAGGGCTCCATCCCTGAGTTTTAAATATTTGGAAAGCATCTAGCATGCACACGAGGCACCCCAAACAATCAAAATATGCTTAATCGCTCCTCGTCCTGGGCTGGATGGGCTGAGAGCAATGTTTGCTTTCACTTATTTGGATTCCATAAGGTCTGCTTTCCTCGTAGGGTGACCTTGACATGTCTGTCTGTTAGAATACATTACTGAAGAAGACATGGAAGATGAATAACAGAATCATGGAGAGTTTTGCTTGCAAGTTTGAGGAAGAAAAGGGAGGAAAGAAAATAGCGGGGCCTTTAAACATTATAGTTTGTAGAAAATAAAAGTAGGTCAGAAATGTGTACAAGGTAGCATGCTGTGGAAAGGGAAGAACTTTCCAGGATGTTCAGTTATATTGTAGTGCACAGTCCTCGGGAAAGACGTAAGCAGGGGCCAGTGAGCCATGGTTAAAGAAATGCTGATCAGTGAACACCGATAGAGAATTTCCTCTCAGAAAGGATGTCATTGCCTGTCACACTGGGAGAGCAAGTGTGTCTGCATTTTAGAGGTGAGAGTAAAGATGAAGCAGGAGTTAATCGTTTGCACCTCACCAGAGTAGCAAACAACTGTGGGCCTGATCGGCAAGAGATTGCTCCTCAGGGATGCTCACAATGAGCCCAGCTACTCTGGCTCTGTTCACCCTCTGGATTCTTGGCATCTGACTGGACTTCTAGCAAAACATCTCACTACATTCCGGAACCTATTTCTTACTTTCTCCTCTTTTCCACTGAGCTTTTCTGAATATCTCTGTCTCCTTCCAAGTCTTATACCAAATTCCATAATTAGCCTGTACTTTTCTGCTTCTTGATTTCAGCCTGCCTGCTACATTATCCTGATAACCAGCACTTTTAGGCAACATCTCCTGTAACCTAGGCTGGCCTTAAATTTTCTAAGTAGCAGAGTCTTGCCTTCAACTCCTGACCCTCCTGCTTCCACCACCTGAATGCTTAGCTAGCAGGCAAACACCACAGTGCGTGGCACACCCAGCTAAGACAGTATAGTTTGAAAAACTAGACTCTTCAAGACCAACACGAACAAAAAGGTTGTTCTTTCATTTAGTCCTTCATAAGTGATTTTCACTAAGTAGGCTGAGGACTGGAAACATCACCTACTCTGCTCTGGTTTCTGGAATATTACTCTTCTCTCAATTTAAAGAGAAAAATGATCTGGTTTTTAAAATGTCACTTCTAGGAAGAAAGCCAGGGCTTAATTTGCCTTTTCATTGAGATTTATATCATGTCTTTGATGTTTCAAAGCAAAAGTCATTGGGCAATGGTTCACTCTGTCATTAATATTCAGATACTAACATTCTGCTCACCATTACTGTACCAGGAAGTGATCACAGACATATCGATCCCAAGAATTTATTTATGGGACTCTATTCTGGGAATTGTTGAGAGATAGGAAGAAATAAAATATTGGTGACACTCACCCCTCAAATTAAAATGCAGGGAACTGTGCACGATATTGCATTAAATCAATAGAATCAATCAATCAAATTTGATTTATTTACCCAATAATTTATTCAGTCAATGAATTTTGGTTAGATTGAGGAATAGTAAATCAATGAAGGATTTATTGATCACATATTATCTGCAAGGATTGAAAAAAAGGATCTTTGCATAGTAAGTTCACAACTAAAGTGAGGGATGGAATTACCACACACAATGTAGTAGACAATAAATGGTGAATTCCATGGTAGCAGTGACTAATGGCATGGGAATCATTACCAAAGATTTTATACAAATTATTCATACAAACAGAATCTTATACAATTATTACAATTTGACCAGATGAATGGCAAGTGGCCATAATGTTCTAGTTGAGAACAATGTCATCACCACTCAGCATGGAAAGTCAAAGTGAGCATGGGGAACTGGTGGAGAAGGTGAGACGTGGGACCAAGTCAGAAGATGTAATTTGAAGACTTGGAAATAACGCCGCAAATCATAAGCTTTGCTACGACATAATGGAACAATAATATACACAGATCTCTTGAATATTCCTTACTATGGAAGTAACATGATGAAACATGAGTTTAAGTAATGTAAGAGAAAATGAAGTTATGCTGACTAGGTTTTATGTCAGTTTGACACAAGCGAGAGCCACTTTGGAAGAGGCAACCTCAATTGAGAAAGCACCCTCACCAGACTGGCCTATGGGCAAGTCTGTGGTACATTTTCTTGATTGATGATTGATATGGGAAAGCCCAGCTCACTGTGGGTAGGGATAGCCCTGAGTTGGTGGTCCTGGATGCTGAAGGAAAGCAGGTTGGGCGAGTCATGAGGAGCAAGCCAGTGAGCAGCACTTCTCTGCATCAGCTCCTGCCTCCAGGTTCCGTTCCTTCCTAAAAGTCATGTGATCAGGACAGGTAAGCTGAAATAAAGGTTTCCTTCCCCAGGTTGTTTATGGTCATGGTGTTTCACTACAGCAATAGAAACATAACTAAGACACGGGGTAAGGGTGCAGCTCAGGGTTAAAATACCTGCCTAGTGTGCCTGAGTTTCAGATTATTAACTATAAATTAAATTAAATATAAATTAGATATAAATTAAATATAAATTAGAAAAATGGTGGCGTTACTAAAGGGAACTGGGAGACAGTGATGCAGTTATGACATTGGGGTGCAGCTCTGCGATCCCAGAGGAATAAACCTTAGGTTTGTAGATAAAGAACTGGGATCTGGCTGAGAAACTAATATGGAGATGTGAGCAGTTCACACATGGCCTCTGAGAAGGTTCTCAGTGCATTGCTTCTCATGGAGTCAATGTATGTACACAGTGGAAACAAGCTCTGTATTTCAGCATCAGTGGAGTCGTGATGACTGCCGCAGTCATCGCTTACAACAAGCAAATCCAGAACATCGGGTCTGGAGAGAGGGCACAGTGTACAGTCACAGCAGAACCAGACACTGCAGTGTGATGAAACCAGTGTAGGGTTTCACAGACCACAGTGGTAAAAGGTGTGGGAGGGCTGTGTGAATGGAACACATAGCCGTAGTGTCAAATTCAGCAAAGAGTCCAGGATAACGATGAGCTAAGAATAGACTGTGTGATTTTCAAGCCTGCTGTGGGACGGTCTATATGTCAAATTGCTCTGATTGGTCAATAAATAAAACACTGGTTGGCCAGTGGCCAGGCAGGAAATAGGTGGGACAAGGAGAGAGGAGAATTCTGGGAAGCGGAAGGCTGAGGCAGAGAGACATTGCAGCCGCCGCCATGACCAGCAGCATGTGAAGACGCCGGTAAGCCACCAGCCACGTGGCAAGGTATAGATTTATGGAAATGGATTAATTTAAGCTATAAGAACAGTTAGCAAGAAGCCTGCCACGGTCATACAGTTTGTAAGCAATATAAGTCTCTGTGTTTACTTGGTTGGGTCTGAGCGGCTGTGGGACTGGCGGGTGACAAAGATTTGTCTTGACTGTGGGCAAGGCAGGAAAACTCTAGCTACAAATGGCGCCCAACGTGGGGCAAGAGTTTCCACCTAAAACCTGAGAAAAAAGATTCTAAAACGGAGCTAAAAACAGCTTCCTAATTGTCTCTCTCAAATGAGCGGCAACCTGCCGGTTTGAGCTACTGGTGGGTTCCTAGCGTGAGAGCTCGGTCTGCAGTATGGCGGGAATGAGGCCTCTGCAAGTGGCACATTAAGCTGCATGGTGGATTTAGCCTTTGCTAGTACAAAACAAAAAAAAAGAGGTTTCTGGGCTATACACTGCTTGGATAAAAGCATAGACCCAGGATGGCTCCCAGAGCTGGCGGAAAAGGTACTACCGCCATGTTGGGAAACTGAAGTGGGAGGAGCCAGCAGCCACAGCGCCGTTTCAGGCTTAGAAGGCTGCAGTTTAAAGCAATAGGCTCAAGGTAATATAAAACATAAGCCACATAAATATGGCTACCACACAGAGAATCTGGATTATGTTCTCTTTGATATTCGTAACTGAAGAGAAACATTTGATTGCAAAAGCTGTTGAGTTATGCCAAAATGTGTATTTTAAAGGTACCTTAACTTCAAAATTTGGATGTAAGGATATGTTGCTTTGGAAAGGAGGCTCTACTTTTGTTTCCACAGAAAGCCAGAGGCTATGGATTTGTTCCAGATTAAGATACATCAGGTTTGACCAGCCAAGACCACCTGAAAGGTCTCCGATGACACCATGGCCCAGATGATCCAACATCCAGAATTGTTTCAAGTCACGGACTACTCCATGATCCTAAAATTTTCTTTGTGTCCCCATAAGATACAGCGCCCCCCTCCAGCAGGAAGTAGTAAGAGAAGCTACGCCCAAATTCCCAAATATACCAAGCTGACTTTGGAGATGTGTAAAAGTTAAAACCTTCCTTTTAAAAAAAAGAAAGGGGAAGTGCTGTGGGACGGTCTATATGTCAAATTGCTCTGATTGGTCAATAAATAAAACACTGGTTGGCCAGTGGCCAGGCAGGAAGTAGGTGGGACAAGGAGAGAGGAGAATTCTGGGAAGCGGAAGGCTGAGGCAGAGAGACACTGCAGCCGCCGCCATGACCAGCAGCATGTGAAGACGCCGGTAAGCCACCAGCCACGTGGCAAGGTATAGATTTATGGAAATGGATTAATTTAAGCTATAAGAACAGTTAGCAAGAAGCCTGCCACGGTCATACAGTTTGTAAGCAATATAAGTCTCTGTGTTTACTTGGTTGGGTCTGAGCGGCTGTGGGACTGGCGGGTGACAAAGATTTGTCTTGACTGTGGGCAAGGCAGGAAAACTCTAGCTACACAAGCCCCAGTAGTATCCTCCAAGGAGGTGCTTCCAAGAGGACCAAGGTTAACGCTGAAAACAATTGGTCAAAGAGCAGAGAATAGGTATAAATGGACTGTTCAGCCACAACAGGCCCAGCGAAGGACCTATCCCCAGTTGATGGCTTATGGGGGAGGGGCAGTTATGCTTTAGGGGATGACAACATACCCATGAGTATACGGGCAGAACAAATTGGAATTCATGAGTTAAAAAAAGGGGTGGGAGGAGGGAAATGTGAAGTTGAGAAGGGGTGGATCAGGGTGAAATTAGCAAAGTAGTGGGGAGTGAATACATATTAAAAACATTGTATGAAATTCTTAAAGAATTCATAAAATATTATGTTTAGTTTTATATATTATAAATATGTATACACACATATACACATATATGATATATGTATACACACATATACACATAATATATATATATATATATATATATATATATATATATATATATATATATATGAGCTATAACCAAGTCTAAGAGCACAGAGTCTAAACATGGCAGGATGTAGACTCCTGAAGAAAATAGGAGCGAAGAACCAGAATTATCAACAGCGAGCAAGGGCTGCCCGGTTGCTTGCAGAATACTATGAGGCTCCACCAAGTGAGTCTGATTATCTGAGTCAAGCAAGTGCTGTAGAAGGGAAGGCACTCAGGACAATTATCTCAACAGGAGCCCACGCTTCACCTGGAGCAGCCAATCCCTTGCTTCCTTCCATACTGCTGCTGCCTGAAGTGATGCCCTGCATCATTTGAAAGCAACACCAAAATTATCTAATTAAGGTTAACAAAGTGGCTCCATCTCTCCTGGAAACTGCGTCGAGGCTGCTGGGTTTCTGAGTTTCAGAATGTTCAGAGTTCCGGGCTCTTCAGGAGATGGTCTCCTTTGATGTGCTCCTTGGCCCCAAGCATGAGGAGGGTGTGGGGGCATTGGTGCTGCTCATTTTCTATCTTCCCATGAAGTAGTTCATGCTCTAATAGAAGATACATTAAGGCCCCGGCACTAGGCAGGGGAGACGGCTCAGTTCATAGAAGTACCTAAGGACAGGAGTTTGGATCCCCCAAATTCAAGTGAAAAGGGTAGATACAGATTCCCAGCTATGCAGAGGTGGAAACGGGGATCGCTGGGGCTCAGGGGCCAGTCAGCCTCACCTGTGTGATGAGTTCCAGTCGAAGGAGAGACCCCATCTCATAAAGCATGGAGGTGGGTGGCAGCTAAGAAATGCCATTTGAAACGTTTTTCTCTCTCCCTCTCTCTGTCTGTCTTCCATCTGCCTGTCTCTTTGTCTCTGTCTCTCTATCTCTGTCTGTCTCTGTCTCATTCTGTCTCTCTCTCACCTCTCTGTCTCATTCTGTCTCTATCTCTCTCACCTCTGTCTCTGTCTCATTCTGTCTCTATCTCTCTCACCTCTGTCTCTGTCTCTCTGTCTCTGTCTCTGTCTGTCTGTCTCTCTCTCTCTCTCTCTCTCTCTCTCTCTCTCTCTCTCTCTCTCACACACACACACACACACACACACACACACACACACAGTGTATGTCTGTTCCCCACACGCAACTAAAGGCAGTATAAAACTTCCTGACCTTCAAGCCAGGACTCTGCAGGAAGGGGGTTGGTTCCGACCATATTAAAATGCTAAGAGCAGCCATCGGTGGCCTTTTTAGTTTAATTCATTGTCACGAAAGTGATTCTGGCCAAGAATGCAACAAATTTAAAACCACTGCTTGTCTTGATATCTTAATGTAAATTATTTATACTCTTTCATCCTGGCGACAGCGAGGGGAAGTGGATGAATCAGCAGTTTCTTTGCAGAGCTGAGCTGAGAACAAAAAGCAGCCAAATAGCAAGGATAAGAAAAAAGGGTAGAGTCGCTTTACTATGGGAATTACTTTCTAACCATAGATTCCTGGTATTTCCTCCTTAAATGACTAGACGTCAGCCCAAGAATAGTTGTCCCAATTAGCTAATGGCACATCAGCTTTCCTGTTGCTGTAAGAAACCGAACAATGTCCCTAAGCGGCCACAGAACATGATGCTCCAAGGACAGTGTCTCCCACTTCCTCACAGTGCCACCTGAAGCCCCGTGTGGCCTTGTCTCCTATGCATAGCTTCATAGGCTCTCGTGGGCCGGAATTAGAAGAATAGGTCTCACTGGTAGCACAAATGTCAAGGAGCCTTCTGGAGAATGGAGCCTCTGTTAAAATGCTCAGGTCTGGCTGTTGCCTATGAGAACATTGTTCTGGGACTGTTACTTTGAAAAACTACGTTTTCTGAGATCCTGGGTTCATTTAGAGTGAGCTCAGGGGTGGAAGAGGATGCCCTTCTGAGTGTAGCCTAAGGAAGAGTAGGGCAAAGGAGGAAATCTACCTTTGCCTGTGGGTACCTGGAGGAGAGGGGGCCCTTCCAGAAGAGAAGAGACAGGTGACAATAGACTCCAAAGTGAACTCCTTCTAGTGCTAGTTAGAGACATCTTTATCCACTATGGAGGAAGAGCTACTGGCAAACTGCTGTGAGGACATCCATTGTTCATCTGATAACATTATTCATGAATTCTTCTCCTGACTCATTCAGGGCACATGCTGCCCAGACCTCCAGTGTGACAGACACGGAGGAGGAATAGTCAGCCCTGTGTGTGTCCAGGGCCTAATGAGATGGACAGATACCTAGAAAGGGGATTATAAAGCACTAGTCATATAATGCTCAGGGTGCTATGGGATCATGGAGGATGCCTGAGAAGTACCTGATTTTAACATTAAGTGTTGTCTTCCTCCTGGTTTGATGTGTTCCTTATCAAAACCTGGAAAGCAGAGAAGAGCACTAAAATGGTTAGCAGTCAGTGCCATCTGGTGACAATACCTCATTTAGTGGAAATGCTTTCCTTTCTGTGTGCCTGGTACCTGACCAGACACATTTCCACAGGGCCTCAGTCTGAACTCCAGAGAGCAGGAGAGAAATCCCTGCATTCTCTCAATGCTGTAGATGGACCTGAGACTAGAGTTGAAGAGAGAGGGCATTGAGACACTCTGTTCTGTAGCTTCAGGCCTTCAGTTTAACCTCACCTCTATTACTGATATTACTATGGCTTATTATTATGACTACTACTATTACTACTATAACTATTCAACATCTCTAGGTTCCCTGCTAGCTTTCTCTCCTAGGATCCTTACCTAGTGGGATTTTTTGATTGGTCTATAAGATTAAGGTTGGTGCATTTGAAAACCACACCATCCAGGTAAAATGGGGCATATCCATGCACAGCATACTTAAAGAGCACTGGCATTATGTATAAAAGATTACTGAAACTGCATGCTTTATTTAACAGCTTCTCCCAGACTAAAAATCCTCCATAAATAGCAGCTTTCAGAACCAAAGGAGCAGGCGGATTGACATGGAAGCAAGCTGCTTTAATGTGTGGAAGGTTAGGTCCTGAGCCCCAGCTCCTCCAGATTGCTTGCTGAGCAAAAGCTGTTGTTATAAGCTGGTTTCTTAGACACACACACACACACACACACACACACACACACACACACACACACACACACACACACACCAGCCCCCTGCTGCACTGCATGCCATTAGCATTCAATATCAAATCTGCCGACTGGGGATGACTGCAGCGATGGCCACTTTGAAAATCCCACTGGATCAGAGGCATTGACTTTGGCCCAAAGAAGGTGATGGATTACAGGGGGTCTTAGCCATGAATTAAAGCATGTAGCATCCAACGTCTTTTCCTTAGCAGAAAAGAAGTAGAAGCCGCAGGGTGAAAGCGCATGGACATATCCTTATTGGTCTTTTACTCCCAACCTGATGATTATGAGGAGGAATGAAAGGCTGCAAGACCCTAGCACACTGGGTTGCAGTTGTATGTCTGTGTCTGGCCTTTTGCTTTGGTTCCTACAACCGAAGCTCAATGATCAATTAGGAACCCTTCATCTTCAGTGCCTATGAAACAGACTTGATGAAGGAGTTTTTGATGTGAGAAGCCTGGGTCCAAACAGCTTGAAGTCGGGTATGTGTAGGCAACGTCATTAGTCCTTGGGTTTCTTGGGAAATGGAAGGTTCAAATACAGCTGCTTGTGATCATTCATCTGCAAAGCAGTGCTCTAGTAAAGATCCCTGGAAGGCTAGCACTTACAGGCACGGGCGGGCTGGAGAGATGGCTCAGCTGTTAAAGGCCAGCCAGCTCACAATTGAGAAGACAAATGCAGGCAGTGTTTCTGTGCTTTTGCTGATTCTGGAAACCCCAGCGGCTGAGGGTTTTATTCTCTTGCAAATATGCTATTTTTTGACAATTAATCCTCCCAAAGAACATCCATCCTCCCCCAGTTCCAATGGGATTTCATATCTTCAAAGACATCCCTGTGAAGGGGATGCTGCTCCTAAGTCATCAGCTCATTCAGGATGCTGGCACTAAGTTGATCGTCTCTAGCAATTTTTTTAAAAAATACCCAGATGCTTCTAAGAGCCTTTTGAATATGTATGATTCAAAGATTAATTATGTTAATCCAGGCCAATTGATCACCTACTCCCATTTAATTAACAATAAGGGAGCATGACAGGAGATGGGTTATTAGATAAGTTCTTTATCAAAGAATAAGGAGAGAAGACAGAGCCTGATGGATTTGAGGGGCTCTCCAGAGAAAGTCTGTGGAAGCCTTCTGTGAAGCTGATCAAGGTGTCTTTGTTCTGAACATAGTAAACTGCAGCCTCTGGTGGGCAGAAGTAACGCATGTCTTACCATAAGCAAGTCAGCCTGAAACTCATGAATCCTCCTGCATCCAAGCTTCTGGTGCAAAGATATCTCTTCACTATGGAGCCCCATTTTTTCATCTCTCTGACCATCCTAAGCAAAAGCAATGCAATGTCTCTAATGATGGGGTGTCCTTCCCAGGCCATCGATATCTCCTGGCAGAACTACACTAATGGATTTGAAATTCATTTCCCTCCATTGTTGAGAAGCACTGTAGTCCCGAAACTGAGCATCCTATCCTCTTGGGATAAAACAGGCAGCCTCGTAGGTGACTCTGAACACATCACTAAAGGAAGATGTCTGGGACCTCCTTGATGCCAAATGGGCTTGCAGCAGCAAACTCCAGTCTAGCTTCCAGAAGGAAGACAGGTGAAAGTTAACTCTGAGAGACATGTGTCCATGTCAGACCATGCACAAGAGAGGGAGGCAAAAAATCGGTAGCATTTAGAGTGGTAACAGTACTATTTACTATCTCTGAATATTCAGTTTGATATTCAGAGAGGTATTCAACTAGAGAGGTAGTCCTCATTTAAGGAGAGATTCAGCAGGAAAGTGGGACATGGGGTTGGGTCATAAGTGAGACACCAGAATAGATTCTCGGTTGATTGGGCTTTTAGGTCAACCAGGAAATCAAGGACTTGTGCCAGAAGCAAAGGCTAGAATCTACATTAGATTTTTCTAGTGGACTTTATAGTTAAGAGTAGTTTTGAGATCACAGAAAAACTGAGTAGAAGGCACAAAGATTTCCTCTCCATGCCCTGGCCCAACTCATGCAGAGTGTGGTATGTTTGTTTCAATTCGTGAATGTAAACTTGACGAAGTTGTCAGTTCAAATCCGTAGTGTACATTAGGATTCTGTTGTATAACGAAGAGATGCCAACAATGTCTGTTCATCCTAAAGAAATTACCCAACCAAAGTCTAGCTGGGTGAGTCAATGGGTTTACAGGAGTTACTTACAGAGGCATGGATGACTCAAAGGCAGATGCATCACCAAAACGCCCACCCCAGCGTAGATGATGACTCACAAAGCTGCACCCAGGAGGGAGCTCCAGGCAGGTCCAGCTAGCAGGCAGCTCCACCAGAGTCTCCACCCCCCAGCAATGGCTCACTGCTTTCATAATCTTGAGGTGGGACCTAGTGAATCCTAAGTTTCTTAACTTAATCTAGTCTATTTCCTGCATCTTAGCACCTCCCAACACCCTCTAGGAGGTAACATTTAACCTGAAGAAAATGACTACATGGCAGGCTAGTCTTGTGTTGCACCTTCTATAGGTTTCAACACACAAAATGTCCTGGATTGATCATCACACAGAACAGTTTCACTGCCTTCCCTACTCCCCCCCCCCCCCGCCCCCCCGCTCGCACCAATTGTTGAAATAATCTGACAGAGTATTTTAGGGGAAAGGGGCTGATTGGGTCAGAGCTCCAGAGTATAATCCATCATAGCATGGATCTCATGACAGCAAAAGCTTAGATAGAACTGGTCTCATTGCATCCACATTCAAGAGCAGAGAACAGTAGATTAACACATACATACATGCCCAGCTCACTTTCTCCACTCTTACACAGTTCAGAATCTGCTGCCTAGGAAATGGTGTCACCCATAGTGGGCAGGGCTTCCCATCTCCATTACCATATCAAGACAACACCATACAGACATACCAATAGGCCAATGAAATCTAGACAACTCCTCACAGACATACCCAGAAGCTTACCTCCTAAGTGTCCAGTTTACAATTAATGGTAACTATCATGTTGCCCTAAAAATCCTCACTGAGCTGCCTCTTCATCCTTATTTTTCTCTGCAATCCCTAGAAACCACTGGTCTTCCTCCTATCTCCATAGTTCTACCTTTTCCTGAATGTCACTTAGGTGAAATCACAGTTTATAGCCTTTTCCAACTGGCTTCTTTCATCTAAGATCACTCTATCCTTTTTTTTACAGTGCCCCCTCCGTGTGTGTGTGTGTGTGTGTGTGTGTGTGTGTGTGTGTGTGTGTGTGTGTGTATGTGTGTGTGTGTGTGCGTGTGTGTGTGTGTGTGTGTGTGTGTGTGTGTGTGTGTAGGCATGTGCCTGCAACAGAGAGTGTGTCGAAGTCAGAGGACATCCCCAGGTGCTGTTATTGCCCTCTATCTTGAGTCAGATTTTCCAGTCTCTTGCTGTTTGCTATAGCTGTACAGCTAGCTGCCCTGTGAGCCTCCTTCCATCTTGTCTCTTCCCACAGGAGCATTAGGATTATAGATACATGCTTCTGTGTCCTGCTCTAGATGGGTTCTGCAGATCTGAACTCATGAGTTCATACTTGCCTAGTGAGTGGTTTATGGTTGGGCCATCTCCATGGCCCAAGCAATCCACTGTGGTCTAGGTATGCTACATAGAGTGTGTTCATTCACTTTCTAGAGCTATCTTGGCTCGTCCCAAGTTTGGGCCATAAGCATCCATAATGTGAACCCTTGGCTAGACTCCTTTGAGACCTGACATTGTTTGTCTTCCAACTTGGTTCTTTTCACAGTGACTTGGATCTTCCCTTCTATCTACTTCCTGTGGAAACCTGTGACTTGCAGTTTCTCACTCTCCTGAGTCAACGACATCTTAGAATCAATAGAGCCAAATGTTAAAGAAAAACTTGTTGGAGGGTTTATACAACACCAATGAAAGGCAGTCCTCAGAGGTTAGTTTGCCTGGAGGATGGAGCCCGCGGCCATGCCTCAGATGCCAATGCCGTCACTCATCCCCTTCAGGCCTCACTGAATCTTAGTCTCTGGGGGTTTCAGAGGCTTCCTTCTTGAATGTCTTAAATGGACCAGTCATCTGTGTGACTATAGAATGGTCAAATGTGATGCAAGAAGCTGGGAGCATGGGTGAGGTGTGGAGAACTTCATTGAATTGTGAAATGTTTGTAGCTACATTTTTCCAAGGCTACATTTGTGTCTTGTGTTGTCCATTTGAAAGTAGATAGAACGGAGACTCTGTTCCCCATTTCATCGCTCTAGAATATCAAAGTGACTCAGGGTGTGAACAGTCCAAGCTATGAAATACCTATGCCTGCCTGAATGGGAACAAGATCACTTCTCTTAGTACTTCTTCAGGATAAAATATGCCCTCTACGCATTCCCTAGAGATGAGTGTTCCCAGGGTGGATCCATAGCTGTTCCGAGACCCCTGCCTTCCCCAGTCTGCCCAGGTATCTGGAGATGTTGTATAAGATGCTATGTAAGAACCTACCATGTGATGTCAAGCCTGTTTATGTGTTTAGATTTTTTTGATGAATATATTATTCAAAACCAAAGGATGTGCCTCATGGTCCATGTTCTGTTGCTATAGGAAAATACTCAAGACAGGGTAGCTTATCAAGAAAAAAAGTTTTGTTTTGACTCAGTTCTGGGAGCTGAGAAGGTGTCAGTGTCTTCTTGCTTCTGGCAAGGACCCACATACTCCATGAAGGGAAAGAGAGGAGACAGGTGTATGTGGACAAGGAGGAGACAAATGAGCTAGGCAGCTCTTGGACAAACCACATTTGAGGTAGCTAACAAAGACCTCCAGGAATGACTTAATCTCCTCATGAGGTAGATCCCACATGACCTTATTACCTTCTAAAGCCATACCATCACACTGATAATTTAAATTTAAAATGTGGCAACAGGCTATCAATAAATATTTGCTAAATCGCATATGCATGGAACTGGGAAACAGCCGTCAGTGTGTGCACACTATTAGGGAATTGGAATGAAAATGTGATCCTGGCCCTGGGTCGGCCAGCTTTGACTTTTTTGCATGGGCTATTATAGCTCTCTCATTTGGAATGACTAAACTGTTTCAATAAACGTCTTGACTGTATTTATTCCTGAGGGTTACTGTCCTAGGAAGAAGATGCATAGATCATCTGGTAATGAGGGAGAGAATCAATTGAGGTCTTCATAGCTTCCTCAGAAAAACCATTTAGTGTGGATACTTAGTAAAAAAAAAAAAAAATCATACTGTTTTGCTAAGTATTTGTGTAGTCACATTGTAGAAATAAAAAAACTAGTGGAGATTGTAGCGGTACCGCTTGTAACTCCTAGCACATGCAATCACAGTCGTAATCAGGGTGACTGGGAGGTGACAGATGAGAATGGGAGGGATAAGAAAGGAAAAAAAGTAAAGGTCCTTAGCTACATCAGCAGTTTGGGGAGCATCCTCATGAAAGCTGCTGCAGTAGAATTCTGTATCCCTCTGGACTCAGGGCAGATGCACCGTGTGAATGTGTGTGTGTGTGTGTGTGTGTGTGTGTGTGTGTGTGTGTGTGTGTGTGTGTGTGTGTGTGCTCGCGCGCTTATGTGTTCAGAGGTGTCAGGAGAGTCATAAAAGCCATCAACAAGCTTTCTGTACTAAAAGTTCGATCTGCAGGATGACTCATCTCTTCCAAAAGAACCTTCTTGTTACGACTGATGCCTAAATCAGTTCCTGTCGGCTAATGCCTATATCCCCCACGCTTGGAGAACATAAAGAGATGCTGTCCCAGGAAGAGCATAGCAATAGTGCTTGCAGGACTGCACGTGAAGAGAAACTGAAGTAAGATTTTTGATGTGGTGTCAATGGGGAAGGGGGGGAAAAAAGGCCTAGAGCACCGGATTAGAGGACGCTTTCCCCATCTGCACGGCCACAAGCAGGCTTTGCTGCCTTGAGCAAATTACTGTGTCCTCTGTTTTCTCATCTCACAAGTAAGCTTCCCTAGTCTTTAATATCCCTTCTTGATGTGTGACCTTAGAGTTTCCATGCATTTCCTCTCATAAATTTTGATGTTAGGTATTCTAATAGAATTTCCTCTACATGACAGACCTAGCGTTCATCCATCCATCGTTCCTCCATGAAATGAATATTTATTAAGTGTCTGCTTTATGTCAGACCCTGTAATGTCCCCATATTGTGCCCTCCCTGAGAGCAGGTTCACTTTTGTTTTGTTACTGCCTCACTCACCGACACTGGATGCTCAATACATGTCTGTTGGGTTGACTTGAATACGATCCTTCAGTCCAAGTGAGAGGTTGGACATGGTGTTTTAGTACAATCACATCATTTCTTTAGATATAGCCCTGGAAGGCTAGGGCGATAGCTCACCCAGTAAAGTGCTGTCTTTGCATGTGTAAAGATCTGAGTTCAATGCCCCAGAACCCATTTTAAAAAAGAAAAAAAAGCTGAACATGGACACACTTCTAATCTCAGCACTGCAGAGACAGACAGGTTCTTGGGGCTCACTAGTCAGGTTATTCTATCTGGTGAGTTCTAAGCCATTGAAAGACTCATGGAAAAATAAGCTAGACAGTATCTGAAGAATAACACCAAAGGTTGTCCTCTAGCCTGTACACACACATGAACAAACACCTGTGTGTGTGTGTGTGTGTGTGTGTGTGTGTGTGTGTGTGTGTGTGTGTGTGTGTACACACTCAAAGAAATAAATTCAATTAAGATGTTCATGGAAACTGTTCTCAAAGAACCTGAAATGCAACAGGTTCCAAGTAAACGATGGTGACCATTTTCCTCTAAGTTGACCTAGGTGCATGGAGTTCTGTTTTGTAACCTCTTTGTTATGAATCCAATTCATAACCACACGCATCTCACATCTCTCCTAAACTAACACTGCTTTGGGGCTCTGAAAAGTTGTTGCAATTCTTAGACGCTCACTCTGTGGGAAATTATGCCTCAATACCTCCCTGGTAGCATGAAAATGCATCACAGCTCAGGGG
This sequence comes from Peromyscus maniculatus bairdii, assembly GCF_049852395.1. NCBI lineage: Eukaryota > Metazoa > Chordata > Mammalia > Rodentia > Cricetidae > Peromyscus > Peromyscus maniculatus. The sequence goes on along the minus strand of NC_134860.1, from coordinate 66,249,885 downwards.
ACAGGCCCTGGCCCACTGGATTGAATCTCATATTGGCTGCTGACAGCCAGCTGCTATCAGCAAGTGAATTTAAACCCCCATGGAACCTAGTTTTTGGTGCATCTTCTTCACCTTTCAATCAACACCTTTTGAGTCATTTGAGGGAAGGCATCTGACAGGCTGCTCACCACCTAGGAAGGTGTCAAGGACCAAATCTGTCGTAGTTTACCTGATGACCCCCACACACACACACACACAGTGGGCCCAGATGTTTTAATGCTTTGTCTTCAGTTGATGGCACTGTTTAGGAAGGCTTGGGAGGCGTGGCCTTGCTAGAATTAGTGTGTCATTAGGGGCAGGCTTTCAAGCCACACACCATTTCCAGTTTGCTGTCCCTACCCCGAGTTTGCTGTTCCAGACGTGAGCCCTCAGCTTCCACTCCAACCATTTCACCTGTTGCCCGCTGCCCCCACTAACCATGGACTCTCACCCTCCGGAACTGTAAGCCTAAACAAATTTTTTCTTCTATATGTTACCTTGGTCATGGGGTTTGATCACAACAATAGAAAAGTAACTAATACAGAGTCAAACAAGACATGGCATGGTCAACACCTGGTATGTTCTGTGTCTGAGGAATAAATACCTTTTGAGTGCCAATTACTAAATGGGGGAGGGCTCTTCCGGGTAAATCCAGTCCCATCCCCACCCCTTGATTCCAAAAACTGGACTGTAGTACCAACGAAGAGCTAGAGAGCTCAGAGCAAGGGACCCCTAGCTTTCCGCCTATTCTGGTTAGCCACTCTCAACCCATACCCATCATTCCATAACTGGCATGATGAGAAAAGAGATCTTCTACATGACCCAGCTATACCTCTCCTAGGTACTTACACAAAGGACCACGTCGACACACCACAGACACAGCTGCACACCAGTGTTCCACTGTTCACAGTGGCTAAATGCAACACACCTCGGTGTCTATTAACAAGTGTATAAAATTGTACATATACACAATAGAGTGTTTTAGCCACAAAAAAAGAAATGAACATATGTTGTTTTCAGGAATGGATATAACCAGAAATTATCATATTAAGCAAATTAAGGCTGCTTCAAAAAGACAAATACTTTTTTTTTTTCTTTGAGACAGGGTTGCTCTGTGTAACAGCTCTGGCTGTCCCAGAACTCACTTTGTAGACCAAGCTGGCCTCGAATTTACAGAGATCTGCCAGTCTCTACCCCCTGAGTGCTGAGATTAAAGGTGTGCACCATCACTGCCCAGCTAGTATCTTAAAGGAAGTAGACTATATTCCTGAGGATAACACTCAAAGTTGTCTTACACACCACACACATACACATACACACACACACACAAAAAAAAAAGTTAAATTTGGGGGATAAAGGTGGGGATTTTTTTCTATGAATCCAAAGATCTCAAGCAACTTTGGTCTTGATGGCTTAAGGGCACACTGCAAATTAGTCCTTCAGCTTTTGGATTTCACTAAGCGCCTTCATCATTCTCCTTTGACACAAAACCCAATAGTCTTGAAGAGACGAGGCAACATTCCAACTCCTCTGGCAGCATCCATCTTTCTGTTTTGAGAGTTCTAAGCCTAAAATAAAAATTTATTTAAATTCCAAAGAATTTATGTCTTGACATATTTAAATTCCGAGGAAACAGGAGTTGAGGTTATACACATTTTGTGATACGGAATAAAAAATTCAGAGTGTATTATAGGTCCACAAGTGGAGTTTTTAAAAAGTAAATAAGCATTTATTATGTAATTGGTAGGGGGGTAGAAAGTTTGTCATTAGGCTGTGGTACTTTCATGAAGTTTGGTCCTGCTTTAATTTCCTCCCCATCACACTTTACAAAGCATCTCTTGGTCCTCCGAGAAATCCTCATATTAGAAATGTTCTCTGTGATGGCATCTCAGAGCCTTTCAAATTGCCCTCAAATACTTAAACTTCCATTCTTATGCTATAATGATTCAAATATACTCTAGAGTCATGCTTTGTCTCCCCTCACACACTTCTTTAAAACACAGATTCTGATGGGTTATGCCAACCGTTTCTAAATCTTTCTAAATTATTTATCTTCAGATCATTTTCTCATGGGTGCTCCAAAGAGAAAGATTTTTTGTATGCATATTTGTTTTTATTTTTGTTTTGGTACTGAGGGCTGTGCATGCTAGACAAAGTTCTACCACTGAGTAATGTCCCCCTCCCTCTCATAAATGTCTGTTTTTTCATCAAATCCCCCAAGTCACTCATGTTTGGTTGAATCTACTTTCTTTTTGTCAGCAGTGGAGATGTTCACCTCTTTCAGCTCAGTCTGAATACTGAGTTCCTGACACTGTCTCCCAATCCTTGTTTCATGTGAATGACACACATACACACACACACACACACACACACACACACACACACACACACACACATGCTCACACATAGAAACAAACATACACACCTGCAGCAGCACAGTGCACTAAGAAAGACAACTATTATGTAATACAGAAAGCTCTAGGCCAGAAACTAACCGATCCAAAACCCAGCATCTCAGTTGTAAGAACTTACACAAAGTATATAACCTCTCTAAGCTTGATTGACTGATTGGTTGATGAACTGATTGATTGATTGCTAGGCCCTGGAGATCTAACCCAGGGTCTCATACTCGCTAAGCAAGAGCACTACCACTGAGCAGCACACTCAGCCTTGATCTTTTTCACTTACAAAGGAAGGATAAAGCTTCCTTCCCCCTTGCGGGTGCCATCACTTACAGAGCTGAGTGGGAAAAGCCTGTGAGGTGGAGCTGACAGTACAATAGGAGGTCGGAAAGTGGGCTGATGCTGAGCACAAGCGCATTTGTATTTTAGGACATGCGCAGCCCTGTCTAGACTGCTGCAGTAATTTCCCAACTCGTTGGATCCCTTCTCCTCCTTGATCGATGCTGCACTGCAGTGCCAAATTCATCAACTTAAAAGCATCATTTTTTATCGTGGTCCCCTCTTGGCTGAAGGACACACATACGAAAACGTACTCTCATCCACTCTTCAGGGTCCACTGTGACCCTAACAGCACCGAATCTTGTCTCTGACCTGGCTGTCTCTTTGCTGTCCTTTCCAACCTGCCCGTTCTCACAGCCTAGTCTTTGATCTTCATATAGTTCAGGTCAAGCTTTCCAAGCTTTTTTCCTCCTCCATCTCAGAGGGTTCATCGTCTCTCTTTCCAAAGTTTCTTTAGGCTGGTATTCTAACCAGATATGTTGGCATATCTGTGCCTCATACAGTGTATTTCTCTGTGCTCACATATATATTTCAACTTCTCAATCAAAAGATACTATGACATGGATAGCTCTTTATCACTTATGTAAAAACTGAATCAAAGTTGTAAGTTCTCAGAAGGCAAGACGTTTTCAGCATAGACAAGGTAGGAAGTGGGCTCTTCATCAAAACATACCCCCCTTATTATTTTTCATTCTTTTTTCAGAGTCAGGGCTGGGGCAGGATAACACTATTAACGCTCATCAAGTGGGGAGGAGAAGTTGAAGTATTTATTTACAGAGGGAACCCAAGGTGCTGTTAAAAGCTATGCTTGCATTGCTGGTGTCTGGCTCAGCAGAGGGCTTGGCATCTAGGGAGAGTTCAGAGTTTGTATGAACTAATCAATATGTGCCCAAATGGATGAATGACTGGGTGGCTGGATGGAGATAAAGTTGAACTATAAGAAAGTGGGCAATGTCATGGCAGACAACCCAGCATTGCGTGGTGACATCTGAAGACTCGATGAGGTATGTGCCATCCTCCTCTGGGATGTCAAATCTCCTTCCCCCTCCTTGGCCTCTCACAGTGCCTTCATTTCCCCCGGCCTTCACTCTCTTCTACCTCGAAGACTGCTCATTGTGTGTAGACAGAGTTGCCACCCTTTTAAGAGACTCTGGCCTGTCGCCAGGCTACTGAGATCACAACCAAGCTTAGTACTTATTAGCTCTGTGACCTTGAACAAGTGGTTTAACTTTCCAATCTCTATTTACCGCACCTGCAAAATGGAGTTGTTGCTAGTACCTAGTGAGGAGTTCGTTCGTGACTTACCATAATGATTCAAAGCTCTCCTCTGCATCGGCCCTCACTCTTACACAGCGGATGTCAGTGCTGGCTACTACTACAGAACCACGGTGCTGGCACCTCATTGCCAGGCATGGCCATAGGGCTGTGGACAAAGGTAAATCCCCAGAGAGTTGTTAACGTTCCTAATTATATTTGGATTTCCCACCAACACACAGCCCTAATCAGAGGACCTAAAATCTGGGTTACTGTGAGCTGCACCTTCTTTATAGCCTGCTCCCAGGAGCTAAGCATGCTGCTCCTCTCCGAGAGCTGTAGCAGGTAGCCCCCTAGTCTGTCAAGCTCCCTTCCACACCCTGAAAGCCATTCACAAACCCGGATCCTGGAAGCTTTCTGTCTATTCCTCACCCCCCACCCCATCCTCCACCGCCCACCCCACAATAGATGTTTCATGGCTCTCCAGAATACCAGGTCATCTTTACAAGGTCCACTCTGGCATGCTCTTTCCTCTGCCTGCAGTATTCAACACCTGCCTTTCCTTTGCAATTTATGTCTATCAAAGTATATGCAGTGACCTTTTCGGTATGTGGCTTTGCTTTCTGTATTTCCAGTTACCTGTGGTCAGAGCAGTCTGAAAATTATCAAGTGAGAAATTCCAGATATGATCTACTTCTTAACTTTTAAATTGCACAACATTCTAAATACCACAAGGGAATCTTATGACATCCTGCTCCAACCTACCCAGGACATGAATCATCTTTCCTGGCCCAATGTATACACACTGTATACACTACCCTCTTGACAGTCATTTAGTATCCATGAGTTACCCAACCAACTGTCAGAGTATCTCCGTGCTTATGATAAAATAAACTTTATTTTACTTAATAATTGCCTCAGCATACAAGAAAAAAATTATGCTGGCAACTTGAATGTGCCAAGCTAAGCCTCTTAGGTGGAAAGATGAAAGTCCATCATAGATAGGTACTGGGGAAAAGCAGTGTATACAGGGCTCAGGACTAAGAATTCAGGCATTTTGGGGATCTTGGTACAGAGCTTCATGGACAGAGAGGAGCTACTGTGTGCTTACACAGAGTTAATAACACACACTCTGGTGCTGCCTCACACCTCACGTCAGAAAATGGGTTCTGTTCCTGAAGGCCGGGAAGGAGTGCTGAGAAGTGCCGTCTTCTGGACCTGGTGTGGCCGTTGCACCCAGGAACTCACTGTAGCCAGGAGTTAGCCACACAAGACCAAGCTAGAATCCCAGCATTGGTGGGAGGTGCTTTCCAGGCCCCACCCCTTACCCAGGAGCTGGTGACAGTCCATAGATGGTGAGGGAGGAAGAATCGTTCTTCTTTGAGGGTGTGGCCACCAGTAGGTCTCCCATGCTCCAATCAATAGTCCCATACCCGGACCACAGGAACAACACCAATTGGAATTAGTGGGTTATCACACATGGAGAAAAAGAAGACATGAAGCTGAGGAGGGGGTGGAGCAGGGGGACATAGAGGGAGTTAAAAGGGAGAAATAGAGGGGTTTGTATGATTGTATTTCATTGTATACGAACATGAAATTCTCAACAAAAATGAAATACAGAGAGAGCCTTTTCAATGATTGCATTCTACTGTATAAACATGCTACCGCTCATCTAGCCCCCTACTGAAGAAGAAAAAGTGGTTTCTGGGCCTCTGCATCTTTTACAACAGAAATATCACTGGGAGAAAACAGCCTGGCCAGTTCCACTTCTCTGTGACCAGGCCTGGCCAGTGGTCCAGCTTGGGTACAGGTGAAATGGATTGTGCCAAGAGCCAGTTTGGGAGAGTCCTGAGTGGAGGGAACTTCCTGCCGGGCATCTTAGCAAAGAATGGCAAGATCTTATTCCCTTCTTACAGACAACATTCAGGAAGTACAGTTCTTTCCAGGGGTCTCCACACAAGTTAAATGGTCTTGACTACATAGATGGAAATACGGGAAGAATTTTACCCTGGAAATGAGGCTGAGTTTTCAGCAGCCAGGCCAATTTGTAAGAAAGCTGCTAAGAATTGTAATCTAAAAATCTCCCCTTCCCCGCTTCTCAGACTACAGCCCTGGAGCCTGGACCGACAACATGGAGCCCCTGAAGAAGCTGCGACTCTTCTACCATCAGATTTTTCCTGGGTGTGGCCAGAGAGGGAGGTAATTCAGTGCTGTGTCTTTAACGGGCTGAACTGGCCTGCCTGCAGCAGTCTTTACTGCAGCAAGCTCTGCAATGCAGTGCTCCCGCTCTGGGGCTCTGGCTGAGCCAAGGCTCTCCCAGCACCTCCCGTGAATCAGTACTCAGAAGCCGCACCCTCCCGGCTGCAACCAGCCTACAGCTCCTGGCGGCCTCAGATTAATACATGGGGGAGAAAAGACACACACTCTGCTCTCTTTACACAAGGCTCTGTTTCAATAATTCATCAGAGGCAAAGTGTTTAATGCGGAACAAGCAATTCCTAAAGCTTGGGTCCAAAACGCTTTCAGACAGACCCAGCGTTACATAGCTACAGAAAATTCAAGAAAGCCCTTGAGGCTGGGAGATGTTTCTGTTGGGGAAGTGCTTGTCCCAGGAGCTTAAAGGTATGAATTTGGATCCCTAAAATCCACATAAACAAAGCTAGGAATGGTGCCATGCACCTGTGATCCAGCACTAGAGAGACAGAGACATGAGGGTCCCCGGCATGCTAGCCAGGCAGTCTAGCCCAATCTGGGAGTTCCAGGTTCTGTGAGAGACCCTGTCCTAAAAAAAGAGGTAGGAGGGGACAAAGGAAGACACCCAGTGTCAACCTCTGGCCTGCACACACACACACACACACACACACACACACACACACACACACACACTGAATTCATATGGCCTTGCTTTTTATTTTCCCACGTTGGGAACATTTTCTACTCTGAGCTCTTTTGCCAAGATTTACTTAACCTTGTGTAGCAAAATCTTTACAAGTAGAGGCGATGTGACTCGCCTGAGATCGGGGGTCACGGGCCTTCAGAGGCAGGTTTTTCTGCTGTATCACTGCTGGCTGCCATCCTCATACAAGCTGGGTGCCCAGAGAGGGTCCACCCATCCACAGTACTCTCGCTTCCTTATTCTTCCTCCTCGGGTTCTTTATATAAGATCGCCTCATGATTACATAAAGACACAGGGAACACAGAGCCAATTAAGTGTCTTTCCACGCCTCTCTCCTTCTTCCCACACCTTCCAGTTCTCCTAACAGAGATGAGAAACCCAATTAGGCCGTTTAAAATAGCAGGGCTGTGTGATAGCCCTGTGGAGGCTGTTAACGATTACTGTATCTTACAACCTGCAAGAAAAGGCTCAAAATGGAAACAAAGATATTAATATGCCCCCATCCCTGTTGGATCATCATTTAGCTTGTCAAGCCGACTCGTCATGGCAGAGCTGAATGTTCCAGCCCCTTCTGGGATACTCAGGCTTGTGCCTCCCCTGTCAGAGTGCAGTGACACATCAGACAGACAGGCAAGAGGTGAGAACCCCAGAGTTTGGCTTGTTTGAGATTCATTCTTACTATAGCCAATGACAGTGCCCACAGAATGGGAGCCAAAGCATGAGGCAGCTTGACATGTCCGCATATAATGCGCGGGATTTGTGCAGCTGTCCTGAATGTTTTTCCAGTTCAACTACTGTCTGGAGGCTTCTGCCACCTTGTGGTCAAATGACACCACTGCAGGGTCCCCACAAATTCAATCTCGGTGTTCAGCATCTTCCTCTACAGACGCGCCTGATGGGTGGAATAAGGACATTTAGGGTGGTGCTTTCCCAAATTTGATGTGGAAACATTTTTGACTTTTTCTGTCATCAGGAAATTTTTACTGGGCTTCTGTTGAGAAGCCTCACTCTTACAGGTTTGAGCCCATAATGTAGGTCCTTCTAAACTAGACCGACAAGAAAATGTTGGTGGATTCAGGAAGGCTTTCCCTAACATTACACCTTGAGATGAATATTCAAAATAAAGAAGCAAAGACACTTACCAGGCAAATCACATCATAGACACACAAGCTGTACAGCTGGTTAAAATAGCTGTCTATTTTAACTCGGAGGCGACTTAGACCATGGTACACCTGGTGATATATAATTTTCCAGGGTCAACAATGGCTATTAGGACATATGTGACAAACTACACATTCCTAGTAAGTCAACTAACTGTGGTACACATAACAAACAGCTAAAATGAGGTTCCTTCAGCTGGTTAACAGTGGCCTTAGAACAGTCGTTCTCAATCCGTGGGTTATGACCCCTTTATGGGCGTTGCATGTCAGACATTTACATTATGATTCATCATAGCAGCAAATTACAGTTATGAGGTAACAATGAAATGGTTATGGTTGGGGGGTCACTATGACATGAGGAATTGTATTAAAGAGCAGCTGCAATAGGAAGGTTGAGACCACTGCCTCAGAAGATGAGATTTTTATGTCTGGTGTCTCATGAATCATCAAGCTGACCTCCTTAAAGACTCTAATCCCCTCCTCCTAAGCTACCATGGATTTCTGGTGTGAGTGATGCCTGAGAGGAGGGAAGGGACTGCCATCTGAGTCTTCTGTGACCTTGACTCTGGGAAGATCAGTTCAGCACATGTTCTTCTTTATTTCAGGACCCTGACAAGAGAGTGTGTTGTCTTTATTTTACAAAGGAAAAGTAGGTTCTCAAAGGGCTAAGGAGATTTAAGCAGTTAACAGAGCTAGGGAGAGGGCTAGTGCAGGTGCGGTGAGTTGTATGGATGGGGTAGAAACAGCTGTACAGCGGTCCACAGCCTCCGTTGATAGTACTTGTGTAATATGTGAAGTTTCCCCTGCACATACATGCTCAAAAGATACAGCATGGGGCTGGAAAGATGGCTCAGCCATTTAAGAACACTGGCTACTCTTCTACAGGATCAGGGTTCCACTCCCAGCATCCACATGGCAGCTCACCACTGCCTGCAACTATAGTTCCATGTGTCCAACATCCTCTTCTGGCTTCTGTGGGCACAAGATACACAAATGGTGAACAGACATACACTCAAGCAAAAGGCCCATACACATAAAATAAACACAAAAATTAAAATCAACCGAACTATGCAACTCATCTCCCCTCGGTACACTTAACAACAACTTCACATGCCCGTTGTTAGCCTGGGCCACTCCATTCTGTGAAGTTGCTCCATTAGCTTCCAGATTCTTGCTTTCCCTACCCTCGTAGCTGATTTTGCAGACTGGCACCTGACTAACAGATTCCCTCTCTCTCCCCCAGCCATCCAGGAATCAAAGACACCAGGGCAACCACATACTATGGACTACCCGGAAGGAGAAACTACCTTTCTGCCATGTGTTCCTGAACCTCCTCAGAGGTTCCGACACTGCTGTCTGTCCATCTGTGGTATTAATAACTCTTTTGATAAATCTCTTACCTAAAAAAAGACAATCCTCCTCAGTGTCCGCTTGACCCCCAAACCTGAGTCTCTTCACCAATGGCTTGCACTTGGCTCTGCTAGGAGAGGGAGGCGACTCCCACATGCTAGTTAATGGCTTGCTCGGCCCCTGGTTAGAGGTGACTCTAAAGCTCATTTAGGAATAATGAACCCTCTACCTGTGAGTTACAAGGGGACACTCGCACAATCAGGATGACCATGGCAAGTAGGAGCACAGTGTTTCAAATATGCTGAGACCTAACAGGGAGGTAAGTGTGGTCAGGTGGGCAGCCTGAACCACCCAGCATTCCCTACTCTTGGATACCAAATTCGTAGACAGCATACTCTACTCTGGGGATAAAAACAGGCGCCCCCCAGCCCTGGAGCTGAACAGGAAATCTGAGCTAGAGAAGGTTAAACTTGGAGTATGGTCCCATAAGTGTGCAGCCCTCCTTAGTGGCTGTCTCTGGGCAGGTGGGAGGGGAGATTGGCTTCCACTGCCAACTGAATGTCATCTTCAAATGCAGCTCAAGTCAATGACGATTGAAATCGATTTGTCCTAGGACAGGATGATACTGTGCAGGGCATGAGTCAGGTTATCTGAAGGATACTACAGATGAGGACGGGCACTCTCCTGCTGACAGGAGAGCCAGTGCTTGCCAATTCTGCAGTGGAGACAGCAGGGCATTGCCCCACCCCCACCCTGGGCTTGGAGGAAGGAAAGAGGCAGAGGCTTAAGGCCAACCTTCTAATTCAGAAGTCCCTTCTAGGTACTGTCCACATTTTCCACTTCTTCCTGCCTCCCTGGGTCTTCCAGCCCAGAGGAGAATGCACAACAGCTTGGGTCACCAGCAGCTCTGCTGACTGACTAAGGAGCATACCCTTTCATCTCTTCTGCCTGGAGACCCTTTCTTCAAGCAGACTCCACCAGCAGGACCCTTTATTGAAGCTTTGCAGATAGGGTGGAAATGGGCAAGACTGACTCATGCCAAGATTCTACATAGAGTAAAGAGGGCACAGCATTCTCCACTGCATGCTACTGCTGAGAGAGAGAGAGAGAGACTTTCACCAATTGGCATGTGAGCACGGGAAACCAAAGGGAATGAGAACAGACTCTGAGACAAAACAGAGAGAGAGAGTTATCCTCAAGGCAACTGGAAAGAATTTTCCAAGAGACTCACCACCTTGAAACCATGCTGTGGTGAAGGGATGCTTACAGTTACTGCCTAATTCCCAATATCTCTCTCTGTCTCTCTGTCTCTATCTCCCTCCCTCTCTGGCAGTCTAGTGAAACCCATGACTCCATCTCGAGATAATGGTTTCAGTTCCATAAAATAATAGTAATCCAATTACAGTGAAAATCACTCTTAATAGTTGTTGGTTTAGAACATAACTGTGATCTAATTATTTTATAAATTGTAAAATCATGTTTCAAATTAGCTAAAAAAAAAAATTCCCCCATAGTGCCCCTTTGCAAGAATCCCTCCAGACCTCTTCCCCAGGTAGAGGGCTTAGCACGGTCTGGGGTGCATTACTGAAGTGTTTCTCTTTAATGAGTTACATACTGATAGGTAAAACTAAATGCAATAAAATACCTCAGTTTCTCATTATCCATCACTCATGTTTTACCAATGGGGAAAATGAGATTCTGCCCCCTCCTGAATCCATGAATGAGAACATTCAACATGCTTCAATCATTGAGGGATATGGCAAGGTTGCCCTGGTTATATGTTTGGATTTTTCACCTAGGGCTTTCTGAGATCATGGGCTTTATCCTGAGCCCTGCTGTAACATGATCTGAGTTTATTCTATGCTCAGTGTTGGGAAAGGTGATATGCCACAATGGAGGGCAGCTCACTTGTAGATTCTCTGCTCCTGTCTCACTCTGAGAGATGGTGTGGTGCAGGGCATGCCCAAAAGCACACAGATCTACCTGACTCTTTTGAAGGCATCCAGCCATTCAATGGTTAGAGCAGGGTGATTGTGGGGAAAACACTTTCTACCGAAAGGTTTAAATACAAGAAAATTTCAGTTATTATTTACTAAAGCAGAGGACATTCAAACTACACACTGAAGTTTAAAAAAAAAAAGTGATAGCATGCATGGTGGCTCACAGGTGTCAGGTTCGGATCTCCATTGTCATTGTATGACTAGATCCTGCCATCCCTAGTTTCTAGGAGAAGTGAGGCTCAGAGGTCAGAAGACTGGAATAGGCAGGAGAAGCACACTCAAGTTTACCTAACTCTAGAGTTCACACATAGTCCTCACAGTGTCAGACAGACAAGGCCATGAACTGGAGCAAAGCAAGGGTTAACAGGTGATATCTTTGAGAATGATGGAGTGTTTCTTGGGGAACTATGGTCTTGGAAACTGATGGCCATTGAAGCTACCCCAAGCCAGTGGATTTTGGATTCCTGTGTTGCAAATTTAAAGAACTAAGTTCACAGATCACAAAGGGTGAGTTTTAGAGAGACATTTATTATACATTCATGGATGGGAGCTTAGAAGGGAGAAAGAGCCCTGACATTTGAGTGAGGCATGGAGGTCAGTCACTTATCTGACCAGTAGCTGTGTGGCAAGAAGGAAGTGAAGGGGAGACTTCACTTCAGAGAAAGTATAACGATGCCCAGAGTACCAAAAAAAAAAAATGTATACATAGGGTCTGGGCAGCATCTGAATGAAAGATACAGCAGAGAAGAACAAGGGATATTAGGACTCAGAAAGGAAGGCTGAGCCAGCAGAACTTCATGGTGGTCCATAGGGACTGCACTGAAGACAGAGATCCTAGGAAGGAAAAGTACATTATCTCATTAAAGGAATAATTATTCCTCCCACCTCTTTAGAATGGCTTAATGTGAGCCTACCTTCTTGACTGCATTAACTATTCAAGAAGACAGTGGTTGGGGTTGGGATTTAGCTCAGTGGTAGAGTGCTTGCCTAGCAGGTACAAGGCCCTGGGTTCGGTCCTCAGCTCTGAAAAAAAAAGATGCTTAAGAAGACAGTGGTATGTCACCATCAGGAGTCAAAAGAACAGAGACGTTTAATATAAATGCACCCAGCACAGAGCACCCTTGTATATAAAAGTCCTCAAACAATATACACCTATTATGGTTATTATTATTATTATTATGTTTATGTTTATGTTTATTTTATATCTGTATTTGAGGGTATAAAAAGAAAGAGTAATTTGAATGCCTTTCACAGAATTGTGAAAAGTCTTTTAGAACACCCAACAGAACTTCAAATTTTATTCTAAAATTTAAGAAGTCATCATCAATCTTTAATATGAGGCGACATTAAAAAGATTAACATGGCCGGGTGGTGGTGGCACACACCATAAATTTCAGCACTCAGGAGGCAGAGGTAAGTGGATCTCTCTGAGTTCGAGGCCAGCCTGATCTACAAAGTGAGTTCCAGGACAGCCAGGGCTACATAGAGAAACCCTGTCTTGAAAAAAAATTAATGTGAGGGCAACATGGATAGACTAAAAATAATGATAATAAAAACAAAGAAATGTTAGGACAACAATCTGGGCATCAGCATTTCTGTGAATTCATGATGTTATACTCAAAATTTCAAGTGCACATGTGTAGTTACATTTTTTTCTTGGGAAAGGGATTCATAAGTTCAATAAAACTTTAGAGGAGACTCTGAATATAACAAAGGAGGGCTGGCAGTGAGAAAATACAAGGAGAGCATCTGTAGAGGCATTTGGGGGTAGACTAACAGAACTTGAAGAAGCGTTATTTTTAGACAATAAAAGAAAGAAATGAATCAGTGTTGATAAAAATATTTCAGAACTAACTGTCTCACAGTCTACTGTCATAAGTGGGAGAGAAAGAAAGAAGGCTAGGTACACATTTAGGTTTTAATGACAAGAAAATGTGCAAGTGGAGGCCTTTTGTTATATGAGTGATTTAGTGTGCTTTCTATTGATGTTGAAAAACATTCAAAGTAAAGAGGTTTAGTTGGTTTGTGGTTCTGGAGACAAAGACCAAGAGAACAATGTCAGCAACTGCTCATCTTTGGGCTTCAACTCATGGCAAAATGCAGGAGAGGCAGTAAGTGCATGTAGAAGAAATAAAACAGGAAGTGGCTTTGCTTGTTAACAACCTGCTCTTTCAGTAACTAACCTGGTCTCACCGGAGAGAGAGCTCATTTTCTCACCACTGTAAAAGTCAACACCCTCCCTTGAGACAGGTATCAAGTCCTCTTAAGCACCTAATCACCTCTGGAAGATCCACTATCGCTGAATCATCCACCTCTCAACACATCTCATGGAGCCACATTTCAACATGAGTTCCGGGGGAGATGAGCCACATCCAATCCTAGCCAGGGAAGTAGAAACAGACCCTGCCGATGACACCATCTTACAGTCCTCCATGCAGACATGTTCTCTAGGAATCTTGGAAGTAAGAGATCTTCTAAGAAGGAAGATACCCAGGAGCTAAGAGAGATTTGAGATGGAAGAAATGAAGCAATGATCTGTAAGCACTTAGGCATTTCTGAAAGACCGGAGGATTGATGGCTTCATGAAAATGCCACCGATCTACCAGTTGTCATGACCTGTGCTCATTGTTAAGAATACTACTTTGATAAAAATCTAAGTGGCGTCTCAGAGAATGAGGCAATGTCAGAATGGATGGCAAATTTGGGGATTTTTTAGGTAGGTAATTCAGTGCAAGAATATTATTAGGACAATGGTTATGAAGTAATCATTTAGGGTGGGTGAATACCATACAAAAGAAGGATATTTAGGCGAGAGTTTTAGAACAACTTACAAACAAATATTTGGTGCTGTTTATTAAAACACTAGAGGACTGTCCAGTTGCTGCTATAGCTTGTGGGATTCACCCCTAGGTTTGATTGAGAATTACTTTTCTCCTCCAACAGCATGCACAGCACCTCCCAACACCATGAATGCTACTGGTGCAGCAGTGGTATGAATGTTATGAGAGTAACCAAGCATCTTCTGATCGGATCTAAAACTTGCTCCATGAACTGGAACTGCTAAAGGGGCCAAGGACATGTAGCTAGATAGGTCATAGGCCCAGTGGAGAGCTCAATACTATTATTCCAATAAATGGGCAGAGTATTAAAATGACTCCTAGCGACTTACTGCTGCATCCATAGATCAGAACATCTCTCAATCTTCATCAGAGAAGCTTCTTCTTGCAATAGGTGGTAATTAGCACAGAGATCCTCCAATTTGTCAATGATCAGATAATAATGAACTGTGGAATGACCATCTGTAAACAGGGTATTCATACCACACCCCTCCCCGCAGGACCCAGGGATCATCTGTAAAGGCAAGAGGTGGCCAATAACCTCAAGGGAACAGCGTTTTCTAGATGCACATGTGAGCTCACAGTCACTGAAACAGCATGCACAAGACCGGATTCTTTAATAGTATGACCTCCTGGTAGGCTGAGCACACACCAAGGCAGGTCCTACTCCTGAGATTAACTGGACAACACAAACCAGACATGATGGAAAAGAAGAAAAAAGAGAAATCGCAAAGGTGGGTGGGAAGAGATGGGAGGTTGAAGAGTGTGGTAAGAGGAGAAATTGGGAAGGGGCGAATATTTTCAAACTACACTGAATTAAAAAAAGAGGTCAAACACTCTAGAAAAAAAAACAAAAAAATATGGAGGTCTGACATTCAGTTAAAAGAGTTTTATAAGAAGTTTCTGAAATGAAGTGAAAAATAAAGCAACCTTTCCTTATTAGTTGAGTTTCTAGTTTAGGAGAAGAAGAAAAAATCTGTTTCCTCTTGTCCCTTAGACTCAGTTCATGAGTCAGCTAGCTAACTGGCAAATGACTAGTTAATGGGGAGCAAGCTGTAAACAAAATGTATTTAATGTTAATGTTTGCAGTTTTACTTATGCAGAAGCCTTCCCAGGAAATATGAGAAGATACAAAGACATTAGATCTAGAGGGTATACATCGTCTAAACAAAGGACAATAAACAAAAAAGGGACAAAGGGAGAAAGGATTGGGACTTCTGATAATATTAAATACTTGGGGTGAAAAAGACTGATGGAAGATAAAAAATATTTAGTAATGTTGGTTTTTAGAATCTCATCTTGGTATCAAATTTCTGTCTCTGGTAATTGTAATTGCTTTTTTATCTTCCGGTTAAAAGAGAAAAGAATGAGACCCATAGACTTGGCAGGGGGAGGCTCATCATTGGGTCTCTTTGTCCTCTTTCTAATGTGGCTACATGGAATAAATCTCCTTTTACTACTTTTCATTTAAAAGAAAAATAGAGAAATCCATGCCCTGATTTTAAGCAGGCATGAATAAAACAAAAAATTAATTTATTTTCATATTTATTGTCTTTTGATTAATTTTATCTCAAAATAATATTTATGCCAAAATGACCTGTTCTAGGATGCCATGTTCTGATCCCCTTCACTGGAATAGCAAAGTTGTCTGTGAGCTCAGTAGAAGACCAAAGCCATGTAAGTAGAAGACACCTGGGTATCACGGTCATATTCATGGAAACACTAAGATGTGTGAGGTTCATGGTTTTGAGTCTCAAAAAGAGACTCAAAAACTGCCAACAAAGCTAGTTAGTAATAACAGAAAAATAAAAATGACTTCAGAGTAGTCAGAGGACCCCCCAAAATCATTTTCTGAGCCTTAGAGATTCACTCACAGCAAGTAAATTACCACATAGATACCCTATTAGGAACTTATCCATACCATAAAGAACAGATTACCAGAATCTGATGGTAGCTTTCGAAGTTTGGGAAATACTGGAGTAGCCGATTTTACCTCCTGACTTAAACATGCCAAAAGTCTTGAAAGAGCTTACAATCCTCCTGTCTGTGCAGTTTCCAACCCCTGGAGTTATCTCAACCTTGCTTGTCGCCTTCAAAGAACACTCGGCTGCTTGCTAAGCTCTTCTTACCCACCCTGGCTTTAAAAGCTCAGCACCCTTCCCCACACTGAGAATGCTCAGCTCATCCTACAACTGAACCTGTGGTCCTACATAGTGTCCACTCTGCACCCAAGCTGCTTTTGTTCTATCCTTGTCAGTTATTTCTCCGCTCACGTTAATGGCTAGAAGTTGTTGCCCTTGCAAACAGTGAAAGTTTAAATCGCTCAAGAATCCACCCCCAAAGCCTTCTCTCCTCCCTTCCCAGCTGACACCCTCATCCCTGCCTGGATGGAATCCAGCCTAGTCTGGCAGTCACTAGTGTGCTCTACCACTGTGAACTGAAGGTCTCTGAGAAAGCCACATCTGCGTGGACGTCCCTGCAGGCCAACTGACTAACAGAATTTCATGATATGGAGAGATGGAGTGCTCCAGACTGACAGCCAAAATCAAGCTATCATTAATCCTCTTAATAGTCATTTAATATCAACTGCTTTGCCTTGACTTTACTATCTCTGTGACTATTACGTAAGAATTTTGGATTGTATTAAGGGGCCACCAGCCTCCACCAGCCATGGAGCTAAGAATGTCACCAGATAGCATCTGAAACCTACAGCAGAGATTTCCTCGCCTCGCTACCTGCCACCGACCCACCTGATGTTCCCATCAGCGTGTTGGTAAACATATTGATTTCTAGCTTCCATTTGTTCTGTGGCTATAAAGATTCATATAGGGGCTGGAGAGATAGCTCAGTGATTAGAGCATTTGCTCTTGCGAAAGACCCAGGTTGAGCTGGGTGGTGGGGATGTACACCTTTAATCCCAGCATTTGGGAGGCAGAGACAGGTGAGTTTGAGGCCAGCCTGGTCTACAGAGTGAAATCCAGGGCACACCAAAACTATACAGAGGAACCCTGCCTCAAAAAAAAAAAAAAAGACCCAGGTTGAGTTCCCAGCAACCACATAGCAGCTCACAAACATCCATAACTCTAATTTCAGGAGATGTGATGTCTTCTTCTGACCTTTGCAGGTACCAGGCATGCATGTGATGGAGATATATACATGCAGGCAAAACACTAATACATATAAAATAAATAATCTTAAATATTTTTAAGTTCATATAACCACTTTCATAGTGATTCACATCATTCCAATCAAAGTCCGTGTTCCAGGACCATGGTCACTCAGAATACTAACCCCTTGGAAGAAAGAGCTGTGTTTTACACGACCACCATCCAGTCTATGGTGCAAACTGAACCGGGCTTGCAGACTCTCTTCAGCTAGCCAATCATTGAGGTCATTATTTCATCCTATTTGAAAATATTTGCAACACTGACTTTTAAAACATCCTATCAGAGAATCAAAGGGAAAAAAAACTGTTTACAGTCTGATGCAGTTCTTCTCGGGCCCAACATTCATTGCACAAAGGAGAAACATTTTTTTTTTTTTGCCTGACCACCAAGAGCAATGCTTCTCATATTAAAAATATGAATTTGAATGACCCTGAAAAATAGGGTGAGGGAGACCTGGCTGGGCCTTTGCCCTTCAACCCTGCTTCTTTCATTCTATCCCCACCATCCATGACTGGTTACTATGTCGGGGAGTAGCTTGCTCCCAGACAATTCCTGAAAACAAAATAGGAGAAGTTAAAATCTATTTCTCTGAAGCTAGGAGTTTGGGGAATTTCAAACATCATTTTCATAGCATCATTATTAGGCATCCGAATTCTCTCTCAGACACCAAATGTGCCTTCCCTAAGAGTGAATAAATATGCCACCCCAGCTGTGGTTACAGAAATTCTGTTTTCCTTGGACAAAAGCCTCTGCCGTGAAAGCCCTTCTTGCTGTGTGAGATTCTGACCATTCAGGCATGGGTCAAGGCTACAGCTCCGCCATTCACATTTCCCTCAAAACTCAGTTTTTCATCTAGTTGCTAAAAGGCTTTGCTTTATGCCTCAGATGGAAAAAGGGAGTTGCACACGGTGAGTCAGCTACAAGAGGTGCAGTGGGGAGGGGAGACTTGCAGGTGCAGCTTGATGCATGATCTCACAGTGACATCTAGAGTCCACCGGGAGAGACCAGCTAGAGGAAGTCTGTGAGCCACTGGGCCACTTTAAACACAGTCTCCTTCTGCTGTCTGTGGATCAAGATGTAGAACTCTCAGCTCCTTCTCCAGCACCAGTATTGACTTCTGGCCTCCATGTATATGGTGCACACAAATGCACAAGCAAACATGAACACATAGCAGCAAGGCCAGCTGAGGACCAGAGATGATGTCAGTAACCGAGGAAACAAGTCTGTACTTACTGCCTCAACAGTACAGTCAGTATTGCACTGTGCCCCCAGCATGTAAAGTACGTGGATCTTCCACTGGGCCAGATGTTTCAGCCAGTCACCAGGGTGCCACTGGCAGGCACTAGCATGTTGTAAAGAAAAGGACTTACTTATCAAAGCTGGGGTCTGTCCTTCCTCCTCTGACATCACAAACACAGCGTGTTTTCTGACAGCACAGGTTATTGTGCAGACCTGGGGAACAATGATGGCAGGGCGTATGGAAACAGAAGAGGTGGGGATGTGACAGGTCCTTTCCATTTTGCTCTGCGGCCACATGGACCTCATCTTCCCAACACCTGACACTTTCCTCTATGAAGACATTGTTTCAACAGTGACATAAACGAGACAATTAGAAATCTGCCATGCATTGAGCTACCGCTCCCAAGTGCCTATAAACTAAACTTCTGTCACTAGGCTAGTGAATTTTGCTCTTCTAGCTCTTCTGTGTGGCTTTGCTTTCTTGTAGTGTGTGTGTGTGTGTGTGTGTGTGTGTGTGTGTGTGTGTGTGTGGTGTCTGTGCATATTTGTATGCATATGTTTGTAAAGGCCAGAAGTAGATCTTCACCATCATTCCTCAGGCACTGAACATCTTGGATTTTTAAAAATTATTTAATTTATTTTATTATATGCATGTTTTGCCTGCATATATGCATGGGTACAGTGTGCATGCCTGGTGCCTGAAGAGGTCAGAAGAAAGCATCAGATCTCCTGGCACTGGAGTTATCGATGGTTGTGAGTCACCATGTGGGTGCCTTAAAATTGAACCCCAGTCCTCTGCAAGAGCAACAAGTGCTCTTAGCCAGTGAGCCACCTCTCCAGCCCCTAGGTTTGGATCACTCTTAAAGGATTATGTCTTTCAAATCCGTAAAATCCATAGGACTCATAACAAGCCCAGGGAGCAGGTGGTATTCAGCCCTGGTTGAATGGGTAGACGCTGTGGTGAAGTCATTGCACACAGACAGGGCGGTCAGATGGCACTTCTCTGCACAGCCAAGTTCTAGGAAGTGAACCCCGAGCTCTGCTCTGCAGTCCCTGTGAACACAGACACTGTTTTCTCTTATGGCCATAGCATCTGCCACAGACCCGAGTCTCTGTCGGAGTTTCGACAAGAGCGGCAAAAATGGATCTTCCTTCTGTGATATGGAGACAGAAATGACAGTTCAGGTTCAGTGGACTTCCCAAGCTTCTCTCACGTCTGCTGAGAACTGGCCAAGAGAATAGAAAAACCGTTTGCTGCAAAAGATAGTGTGTCCAATTCCCACCTTGAACTCCGAGGAGACCTTCTGTAAGAGAAAACTGTGAGCAAATTCTTTCATTGGGCTCAACATCGGCCTCCAGAGAAGGTAAGTCACAGCTGATACGTATATTATTTACCACAAGTATGAAGGAAAAGAGTGAAATGATCAGAAGAGAAAACACCTCATTCAGCCACTGAGCTAGCTGGCCACAGCTGCCCAGGTGAACACAGCACCTAGGGATGTCACACTCTCAACAAGCTCTTCCCTCTTCCCCATCCAAACTCAGTGATTGGTCAGGATATGGGGTCAGTAGCTACAACAGAGACCTCACAAGACAATGCTCAGCCATAAAGAATAATGAAATGACATCATTATCAGGAAAATTAATGGATCTTAGGTAACTAAGGCTGTTTCTCTCTCATATAAAAAACACTAGGTTTTTCAGACACCATGCTCCATGATCGTGAGTGCACTGGGCTGTTTATACCACCACACCTCCACCATCCTCGACTTCAGACTTTCAGCTCCTGTCCTAACACAGCTGCTCTGATTCCTGCTATCATAACTGCATTCCAGCCAGCAGAAAAAGGGGGTGAGGAGTTTAAAATATACCCCTTTCTTTGAAGATGTGATGAGAGGATTTCTCTTAACTGTTCCTTCAGAATACAACCAATGTTTTCATCTGGGCCAAAGGATGCTTGAAAGGTTTTACTCCAGGGAACTGTGTAGGCAGTTAAAATTTCTGAGTTCTGTCATCAAGGGAAGGTACAATCAACAGTCCTTACCATAATATATCAGCCAGTTAGTCCTGTGTGGCAGTGAAGATTCACAAACTTGTTTAGGAGGTAGACAACCTAATGACTGTGGACTCATGAGCCGTCCAGTCTCAGCTCTTAATTATCTGCATAAATCATTTGTGTCACCAGCAGAGAGGAGGAGAACTAGGGTGTTGGCACCAGTCTGTTTGGAAAATGGTGTGACTCCATCCATTTATGGAGATAGGATAGTATTCTCATCCTATCGACTATGAGAAAACAGCTTAATATTGTTAAATCAAGTGTGTTCCAAATTGACTTGACGGAAGTTCTTTTGTTAAGCAACTGATCCCACAGAATTAGCCTGCTACAATCTATGTTTATTGTGACAATGTTCACTATAGCTATATTATAGAATTAGCTTAGGTCCCTATCAAAAGATGGATAAATAAATGCACTGTATATAAACTATGAAGGTTTTTTTTTCAGCCATTAAGAAGCCTGAAATTACATCATTTGCAAGAAAAAAAAAAGATGGATCATGGCTTTGGGCAAAACAAGCCAAATTCAGAAGGACAAATAGTGGACACTATCTTTCCCATGAAGACCCTAGGTTTTTATTTTATGTGGTATGGAGAGCTGGAGACATAGCAGACAATAAAATTCTTGCCTCACAAGCATGAGGACCTGAGTTCAGATCCTCAACAACCACACAACAAGCATACGGCTGCACATGCCTGTAAACACAGAACTGTCAGATGGGGCTGGGGACAGAAGACCCCCAGAACCTTGTGCTCAGCAGGCCTGGTCTGTGTGGTGATGTTTCACTGACAGACCCTGTCTCAAGCGAAAGGTGAAGGGTGCCAGAGGACCTACACCCAAGATGGTCATCTGACCGCCACATGCATTCCATGCACGTGAACACCTGTACCCATGGGTGTACACACATGCATGCACGCGTGCACACACACACACACCAAAAAACTGGAATGAAAAAAATTTTTGGAGGAGGAAGGAGACGAGCAACCTTGGGAAGAAAGTAATGGGGTGCAAACATAATCAAAATATATAATATACAAGCATAAAATGTCTTAATGAAATACTATTTGGTTCCAAAAGATATATTTTTTAAAAAGAACCCCTAAAAATTAAAATTAAAATCATTCTAAAACATTAAATCTCAAAAACTTATTGTACTACAAAATACATATTAGAAAACAAATTAAATTTTGTCTGCCAAACCAGGAAAACTTCATTAGCAGGAATTATGAGTGTTGGTTCTAATAAAAAAACCATAGCTCTGTGCTCTTAGGTTGCAAAAAAACCTAAATCCTCAGACTGAGAAAAATAAGGTGCTTCTGAGTCCTAGGTGTGTGTGTGTATGGGTGTATGGATGTATGAGTGTATATGTACATGTGTATGGGTGTCCATGTACGTGTGTGTGTTTGTTTGTGTGTGTGTGTGTGTGTGTGTGTGTGTATGTGTTGGTGTGTGTATGGGTTGGTACATAAAGTTGTTTGCTACTTTTCCATTTGTTTTATCCACAAAGGAGTAGATAGAAAAAAAATTTATAATAAGAGAAAAAAACCTTGAGGGGGAAAAATATGTTCTATCTACTGGTTAGATCCTACCAAGAATTAGAAGTCTGCCACCCAGAATATGTAAATGAAGCACTTGAACCTACGTCACAAAATATTCAGTGAGAGAGCTTGAAAAGATAACAGCCTGTCAAAACACAATCTCTGGTTTCTGGTAACCTTCATATGTGCATTCAACAACTAATTATAAGCTGTAATAAGAACAAAAATATCATTTTAGTAGCAATGAAACAAAAATTCCCCTATAGAATCCAAATTCACCACCAAAGGGTCCCCCCTTCCCCCAGCCATTGTTTACCACGTATATAACCTTGAAGAGGGACCTTGTGAGTCTTCCCACAATCCTCTGCTCCCTCCAGGAGGAAACGTTCATAGCTCTGATCTTACAAAGGTCTCCTGTGGTTCATCACAGTTGCTCTGGTTCAAGATGCTGAGGACCATGTCCAACCCGGAGGAAACAGCCACACAAAACTGTGCCTCCTCTCCCTCCTCATGAGCCTGCTGTGAATCTCTCAGCAGTTGTCTGGCACAAAGCGGTAGCGATCTGGGTGCAGCTCCTTTGAATCAGCCACGTTGATTGCCATTCATTCATCTGCTTTTCTCCTTCCAGACCCTGTTGTAATTTCCTACCTCCTGCTGTATCCGCTCACACTCCCTTTTCACTTAGCAATTATTTATGCTTTGTTCCTTATCTATCTATCCTTTTATATAAAAGGAGGAAAGAGCGATGAAAAAATACTTCCTGTCAATCTCTCAATTTCAACTAAATGCTGTCTAGAGCCTAGGTACCATTCCCACACTCAGGGTTACCCTTTTGTCACTTCCACTCCAGAAAGGAAATTGACACGTGGCAATAACTATTCATTAAAGGACTCGGCAAAAAGATTCCAGTATCTTCCTTCTATTACTAAGACATTTGCATGGCTTTGTTTTTCTGTCTACAAAATGGCTGAGATTTTGGTGGGACACACCAGATACAATGTAGGGGATTCCTATCAGTTTGCTAATTGATTGTTAAAATGTTCTTGTAAGTTAGGAGGTATAGAGGACAAGGCATGGTTTGATCCTCGCATTGTACACACCATTTTCCTCATGTAGAAAAGGAGAGAGAATAGCCCTAGTCTAAGCCTTTGGAGCCACGGGTATGATTGCAACCGGCATCTCCTGATAGAGAGTCAAAAGAGAGTGCCAAGGGTGGCCATGGACCGGGGAGAGGTCAGCAGAGCTTTCTGTTTCAACCTTCTCAAGCAAGATTCACGGGGCTAGATTAAACGTTTAGAGCAAATAGACTCCTGTAAAAGAGAAAGCTAAAATTTGTATTTCTAATTCACCCATTAACCTAACTCTCATCAATCCTAAAATCAGAGCCTAGCTCTCCAAACATCAGAATTCAGTAGTTCACACTGAATTTCCATGGGGGAAGAATTTCCATGGTGAAGATGTTGGAAACGTTTAGAAAAGAGGCTGGGTGAGCCAGACTTGTAGAGTAAACTGAACCTGCTTCACAGGCCTGGAGCTTGCTCCAGGAGGACAGTCCAGGGGTCATAGTGCAAGGTCACTTGCTGGATGCCATACCCAGCAGACATTCTGTGATCTCAAGGTGAATGAGACTCACTGGATTCATCTCCACACAGACCAATGGAGCTATGTCTGTGCTCTCAAAACTCTGGTCAGACTACCTGGAGAAGAACCAAAGGAGTGGTGGTTTCTTCCCTGGAACATCATCTTTAGAGGAGGGAACCACTCTGGCTTCTGACCGTCTTGTTCAGTCTTGGAACGCCCTCAAACCAGGCCCCTTTAGCAAATCTTTACTCTTACTGCACTTCTGTTTAAGTGAACTTATAGGTAACAAAGAGAAGTCTGAACTTTCCTCAGTCATTTCTATCTCTAAGCTTAGATGGATTTTTTTTCACATTCACTAAAGTGTCATTTAATGAAATACAAAAAAAAACCTCTAGAAAATAAATGATTAATGAGAACTTTATCTAGTAAATGAATAACAAGTAGTTCTATTATTAGGTTTGGAATGACTTTCATTTCTTAACAGCAACTACAAAGACAATGTTACAATGTGTAGTTTCTGATGATGATGATGATAATAATAATGAAAATTTTATTTGTAATCTTTTTCAGGGAGAAGGTTAACAAGCAACTTACCACAGTGTGGGCTAAGGATTATGAAATTCCATTTACACACAAATGAGAAAATGTGTTGCCATGGAGAAGGACTGGTCACAACAGGAGCGTTCTGGATCATTAGAAATGTGTCAAAGCAGCAATTAGCTGAAAGAAAGGAGGCAACTTCGTTCTATAGTCCATGGATTTTCTGGGAAAGTTGTACAGGATAAATGAAAAACAGATGTGCTAAGTCATTCTTTATCAAGCGTGCATGCTGACACCACCTGGGAAAAATACTGAAGCCTGAGTCCCTTTTCCAGAGAGCCTGGTTTGTTCACTCTCTGTGAGATATGCTCAGAAACAGAGTTCCTAGGGCTCCCCAAGGTGATTCTAATGAACCCCAAATAGGAGAAGCTTGCTGGAGATGCCAATTCATGCTTCTGCCCAAAGATAGAAGCAACATTGAAGCTTTAAAAAAAAATAATTATGTGTATGTGTGTATGTATTTGTGTGTGTGTGTGTGTGTGTGTGTGTGTGCAAGCATACTTGCACATATGTGTGCATGTGCCCAAGGAGACCAGAAGAGGGCATCAGACTCCCTGGATCTAGAATAGCAGGCATTCTTAACTGCCTAATATGATTGCCGGGAACCAAACTTGGATCCTCTGCCAAAGCAGCAAGCACTCCAAGCTGCTGAGCCACCTCTCAAGCCCCAACAGTAAAGCTTTTAGTCACAGGTTTGTAGTGCAACATTTACGAGGGCTTGGTTAGAGGTTATTGTATTGATGTGTCTAAAAGAAGTTAAAAAATCAAAATGGAAGCCGGGCGGTGGTGGCGCACGCCTTTAATCCCAGCACTCGGGAGGCAGAGCCAGGCGGATCTCTGTGAGTTCGAGGCCAGCCTGGTCTCCAAAGCGAGTTCCAGGAAAGGCGCAAAGCTACACAGAGAAACCCTGTCTCGAAAAAAAAAAAAATCAAAATGGAGAAGAAAATATAGACAGAGTCTCGAAATAGAATGTTAATAGAAAAAATAATATAGCATGCCATCTGTTAACATAAGAGTTGTATATTTTATATGTAAAGAGTTGTATATTTTATATGTAACACAGCATCTTTTGGAATAGCGTATTAATGTAATAATAGAAATATAGAAGAATTATGGAGGGACTAGGATCCAAAAGTTTACAAATATTACATTCAAATAAACATAATCGGAATTGCATTAGTACACAATAAAATACAAACTTTGTCTCTGGAGAAAATTCAGTATTTGGATATTTTAAAGACCAGTTGGCCTCCCCTGCAGAGTCCGGCTGTGGTGGGTGGCTAACACATGTGGTTCTGTGAACCAATGGAAGCAGCAGATTTGGTTTTCAGTCAACTTGAATTATTCTGCTTCACTGCAGTTCATGAAGTCAAATTATTAATCAGGTGGTAGCAATGAATCCAGGATTAAGAGAGCAAGGACAAGCTAGGCCACTATTGTGCTGTGCCTAAAGGAAGGTTTCATAAGATTCTAAAAGAACAGGATACATGTGAGCTAGTTATAAGAAGTCCCTGATCCTCACCACATCACTATCCCAGCTGCCCCCCTAGCGACCTGTGTTTCCCCACCATCCAATAACCAGGAGGCCACCTCTGACATGGACCCACATTTGTCTGATTGCTACATGTTTGGTACATCCTCTCTGATCATAAAAGGAACTCACATCAGGACTTGGAGAGGTAGTCTAGAGGTAGTCACGGTTAACCTCAAATGTCATGACATGAACTTTGGATTTATTCATTAAGAAGGAAGAGCATGTTCACTACAGATCTTTTTTTTTTCTTTTTTTAGTAGACAAGTAATATGATCAGAGCTCTGTGTAGAAAGACGAGTATGACAGCAGCTAATGCAGCTAATTTAATATGAAGAGAGGGCGAGCCGGAGCAAGGATTAAGTGATATTTGTAAATGAATAACATGTTATTGAAGCAGCAGGGAGGCCACTCATAATTAGTTATTACAGTCATTAAGATACAAGAAGTGTTTCTGACAAACTAGATGAGACCTGACCTTATTGCTAGATCCTAATTATCGCTGTCTCTAGCTGAAATTGCTACAACAGTGTCTGTATGAATACAGGTGTATCCTCATGGATATCCCAGGTTCTAGGGTATCAATGTGATATCCCAGGCTGTCAGAGCATCACTGTCTCATCATCCTCAGCTGCCGGAAATGTCATTCTAAGAGCAAACTTTCACTTATTCTATTACTGCAGGGAATTATCTGGGACTTCTCCATCCTCATCTTTACTGCTCTAGACTGTGGTGATATTTTATTTGTGATGAAATGTGATATTTTATTTGTATGTTAATAAATAAAGTTCTGGAGATCAGAGGTCACATAGCCATTAAACAGAAGTCCAGTGGTGGTAGCACATGCCTTTAATCTGATCACATGGCAGGCAGAGTCTCTGTGTGGTCAAGGACACAGCCAAACGTGGTGACATGAGCCTTTATTCCCAGTACCAACCATAGAGACCTGGAGGTCTGTATAGACAGGCAGTGACAAGGAAGTCATGTAGCTGGGCTTAGAGCCAATGAGAAGGCAGAACAGAAAGGCAATAAAAACACAAGTCAGGCGGGAAAAAACTCTCTCTGGGGAAGCTATTGCTGGTGGTAAGCTAAAGCTAGTTGTGGCTATCGCTTTGATCTCTTTGGCTATTTCCTCTGTAACTGGCTCTGTGTTTCTTATTTACTAAGACTGTTTAGAATTTTGTCTACACTAGATACATAAACATACATATGCCTACATACACTCACAAGCAGATGCATACATATAGATGTGCGCACACACACACACACACAGGAATACACGTGAATGAATAGGAGCACTACTTTAACATATAAACAAGCATATCCTTGTGATCAGGTATATATACCCATGTCCACAAACATGAGTCTACACACTACAAACTTAAGGGAGTTTTAAACTTTTTCTACAGTGTCACGAAGACCTCCCAGTTGTTCCATCTTGGCCGGCCCCCATCCCAGAAACTGTCTTATTTCTGGTTTTAGACTATTCATTTTGAGCTCAACAATAAAGGCCAGATCATAGTTACTACATCAGTGCACAGTAGATCCCATTAAGTTCAAATTCTTCTCACTAGATGGGCTCTTCCCATGGGCCCCTCCCACTCAAGCTCTTGAGATTGACAGGTTTTTCCATGCCCCTATTTGGACCCCATCTCCAATCTCATCCAGTTCCAAGTGACCCACATGCCAGAGCTCCAGTCTCCGTGGAGCTGGGAGGCACACCACATCCCTAAGCATATGGATACATACACTGACATGGAAGCCTTCCAAACTCCATAATTTAAAGTTTTATGGAGGTTCCAGAACATAGCCACAACTGCTTGGATCATTAGCTAAGGGCGGTTAGCTCAGACTCCAGCCCTCTCCTCTCCCAGGAGATCTGGGCTAAACCCTCTAATCATGCCTTAGACAGGGTCTCCTTAGAATAAAAGACGCTCCTGTCACAAAGGACAGTCAAAGGGATTTGGGAGTTTTGTGTCAGGAGTTGGAGACAAAGATTAAATATATATTTATCCAGCATTCTCTTTCTAACATCAATTAGTGCAGGATAATTTTCCTCCTTTATTATCCATCAACGTTTTCATATAATACACATACATTTATATATATATAATGAACAAATGCTGAGTCTAGATATAATAGTACAGTAGTCTTCGGGACTGAATGAAGGAAATCCCAGGCTACACTGAGAGACTTTGATCAGGGACCTGGTTAGCAGATGTGAGAAGGGTGAGGCAACACAGATGAGACACAGCAAGAAGCAGCTACATTCCCCAGGACTGAGGAGAGAAAACTGGAAAAGAGCAAAACGCAGAAGCGTGGAGTGCGGTTAGTTAGATTTTTGCTTAGATCGGTCAGCGCCCATATTTCTAAGGAGGATCCCAGGCACAGTTGCTATGATGAACGCTTAAAGGACAGACAGCAAGCACCAGATTCTGGAAGGACTGACAGAAGCAGGGAGCTGGCATATGCAAGGATGCCAGCTGGGAGCAAGACATGAAAAGGGTCCACAGGAGCCCCACTTGGTGGCATGTTACCAGGTAATAGGTCATCAGGGCAGAAGAGAGGCCATGACATCAGTTCAGACAATGGAACCTCAAGCAGCATCCTCCCCGCCTCACACACGGGGGCTCAGCCTAGGGTGATGAGATTGACTGGACAGACTATAAACACAGGATGGATTGAACAGGCCCTCAGAACACATCTTTGCGTTCAGAATGTGGTCTGGCCACCTTCGCTTTCAGTTCTAGTATTATAATTTTTCAACCAAAAGGAGAAGCTGATTTGGGTATAGGTCTGCGTTTGGACTCATTTTGTTTTATTCTTGACTTTCTTTGGTTTGTTTTCAAACGGGGTCAACTCTATCTCAGGCTGACCTCAGACTTACTATGTAGCCTGAGATGGCATTCAACTTCTGATCGTCCTGACCCTATCTCCCAAGCGCTGGCATGAGAGGTGTGTACCACAAGCCTGTAGTGCTGGGGGGGGGACCCCAACCAGAGCTTTGTGCATGAACTTTACTGATAACTACATCTCCAGTCCTTGGACCCACATTTTTAAATATCCTTGTTAATGATGCTAATATAAAATTATTTCAGGCTCTGAAATTAAACATGTCATTTTTGCAACACTGAATGTATTTTGGGGAGAATATGTTAGTTACTATTTTAAAATGTCAGAGACAATGCTATTTCTGATCTCACTCTTAGTTTCCTAAGTGTGTGAATTTTTCAACAGCAGAACTTAGTTTCCAAGACCACTCTGATTAAAGACTTGGAAGTATGTGAAAATCCACAAAAAACCCACATTCATTCTTCCAGGGGAGCTTCTTTTTCTGACTGAAAACAATGAAAAACAGATGGTAAGTGTTTACCCAAACTGGAGAAAGAGAGAAGCAGGTCCTCGGAGTCCTCAGTCTGCCTGCCTTTGCTTTGAGTCACTGGACAGACATCTCAGAACCATTCCAAATCCAATGCCTTGATCCCATGGAAAATTACCCAGTCCTAGAATGACAGGTCATGGGCTGGAGCATGGCTCAGGTCATGAGAAGCTGAATTTGATCCCCAGAACCCATATTTTAAAAACCTTGAAATCCCAGCCCCCTGGGAAGGCAGAGACAAGTGGATCTCTTGGGGCTCCCTGGTTGACCAGCCTATATTACTTGGTGAATTGCAGGCCAGGGAGAGACACTGACCCAAATAAAATGATGGGGACACCTCAGGACACACACAAGGTTGTCCTCTGGCCTCCACATGCATGTGTATACATCTGCACGCACATATTCACCCATCCATTAGATGCACACACACACACACACACACACACACACACACACACACACACACACACACCAGCTGAACCAATTCCATCTTAATCATGTATCTGTGATCAAATACCATGTACTCAGTGTAGTGTCTTATCTTATCTGATATCAATTGACTTTTAGGTGTTTCCTATTTTTGCCAACGGTCTTGAAAGATAAATTATCTATCGAGAATGTCCCTTAAAGGGACAGAAAGATGACTCAGTGAGTAAAGGTAATTGCCACCAAGCCTAACAACCCAAGTTCAATCCCCAGAACTCATATGGTAAAAGGAGAGCACCAAATTCTGCAAGTTGTCAAGTCGTCCTCTGATTTTTCGCACATAGGTGTGCAGCCCCCCCCCCACAATTATTTTTTAAAAGGATGCTCCTTAAAATAAGTTTATTCGCCTATAATAATTCCAAAACAAAATTTCAAGATATTTTATATCTTGGGTGTAATTTGTATGTTAAGTACTAATGTTTGTATATTAACAGAAAACCAGAAAACACAAAAACCAGAGTCTAGGAAGGAATTAGAAAACACATGTCGACATGAAGAACGGGAACTGGAGCTGGAATGAGGGCTCGATGTTAAAGTGCCTGCCACCAATGCATGAGAGCCAGAGTTCAGATTCCCAGGACTCACATAAATACTGTGTGAGCACCACAACCCACCCATAGTTACAGCATGGGAATACAGAGACAAGCGATCCCCAAAGCAAGCTGGCTAGTGAGACTATATCAGTGAGCTCTAGGTTTGATTGAGAGAACCTGGCTCAATGATGGAAGAGTAATACAGGATGATTTTCTACATCAACCTTGAGCATTCACATGCTCTCTCCCTCCCCTCTCTCTCCCCTCTCTCTCCCCTCTCTCTCCCCTCTCTCTCCCCTCTCTCTCCCCTCTCTCTCCCCTCTCTCTCTCCCCTCTCTCTCTCCCCTCTCTCTCTCCCCTCTCTCTCTCCCCTCTCTCTCTCCCCTCTCTCTCTCCCCTCTCTCTCCTCGGAACTGAACCCAGGACCTCCAGAAGAGCACTCAGTTCTCTTAACCACTGAGCCATTTCTACTCCTACTCTTCTTGTTAGTCTTTTTTGCTCTTCTTTCTTGAGCCCAGATGTCTCCTATTTATTCTCTCTGCCTGCCACACACACCCATCCTTTCTCCTCCTACCTATTGGTCGTTCAGCTCTTAACCCATCAGGTGCTTAGGCAGGCAGAGCCAAACAGATGCAGCACATCTTTACTTACTTGCTTTCTGTCAGGGCATTTTATCAGAGCAACAGAAATGAAACTAGAAGCCTCTGTGAGAAGTGAGGTGGGAGTAGGCATCTAAACAAGGGGAAATTTGAAGATTGACGCGGTAAAGTCATTGACTTGGGTCAATTCAATGCACAGTGATCAACAAGCTACTTACTTTTGTCCCTGGAGCCCATGGGGTCTTTTCAATCGTTTCTCAAAGCAGACTTAAAATGCTCCCTGAATCTGAGTTTCCGTAACTAAAAAAGGAGTGTCTCTTTGATTTGCTGAGCTGGCTCTTGGAGTCAACTCTGCACAAAGGCCAGACAACTTGAAAAACTGCTACAGACTGCATCTAGAATGCAAAACTTCGCCAAGTTCTGAGAAGCAATTTATTCTCAACCTGGTGTGTTCCAGCAATAGAAACCCAAGGGTCTCTTTCTTAACCGGCATGTCTGGCACACATAGGCTTTGGTGGATTCCGAAAAGGAAAGATATTTCGGGAACAATTTTTAGGGGAACATTTGGACCTTTCTAGTGCCACAGGCCTCACTTATAACTGCACTGAGTTTCAGCCATGTGAACTGTAAGAGTTTCACAACAGCTGCCGGTGATACCATCCGACTTCCTCTGACCAGATTCATAAGCAGACAGAAGACCCGCAGGGCTGAGAATCGGGTAATTGGAGAATTTAGGAGGAAAAAGACGCATTGCTCTTTTTCTCAGAAGCAAACCCACACAAAGCAGCAGGGACAGCTACATTTTCACACCAACTAATTACAACTTCTTGGGTCTTACCTGATCAGACTGATTTCATCCGAGCTCAGCATATGCAAAGACTCCTACAGTGGACACGATGAGAATCCGACAGGATACAAGGCTCCCGCAATCGCCAGCTTAGGAAGGGGCCTCTTCCTTGTCCTACAAGACATCAACGTGTGCTGTTTGAACGTGTCCACAGATTCCCAGTGAAAGGCTCAGACCCAGAGGTAAATTTAAAAAGAATTACAGAGGCTGAAAACGTGGCTCAGTGATCAAGAGTGGTTAAAAGCACTGGCTACTCTTGCAGAAGGCCCAGGTTTGAGTCCCAGCACTCACATGACAGCTCACAACTGTCTGCAACTGCAGTTCCAGGATGGCCCATGCTCTCTTCTAACCTCCTTGGACACCAGACATAGAAGCAGGCAAAACACCTATACACATAAAACAAAAAAAATAAATTAATTAAAAAATAACAATGAAATGAATTTAAAAACAATTGCATTGCAGACAGAGATCTAATCAGGGTAGATAAATCGATGCTAACTACTTTGATTATAAACAGAAATGATTAATTCTGACTTCTTCCAAATCCTCAGGCTTTCATGGTTTTCCTTTTTATGTGGTTTCGCTTTTCATTTATTTTACGTAACAGCAATTAAAAATGAGTAAGCTTCCCATGGGGCTATCTGGAAGCCAATAGGAGACTGGATATTTAACATTTGGACTGCAACATTAGCCAACTTCTCTTTGATATTTCCCTTCTACTTCCTTTGTTCCTTTTTTTTTTTTTTTTTTTTTTTTTTTTTTTTTTTTTTTTTTGGTTTTCCGAGACAGGGTTTCTCTGTGTAGCTTTGCGCCTTCCCTGGAGCTCACTTGGTAGCCCAGGCTGGCCTCGAACTCACAGAGATCCGCCTGGCTCTGCCTCCCGAGTGCTGGGATTAAAGGCGTGCGCCACCAACGCCCGGCTTACCTTTGTTCCCTTTTTTTCTAATGTCTAAAGAAATCTAAGGGACATAGCAGTTCTCAGGCACTGCTTTTCAGCTTGACTTTGTTCTGGGTTCTGCCTTCTGGGTGGGCATTGTCTGGACAAGTCTGTGCCTTAGAATCAGCATGTCCTTGGCACTCAGCAGAATTCACCCACACTAGTGGGCAGGGGACGTGGCACACGGGCCAGCGGAGGGCAGCAGCAGGAGTACTTCAAACCAGCCAATCTGCTCAAGAAGGGCTACAGGCAAGTTCTGGGCCAGAGCCAAAAGCAGAGCCGACCAGCCAGAGGCTAGAAGTGGGACGGAGTAGGGAGAGGTGCGGTTGTGAAGCTTTGGAAATGAAAAACAGAAATTATAAGAATGGCAGCTTGAGGCCAGAACATTGAAAGAACCATCTATAGGAGCTACGCATGGTGGTGCATGCCTTTAATCCCAAAACTCAAGAGGCAGAGGCAGGAGAACTGTGAGTTCGAGACCAGCATAAGTGAGTTTCAGGACAGCCAAAGCTATATAGAGACTCTATCTCAAAAAACTATGAAAGAAAGAACTGTCTACAAGTTAATGGGAAATGAAAGAAGACTGTGGCTTAAGAGTGACTCCAGAAGAGACCATGATGAACCCCCATTTCTCCACTGTGGGAACAACACAAAGTTGGCCTCCGTTCTCCTATGCCAACCACCCCTAACACCATAGGGAAAACCCAGCACTGGGCACCCCATCCTACAGGACCTTCAAAGACTGGGCCTCAACAGAGGCTAGAAAAACAAAAAATCCTAAACCATGACAGCTCCATAGAGACTCAGTTCTCAGCACAGAAGGAAGAAGTATTCTCAACAAGCGGAAGTCATGGTTGTACACAGAAAGTCCAGGTACGGATGCTGTTTAGCTGAAGATAAAGTATGTCATGTTTTCTCCCATCCTGCTCAGCGGTGCAGAACACTGCAGAGGGGTTGTTGACCCTGCTGATTGCGTGGCTGATTGGATGCTGATGTCCATATCCAGCAACGCCAGACAGAATGAGGATCAGATTACATGTGACTAGGCCTGGGAAAGATCAAAATTGAAATTTCCAAAGGTAGTTTCTCCTGAGTGACTATCATTTTTCATACTGTCCCAAAGTTAAAAAAAAAAAATCTCAAATCAAACCAGCATCAGTGGAAAGCTGTCTGTAGAAGGGTTTTGGATTTATTTGCTTAACTGTTTTTGTTTATTTTAGATTTTTGCTTCCTGGAACACAATACATCGAGTAGGAGTCTAGGTCGCAAGCAACAGAAATCAAATCTAGCTGACTTAAGCAGAAAGAATAATTGATTAAAATGGGTGTGGGGACAGGGGAACACTACAGAGTGGTTCAGTACAGGGCTTGTCATGCAAGTGTGAGGACCCAAGTGCGGATCCTTAGAACGCTCTCACCCTCCAAAAAGAGCCGAGTATGGCAGTTTACGTCTACAATGCATGATAAGGAGGTGGAGACAGGGATCACCTGGCCTGCTGCTCAGTTAATCTACCCAAAGAGGTAAGCCATCGGTGCAAGGAGAAGCTGTCTTAAAAAAAAAAGGGGGGGGGGGGATAAGGTGGTTGCACATGTCTTTAATCCCAGCACTTGGGAAGCAGAGGCAAGTGGATCTCTGTGAATTCGAGGCCAACCTGGTCTACAGAGCAAGTTTGGGGATAGCCAGGCCTACACAGAGGAAGCCTGTCTCAAAAACAAACAAACAAAAACAAACAAACAAACAAAAACGTGTCGTGGACTCTGGACACAGAGGCAGGTGGATCTCTGTGAGTTCTAGTCTACACAGTGAGTTCTAGGCCAACCAGAGATACACAGTGAGACCTTGTTTCGAAAGAGACAACAAAATAAACTGAAAAAAAATCAAAGTGGAGTACTATTGAGGAGGATATCCAGTATTGCTTTCTGACCTCCACACTCACTTGCCTATAAGTACCTCCTACACGTGTATGGGAGGTGCACATGCGCGCGCGCGCGCGCACACACACACACACACACACACACACACACACACACAATTATACCCACACATATGATGATGATGATGATAATAATAATAATAATAAAATTCTTAAAATTTAAGATGCATATTGGTATGTTTAGATCTCATGCAAAGCAAGATTGACTTGAAGCTTCCTGTTTTCTTATTGTCCTTGAACCATTGTCACCAGCGTGCTATTCATGTTGTAGGATGCTTGATAGAAGACTAGGATTATCTTCTCCTTGCATATAAATATTGCTGATAAGTCTGGCTGGCCCTCTCTCTGTGTGTCACTTTTCTTTTTTTTTTTTTTTTTTTTGTTACTTGTTTTTTTGGGTTTTTTTTTTTTTTTTTTTTTTTTTTGAGACAGGGTTTCTCTGTGTAACAGTCCTGACTGTCCTGGAACTCACTTTGTAAACCAGGCTGGTCTCCAACTCACAGAAATCCATCTGCCTCTGCCTCCTGAGTGTTGGGACTGAAGTCCTGAGCTACCTCCACTGATGCTAATTTCCACACAGATTTGTGTTTTCATTTATTTAGTAGTTCTACATTTCCTGGTATTTTCTGACTATTTGCCTGAATTTGGCAAGTGATTTTTTTTTCTAAATGTATACTTTGTTTTTCAGATTTCAAAAATATACTTATAAGGCTTTACCATTCTGATCCCTCTGGAATAAAAGAACCTTTGAAATAATTAAGTAGTGACAAAATCCATGGTCAAGGTTTTTAATGTGCTAGACATCGGGTAACAAAGGACCATGACCACCAAGAGGTGGAAAACAAACAAGATGGGAACTGTGAGTAGTGAGAGGCCTGGAGAAAACTTCCAGGCTGAAGCACAAGGTGGAAAACCCTACATGGAATTGTAGAGCTCCTGGAGTTTAGAAAGCAAAGCTGAGCTGGGTGGTGGTGCACGCCTCTAATCCCAGCACTCGGGAGGCAGAGGCAGGTGGATCTTTTTGAGTTCGAGGCCGGCCTGATCTACAAAGTGAGTTCCAGGACAGCCAGGGCTACACAGAGAAACACTGCTGTGAGAGAGAGAGAGAGAGAGAGAGAGAGAGAGAGAGAGAGAGAGAGAGAGAGAGAGAGAGAGAGAGAGAGAGAGAGCATGCAGAGCTGAATCCAGGGAGACAAAGGTAGCCTGAGTTTATGGGCAGGGTACCAGAAAGAAGATAGGTAGCTGGTATACAGAGAAAGAAAGTTCCAGAGATCTGTGGAGGATCAGATGGCAGAGTATAGATCAGCATAAATATGTGGGGAAACTACCCCAAACCAATGGGGAAATATGGCCTGAGATGAATAAAGGAAGCCGTATGCGGAGCTCACATGGGGCTGGGGAAGGCACACAGGAAAACCTCGTAATTCACAGTGCATTAGGCAGAGCATGGCGTGGATGGCTGGCTCTACATTGCTCTGGTCCTACCTAATAAATCTTAAAAACAAAAACCAAAAGTATCAAAGCGTTCCCATGGAACTTAAGTTGTATACTATAACAAACTCCGGGGGTTTTTACATCAGGGAAATATATCCCAGAAGGAACAAGGTAAAATCCACAGCATTTAGCATCTAGCCAGATCTCACCAGGGAAGCACATAACCAAGAAAGTGACCTACCATGAGAAGAAGAAAAGCAGCCCAGAGCCGGGAGGTGTGCTGGAATCAGCAGACAAGGTTGTGAGAGGAGTCATTGCCACTGTGTTCCAACTGTATGAAAAATCAGAACAAAGAAACACACCAAGTGAAAACATACCAGACAAAAACAAACAACAACAACAAAAAAAGATCCAAACAACAGGATCAAAAGCCAGTATTTTTAGGGGGGAAAAAAAAGTCAATAAAAGCGATAAACCTCTAACCGAGAGTTTTCCCTCCAGAGGCAGCTGTGACTTCTATAGCACAGTGTGAAGTGTTACTGTCAGAACCCAGAATGGTTCTGGCCCCTAGTGGGCTAGGGGGTCAAGCTCAGGAATGCTGCCCACAGTGCTGGTCACATACAGCCCCCCAGAAAGAATTAGCCAGGTCAGATATGCCTACAAGACATAGGTTAAGAGACTCTTGAGCAGACAGATCAGGACAAACAAACAAAGAGGCATGAGAGAAGCAGGAATTACACCATGATCAGGCAGGAAGGTGACGTCATTGGAGAGTCAATATATCCCAAGAATGCAAAAAGCCAAACTTATGAATAATCACATGATAAGCAAGAAGTTTGAAAATGTAGGCAAAGTTGATGTATGTATTAAAAGACATAAATTATAAAAGCTAACTGAAGAAAATTAGACTACCCATGAAATGCACACATATCCACACATAACATGCACTTGCACATTCCTACGGGCCTCCAGTGACTGCCTGCTTTCTGTTTCTAAGGACTGACTTCTTTAGGGTCTCATATGCATACAAACATACACCGT
Source organism: Peromyscus maniculatus bairdii (assembly GCF_049852395.1). NCBI lineage: Eukaryota > Metazoa > Chordata > Mammalia > Rodentia > Cricetidae > Peromyscus > Peromyscus maniculatus. Next base: position 66,212,728 of record NC_134860.1, on the reverse strand, counting down.
GCGGTCTTGGTAACTGGTCTTGGTTCACATGTTGTTTTCCAGAGTTTACACATGTTGTGGCATTTGTGATTACTTTGCTACAGTTTGTTGTAGATGAAGATATCCTGTGATGGGAATCTGTCACACGTTGTTTACCATCCATCAGTCAGAGGTTATTTTCAATGTTTCTCCTCTGGGTCTGTTATGAGCAATAATGTTCAACTTTTATGTGTGTTTGCTTTTCCTAGAAGTTTTGGTTCCGTTGGTAAATCAACATTGGAAATATTGCAGGATGGTCACTATTTTCCCAAATGGCCACATCATTTTATAAATCCACCAGTGTGGCAGGTGGGGTCCAGTTTCTCCACACAGATGAGTGCTTGTTACTGTCATTATTACAGTTCTTTTGAGTGTAAGGGCGTGTATCACCAGGATTGAATACATTTCTCGGTAATGGGTTCATGGGCTAGTTCACCTTTGGGAAAAATGTCTATTCTAGTCATGTATCTAGTTTTTAATTAGGTTGTTTGGCTTTATTGTTGACTTGTAGAAGTTTTTTTTTTTAAGAGTTTATTTTATTTTATTTTTTATGTCTATGTGTCTACATGCTTGTGTGGGCAGGCACCTTCAGAGGTCAGCAGAGGGTGGTGGATCCCCCGAAACTGGAGCTACTCATAGTTCCTGTTTGTTTGTTTGTTTGGTTGGTTGGTTGGTTTTTCGAGACAGGATTTCTCTGTGTTTCCCTGGCTGTCATGAGTCTTGTTCTATAAACCGGGCTGGCCTCAAACTCAGAGATCTGCCTGGCTCTGCCTCCCGAGTGCTGGGATTAAAGGTGTGCGCCAATGCTACCCAGCTAAATCACTGATAATTTTGAGCTGCCACATGGGTGCTTGGAATCACACTCAGGTATTTTGGAAGAGCAATAAGTGCTCATAACTACTGAATCATCTCTCCAAGACTGAGTTGCCAAAGGTTTTTGTTTGTTTGGGTTTTGTTTTGTTTTGTTTTAGATTCTGGGTACTAATATATTATCAGATAGCTCACTTTCTTTCTTTCTTTCTTTCTTTCTTTCTTTTTTTTTTTTTTTTTTTTTTTTGGTTTTTCAAGACAGGGTTTCTCTGTGTAGCTTTGCGCCTTTCCTGGGACTCACTTGGTAGCCCAGGCTGGCCTCGAACTCACAGAGATCCGCCTGGCTCTGCCTCCCGAGTGCTGGGATTAAAGGCGTGTGACACCACCGCCCAGCTCAGATAGCTCACTTTCAACCATTTCTCCAATTCTAGGGGTCTCCTTCTTAACTGTGTTGATGATGTCACTCTGTTGATGATGCACACACCTGCTTAATTTGGAAGAAGTCCTGTTTATTTTTTAATTACTCCTTGCATGTTTAGTGTTAGATCAAAACACTATTACCTCATTCCAAGTCACAAATATTTATATTTCCTCATCTGTTTTCTTCTAGAAACTTTATATTTTAGCTCTGACCTTCAAGTGTATGATCCATTTCGAGTCAACTTCTTATATAAAATGAGATATAGATCCAAATTGATTTTTTTTTATAGGATTTTTGAGACAGGGTTTCTCTGTGTAGCTTTGGTGCCTGTCCTGGATCTTGCTCTGTAGACCAGGCTGGCCTTGAACTCACAGAGATCCACCTGGCTCTACCTCCCGAGTGCTGGGATTAAAGATATGTGCCACCACCACCACCCAGCCCAAATTGGTTTTTTTTTTCAACATGAGGCTGTTCTGTTGTCCTAGCACTGCACTGCTTTGTTTCCAGACCCTGGAATCTCTCTCATTGATATTCGGTGCTTACATTAGTATTACAGGGTGGCGTGGTAAGTTCTCCTTTTCAGCTCTTAAGGCAGCGTCTCATCCTTGCCTCAGCCTTTCCCTTCTACGACTTCAAACAAGCCGCACCACCCCTGACTGTGCCGAGTTCAAATCATACTTCAAATCAGGAACTAGGAGTCTTCCAACTTGGCTCTTTTTTGAGATTGTTTTGGCTATTCTGAATGCCTAACATTCCTGTGTGGATTTTAGGACTCTCTTGTCAACTGCAAAAGTGAGTATTCGAACAAAGAGGCCAGTCCTCCTCGTTACCTACGCATTGGGCATTTGGGTACACTGACTTGGTCAGGTGCAGATCTGAAATCTCCAACCAGATCACTTCCTGCTGTGAGAAAAAACAAAAACAAAAACAAAAACAAAAACAAAAACAAAAACAAACAAACAAAAAAAAAAAACAGGACAAGTCAAGTTTCTTCAACCAACACAATGCACAAGTGAAAGGTGACCACGGAAGGGGGGTTCAAAGTTAAAAGAGACTAAAATTGGCATGTATTTTTTAAAAATTCAACTTTATTGTTCATACACAACTGAGCAGAGAAACTATAAAGGGAAGTTGGGCAATGAGCTGGATACAGGCTGCCTTTGCCAGGAAGGCCGTGGCTCCTTTTGGGCTGGCCTGTGACAGGAGGCAGTGTTCTGAGAGGCTGGATTAGCCCCCTAGGGCTGCCATGGCCAAACACCCCAAACAGGTGTCTCCCAGCGGACATCCATCTTGTTGAGGTTCTGGAGGCTGGGAGTTCAGGGTCCTGGCATTGGTGAGGTTGATTTCTCTTGAAGGTTTTTGCTTTGGCTACAATAGCCCCTTTTCTGGTTTGGGGGAGGGCAGATAAGACAAGGTCTCACCGTATAGCCCTGGCTGGTCTGGAACTCTCTATGTATGTCAGGCTGTACTCAAATGCACAGTGATTTTCCTGGATGCTCGGACTACAGGCACGAGCCACCTGACCAGTGACAGTCACTCTGGCTGCCTCTTCACATGGTCATTCCTCATGTGAATTGTCCCAGTGTCCACTTCTTGTAGGAACACTAGGACACTATGTTCTTCAAGCTCATTTAGCCTCAGTCACTTCCTTAAATATCCTGTCTTCAAATACAGTCATGTTAGGGGTTAGGGTTGGAATGTGAGACTCTGGGGGCAGCATACCTTAGTCTTCAATAGTGACTAAAGAGTTTCTGTGTGTGTGCCTAAGACATTCACAAATCATATAAGACATTACGGAGAGAATACATATACATTCATAAACCACACAAGTATGTACATGTCTATGTGTATGTATATTCCTCTGCATGCCATTTGTGAATCTGTGCTATATTGCTAAATTTTTTAAAAGTCAGAAACATAATCAGTTTTGAAAAGAGAGATTTAAAGGTGCATGGAAGTTTTGAGGATATGGCTGCATCTTAATTTTTTTTTTTAATCTAAGCGACAGTTACATGGACATGGGTGAAATGGGGCTACAACACACCTTTACTGCTTTTGCTCTTCTCTGTAGGTCTTACTTCAACAATAGAAGCTATTTAACAAACAGAAAGCAAGCACAGGAGAGTCCTCTTAGCCACTGCTCTAACTTACCCTCCTTCTGTAATTTTTTTTTTAATTTTAGGAAATACTGCATTTTGGTATCCTCTGTGTCATGGGAGAAATACATAATTCCATCTTCGATTTAGAAAGAGTCCAGATGCTGTTATATTATTTAGCTGGCTCTGTGTGGAAGTGTTGCTTAAAGAATGACTCTCGGTGCCAGAAATTCCCTTGCAATATATCACGTTAGACAGTGATGATTTGTGTTTTAAACGTTGCCTAATGCTTTATGTAGGATTTGAATTCTTATTGTAAGCCATGAAAGCTATCTTCAGGGAATCCAGACCTTTCCTGTTTCTCATTTCCTTCATTTTTGGAGATAACATCACAGTATATATGGAGAGAATCTAGTTATTTCCAAGTCCATACATCCACTGGAGCTGGTGGATGTCAGATCAGCACCTGAATAAATAAAACATGAGACCATTAGCACACACTCATGTGACCTGTCAGCATCGTTAACTCGGCTGTGCAGGAAGCCAGCTGGGATCGGGGCTTTCATAATGATGGTGTCTCTCGGGAAAGTCCAACAAATCCAGGCTTTGCTTTTTGAATAAGCATCCTGGTGTTTACTTTCCAAGGCAGGGTCTCACTTCTTCAGGTTGCTGTAATTCAAGCCCTGGGCTCCCCGCAGTCCTCCAACCCTGCGTGAATGGACTCACCCAGCTAGATTGCACAGAATCTAGAAACAGGAACTCTTCTACCAACATAACACACATAATGACCAAGCAGAAGCAGAACATTTACTGTTTTTACTGCCCTGGTATTGCTAATGTCGGCAAAGACACACACACACACACACACACACACACACACACACACACACACACACACACACTGTGCATGCCCTGTCTGCTAGGACAATCTTGTTAATTTACAATGCAGGTTAATGTAGGTGCTAGGGTTGAACTCAGGGTTTCAAACATACTAGGCAAGTGCACTCTGACTGAGCTGAATTTTTAGCCCTATATTAATATTTAAGAATCTTTAGGAGCATCTACCTAGACCCAAACTACCCAGGTTCAAATCTCAGCCTTACCACAGTACCATCTGTACAAAACTTGGACAAGTTACTAAACCTTCCTGGACCTGAGTCCACTTCTCCGTACATGGGGACCATGTAAGTCACCATCACACAGGGCTTATATGACAGTTAAATGGTCATTATAATATAGAAAGCACTTTGCATAGGAAGCAGTCCAAGTCACAGTGTGTGATGGTTCATCTTCACTCTCAACTCAATCACCTAGGAGACACACTTCATGGTCTGTCTTTGACAGTGTTCCCAGAGAGGTTTCACTGGGATGGAAAGATCTACTCTAAATGTGGCTAGTATCATCCCATGGGCTAGAGCCCTGGACTAAATTCCCCGCCCTCCCCCGCAAAAAAGGAGAAAGCAAGCTGACGCCAAGCTCCAACATCTATCTCTTGTTTCCTGACATTGGATGCCATGCGACTGGCCATCTCACACACCTGCCTTCTCCATAAGATGGAGTGTACCCACAAACTGAGAGCCAAATAAACCCTTCCAGACTTGAGTTGTTTTGTTGTTATATCACAGCAGCAACAAAATCATTAAACAGAAAGCAAGTAGTCTAAATCATAGCTCCTAACCTGCCCCACAGTCCCACATGGAGTGGGGTAATTAAATATGAAGAGGTCATGGAAAAAAATGACAATAAAAGTTTTGAGTGCCCTATGACAAAACATTAATTTGAAATCTATATGTAATACATCAGGGGTGTTTATTGTACCATCTGTCTACATAGCATCTTGCAATTTCACCATAGCTTCCATCCACTTTGCCCTAGGCATCCTTCCTGCAACATGCTGCCCGTGAACTGCTTGAAACATCTCATCCTAGCCTTGATATTATGTTACATCATGCAGTGTGTTACGGAACACACAAAGCTCTCCACTAGGATGGAAACATAACGGTTAATTTTAGAAAAAATAAAGTGAGCTAGTATTTCCCTACCATCATTCATTCCTCAGCCTGCAAGTATCCAATTAGTTTCATTTCCTATAGACAGAAGTAACAAAGACAGTAGCCACTTTAGAGTGTGTTGTTTATTGAGTTACCCTGCCATTGTGCACTATGTATTTGTATGATCATCACCATTGATAATAAAGTATGTTAATTCTGATAAAAGATGATATTCAATATCCTACAATATCAAAAATTCAACCAAGATTTAATTGTTTATAACAAAATAAAGTGACATCTTCTCATTACTATGACAACGTCCTTTTGTATTTAACAAATGGTAAAATTATGTGTGCTAGAGACTTGATTTAAAATACATTTTTTCATGATTTATTATAAATAAATGTTTGATTTGTACACCTATCTTCTATACACAGACTCACATAAGAATTTCTTAGGGAAAGAATTTACCAACGGGGTTACATGAAATTAAAATTTTCCATCAGTAAATGGATTATACTTCTTAAAAGAAACACAAATGGAACTAGCTTCCATGGCTTAAGTAAGAAATGTCCCCCACAGGCTCACACATTTGAACACCGGGCCACCGGTGGGTGGTCTTATCTAGGGAAGCATAGGAGATGCAGCCTTGCTGGCGGAAGCACATTACCGGATGCCAGCTTGGAGCTGTCAGAGCCTCGCCCGGCTAGCAGTTTACTATCACTGCTTAGAGCTGTGGTTACGGATGTGACCTTTCTCTGAGTTCCCTGCTCCTGTGTTGCGTGCATGAGTGTGTAAGCCACACCCGACCCTTGCCACACTCCCTGCCCTCCCAGGCGCTGTAAACCAAAGTACACTCTTCCTTCCTTATTTTATGTTTTGTTGGTTTCGTTTTGTTTGGCTTTGCTTTGTTTGAGGCAGGGTTTCACTGTGTAGCCCAGGCTGGCCCGAAACTCAAGACATCCACGTGTCTCTGCCTCTCGTGCGCTGGGTTTAAAGGCGTGAGCCACCAGTCCCTGGCTTCATAAGTTGCTATTCATTTCGTGCTTCGTCACAGCAGAAGAAAAGCCTAGATGTCCATCACCAGATGGATGGATAAAGAAGTTGTATACTCAGTGATATTTTATTCAGCCACAAAGAAAAGTAAAATGATGGTGTGTCCCAAAAACAGATAGGACTGGAAATTATTATCTTAAGCAAAATTAGCGAGACTCGGATCAATAAATACTACATATTTTCTTTCAGATGTGGATTTTTGAGAGAGAAGAGAGAGAGAACAAGAACAAAAGCAATTGAGCAAGGAGGACAGAGAGAAAACATGCACATGTGTGTATTGATAAGCCATGGACTAGAAAGGGGACTGTGACAGGTGGGAAAGAAATAGTAAGGAAAAGGGAAAGAAAAAAAAAGGTACTGGAATAGCACAATGCATGTGCCGTGATGGCAGGAGATATCTGCTGAGGGGAGGGAACCAGTGAGAAGGAGCCAGTGAAAGGGAGCCAGTGAGAGGGAACCAGTGAGAAGGAGCCAGTGAGAGGGAGCCAGTGAGAGGGAGCCAGTGAGAGGCAGCCAGTGAGAGGCAGCCAGTGAGAGGCAGCCAGTGAGAGGGAGCCAGTGAGAGGGAGCCAGTGAGAGGCAACCAGTGAGAGGCAGTCAGTGAGAGGGAGCCAGTGAGAGGGAGCCAGTGAGAGGGAGCCAGTGAGAGGGAGCCAGTGAGAGGGAGCCAGTGAGAGGCAGCCAGTGAGAGGGAATCAGTGAGAGGGAACCAGTGAGAGGGAGCCAGTGAGAGGGAGCCAGTGAGAGGGAGCCAGTGAGAGGGAGCCAGTGAGAGGGAGCCAGTGAGAGGGAGTCAGTGAGAGGGAGCCAGTGAGAGGCAGCCAGTGAGAGGGAGCAGGGAACCAGGGGAGACAGTGGAAAGGAGCAGAAAAAGAACAAAGTATGCATGCATCTAAATGTGCCATGATGAAACTCCTTTCTTGATAGTCAAATTTAAACATAATATAAATGTCCTGGATAAAAAGCATCACATGTGGAAAATGTTTCAGAAACACTGCTCTAATTCTGTTCTGATTATTGTTGCTACCTGTGTGAGCTTCTGCAAGTCACATAAGTGCTCTGTGTTTTCGTTTCGTTGTCTATAAAACAGAAGTAACAAGACAGTGCCTGCTGTTGCCCTGAATGAGCAGTTCATATATAATATGCAGTGGATTGTGTTGCACATGGCAAGCCCTTGGTGTGCTAGCAATTGTGTGAGGATGGGAAGCTCAGCTCAATTTAGTTTGCACCATGTTGCCCAATTTTTAGGGAAAAAAAATCACTGGTCTTTAATTCATATGTTGTCATTCTCAGATTATAGCAGAAATACCTCTCAATAATAATAATGCACACAAGGAAATAATTTTTGTAATCTCACTATGAAATTCTATTTGTTTTATATATTTTATGTTCTGTTTTTATCCTAGTCTCTTTTCTAACGGAATGTCTGACGCCGACTTCATGTTAGAGGAAGACTGGATTGCTATGTCAGTCACTTTTCTGTTCCTACGACAATATGTCTGAGCAAACAATTTAAAGGAAGTAAAGGCTTGTTTTGGCTCACAGTCTTTGAGCTATCAGCCCCTGGTCAGCCGGTTCCATTGCTGTGGCCTGTGAAGAGGCAGAACATGATGGCTGAAAAGGGGGGAACCAAGCTAAGCAGAGGGACAGGAAGAAGACACCCCTTTCGAAGTCCCACCCAGAGGGATCTAGTTCCTCCACCCTGGTCCTCCCCTTTAGTAGCCCATTCAGTATGAGCTAGCTAATGGATTATTCCTCCATTGAAGTTAGCAGTCTCACAATCCAATCACCTCTCAAATAGCTCTGGAGACCACACCTTCTGCATATGAACACTCTAGGGAAACACCTTATATCCAAATCACAATGTTCCTTTTAGCAAACATCCTAAATAATATTACTTGCATGGTTAATGAGACCAACAGCGCAGTAATAAAAGTCAAGGACATTAAAAAGTAAACAGAAGAGCTGAGAGGGGGCTTCAAATAGGAGGGAATGACTGAGGGTCTGTGAACAGAAAACCTAATGCTATTACCAGGTAATAGAGCAATACCACTTCTGGGACTTACTCAAAATAGCAACCAGACCCTCAGTGAGGTTTCTGCACTTCCAAGTTCCTATTCATTGCAGCATTATTCACAACAGCCACTATGTGGGATCAGCCCCCGTGTCCATCTGTAGATTAGCACATAAAGAAAGCATGATGGGTGCAGACAAAAGAATATTATTCAGCTTTATGAAAGAAAAAATGTTGTCATTTGTAACAGTGTAATGACCTGAAAGACACTTGGTCAACTGAAATCCATCAACCACTGGAGGATGAATATTTCATGTTTCCATTCATATAAAGTAACTAAAACTCTCAACCTTATAGAAGACAGTGGGGTGATGGTTGCTAGGAGATGAAGACAGGGAAGGGGAGGAGCTGTTTACCCCATAAAGCTCAGGCCCCCAAATTCTGAGTGACTTTCTATAACTAGGTCCCACCTCCCACTTTTCACCACATCCTAGCAATGCCGTCTTAATATAAATCTATCAGTGGATTAATGCATGGTTAAGTCAAAGTCGTCAGAATCCAATCACTTCCTCAAAGTCTGTCTGTGGCAATGAAGCTCCATAAACCTAGGGGGGACATTTCTCATTCAGACCACAGCACAGGCGCAACTGCATCTTTGGACCAGTGTGGTATTAGAAACATGACATGCTGGGTCACTACAGAGACTAGCTGTTTGCCAATTGGCTGTGGCTGTAATAACTGTACTCCAGAGTTTTGGCTGAGGACAGAGCTGCAAGCCTACCCTTCCCACTCTCAAAGCCAGACATGGACACATGAAAAGTTCTGGACAACAGGAGGAAAAACCTCTCTGAAGATAAAATTTTATTTTTTTTAATTTTTGAAAGAGTTAATTTTTCACTGAGTAGTCTATGTTTAGCCAAACTCTCAACTGACTTTGAAGCAAGTGAAGACCCAGAAGTTTACTCGTCATGGCTTAGCTTCTGAAAAAAAAAAAAATCACTTATGGAATTATTCTAGCATAGTGGGAAAAGACTCCAGGAAAGATGAACACATAACACAAAGACATTTTAAAAGGTGAACTGCAGAAGAGAAAAGTGGACTTCATTCAGAGTATGTTTTGAATAAGAAACAAAATTACACCTTCAAGAGCTAATATTGACACCATTCTAACCATCATACTGAAACTCCCATCTACTTCTGTTCTGCCTCAGAATCAATCTATAGACCAGCAGTTCTCAAACTCTGGGTCACGACACCCTTGCTCTGTGGAAACATGTCTATGTGCTTGACTTTTGTTACAGATATTGCTAATTTTATATGTTAAGGACCAATTTTCTGTAACTACAACATTGTCTGTGTCTTTTGTCTATAACGGTGGTTCTCAACCTTCCTAATGCAACTATTGGGGGTGCTGGAGTTACAGGTGTAGAGAGTGCAGGTGTGGCAGCTGGCGGGGGTGCTGGAGTTACAGGTGTAGAGTGCAAGTGTGGCAGCTGGAGGGTGTAGCTAGAGTTTTCCTGCCTGGCCCACAGTCAGGACAAATCTCTCTCACCCGCCAGTCCCACAGCCGCTCAGACCCAACCAAGTAAACACAGAGACTTATATTGCTTACAAACTGTATGGCCGTGGCAGGCTTCTTGCTAACTGTTCTTATAGCTTAAATTAATCCATTTCCATAAATCTATACCTTGCCACATGGCTTGTGGCTTACCGGCATCTTCACATGCTGCTTGTCATGGCGGCGGCTGGCAGTGTCTCTGACTCAACCTTCCACTTCCCAGAATTCTTCTCTTCCTTGTCCTGCCTATACTTCCTCCTGCCTGGGTACTGGCCAATCAGTGTTTTATTTACTAACCAATCAGAGCAACACATTTGCCATACAGAACATCCCACAGCAGTCGGGGGTGCTGGAGTTATGGGTATAGAGAGTGTAGGTCTGACAACTGTTAAGATGCTGGAGTTACAAGTGCTTGCTACTGTGCCCCCTTTTGTGTGGGTCCTGGAGACTCCAACTGGAATCCTTTCACTTTCTCAGCAAGCGCTTTAACCACTGAGCCATCTTCCCAGGCCCAGAATAAACACAGCACGGCAACTGCACATATGAACACACAACAATTGTGACAGTACATACAACCCTCATGTAAAGCTCAAGTCAGACCAAATCCCGACATGGGAATGGGAGGTCTATGCAAAGTCCCATCCCTAGCTGAGAAGCTATCGGAAATTGGTAGCTGCTGGAAATGGACAGTCAGTTTTCTTGAAGCATGTTACCCAGGGTAGGTTGAGCAAGCTCCAGTGGAAGGCCACCCATTCAAGAATATATGCGCAGCACAAACTAGATTGATGCGGGCGGGGGGGGGGGGGGGGACACACACACAAATTAGGTGGGTAGCGAAAGGAGGTAGATCTGGGAGGAACAAGAAGGGAGTGAATACAGTCAAAACACATTGCATGAAATTCTAAAAGAACTAATAATAAAGAATGTAAAGTGGTGTAGCCATTTTGAAAAAAAAAATGATGATAATAACCAGAGTGGCTGAGATGGCTCAGTGGGAAAAAGATGCTTGTTACCCAAGCCTAATGACCCATGTTGACTCCTCAGGACCCAATGGAGAAGGAGAGAAGTGACTCCAGCAAGCTGTCTTCTGACCTCCCACGCTGGCACCAAGGTATGCATGCCCCGCCCCTTACAAACAAGTAATGTAATCAAAAGTTTTTGGTTTGTTTCTTTGATTAAGTAAAGAACTGTACACTGGTGCTAATCTCTGTATGACTCACTACAGACAAGAGGTGGGAGTAACTCAAATGTCCTTCAGCAGATGAATGGACACACAGAAATGTGGTCTTCATGTCCAGAGGCATGTTATAGAATAAGGAAAAACAGACCATCTCATGGCAAAACATGGACAGGCTTTCCAGGACATTATGTTAAGCCAGGTGCATGGCTTTGATGCCCCTGGAAGCTTCCTGTCACTGTGTGGGTGGGCCTTGTCGTCACGTTCAATCTGCTTGCACAGAATGGAACTATGCATGTCAACTGCTCACAACGAGGTTAAATTGCTGTACTACCAAGGCCACGTCTGCTGAGAGGAAGAGGGGGACAGACAGGCTGAAGTAATCTGCGAGAATGACCTGCCACAGGCAGCATCTTTTGCTACAAAGATGGCTGGGGAGATTAGAGCCATCATTTCTGGGGACTTGTTTGCTCTCAGACATGTTCTAAGACCGACACAGACTGCCGTGGAGCCCTGACCCCTTGTTCTAATTGCCTGGACTCCAGGTGACCAGCTGCCTGGTCCGCTCGGAGGGAAATCCCAAGGCTGCAGTAACTGGCTGCTGGCTACACTTCCCAGACCATACCGCCCCTGGCTGTGTGGACCTACTGGCCTGCTGGCCTCTTCCCTGCTGATCCCCACCATTGCTGTAACTGCTTCATGCCCGCTCTGTTTGTCTTTCCAGAGTTTGATAGGGAAATAGCATTACATTTAGCAATCCACTTTGGGGTCTCTTAGAACGTAGCACTAGGAGCTGTTAGCACCTGCATTCCATAACTAACAAAAGTTTGACAGCAAGCCGTGTACACAAAGACAGGTCCAATATGTCCTTCTTGTTCCACCTGGACAGGAAGAGGATGACAGGGAAGAGCTGACACCAACATCCTCCCTGAGTCCACTTACCCGTTCCCTTCCCAACAACCTCTCCCTACCTATTCTACATACAGGGCAATGTGTTTTTTCTTCAACTCAAAAAACTACTGAATAATAGATCAGCAGCTGGGTAACTGCAATTCATATTTACAACAGCAGGTGGCACTAGCACCATATCTATGTAGTACTACATTGCACTTGGCCTTTTTTTTTTTTAATAATGAATCCTGCAAACAGCACTTCTTTTCCAAGAATAACAACATTTCCTCCTTGATCTGTTAATTTTCATTATTCTTCCATAACAGCATGCAATTCCTTCAAACATTCATAAGCTATTTTCAGTAATATAGAATGAATTACTGTTATTCAAAAAAAAAAAAAAAACCCACAGGCACAAATTGCTGTGGACTGATTTCCTGAAATTTACAAACCTGTTTGGAGGCTTATTCCTCTCTCTCTGTAACTTGTTCTCGAATTCTGATAGTCTTTTTTTGTGTGTGTGTGTGGCAAGGAGACAAGAATATTCCATATCTGTGTTCTTCTCCAATCCTAAGAAAAGTCATGCTACGCCTTCTAGGATGCCACAGGACACATGTTGATTAGACACATGTTTATTAGAAAGTTCATATAGTGCTGACTGAGAGCATTCCCCTGTTGCTTGGTGGACAGACTTCTGGGTCATTTAGCAACAATGGTAATCACGTTTTCGAGTTAGATCTTTCACGCTCCCACAAGTATGTTTCTATAATTAGTGTCCTATGCTGCTGCCTCCGTGACTGACATCAGCTCCTTCTCCACCTGCCCAGGAAGCCACAGGTGACCTCTCACACTGAGGGTCCCTCTTACACTGGGTCTGGGTTTGGGCACCCAGTCAGCAGGAGTAAGATGATCACTGAGAGTCCATGCTAGGAAAACTCCGTGCAAAATCGATTATGCAACCGCTATGGTCTCGCTTGTGACCAGACTTCCGTGGTTTGTGCCGAAAAGACGATGCTGACACAGATTAGGATGGCACCCCAACCACAGGGTCAGGGCCATCAGCTCACACTGGGTAGCAAGGTGAAGGCTGGGGCCCCGTGAATGCCTTATATGGAGGTCATGGCATCAACTTTGCTGGAAGACTTCAGAATGACACCTCACATCACCACAAGGCTCCCTTCCACCCAGGGGAGCTCTCACTGACAAACAAAAGACAAACTGTCGAGCTCAGTCTGCTTAGACCCTTCTGTAACAAATCAAGTCATAGCCTTCGGCAGTCACCTTCTCTGCCGCACTCGTTTGTGAACATTTTGGGGGAGAGGAACAGAATCTGCAGCCATTGAAAGATCATGCATTTCAGCACAGTAGTAGATCTCATGAAAGGGCTGGTGTGTGTGCGTGTGTGTGTGTGTGTGTGTGTGTGTGTGTGTGTGTGTGTGCGCGCGCGCGCATGCGTTGAGGGTTGTGGTTGTGGGTGTGTGTATGTTGGTACACATGGGAGGGAGTGTGTTAAAATTAATGTTTTTTTGTCATGCAACATGTGGCATTTTATAAAGAAGTTTATTTCTCATGGCTCTGTGGAGAAAGACCAGCCTCTGGCAAGGAAATTCACGCTGTGTCGTGAGGCGATGGGAGGAATCCAGCAAAGAGCCAAAGAGAGGAAAGCTCTCACCCTTTCGAGAGACTGCTCTCTGTCATGATATGGATGTGTTCTTAAACACGGAGTTTCTGTGAGCTAGCCACCTCAATACTGTTACCATGGCCATTCAGTTTTCACTGGAATATTGGAAGGGACTCTCAAGCCATGACCTTCATGTGATTTTGATTCCTTCAAGGATGTTATTGATTCAGTTACATCTGTCATCAGCAAGTAAGGACAATTTGGTCGACTCCAATTCATGCTATTCCCGACTCGGACTTTCTTGTTGGATATAGCATCTTGGATCCTGCACTAGCTACAGAGGATCCTGCACCCCAATCTCTTTCTCTCTCAATTTTTATTTGGGGGATGGTTAAGACAGGCTTGGCCTCAAATTCATACTGTAGCAAAGGGTCTTATTTGTTTGTTTGTTATGTTTGGTTTTTTGAGACAGGGTTTTTCTGTGTAGGGCTGACTGTCTTGGAACTCATTCTGCAGACCAGGCTGGCCTTGAACTCAGAGATCTGCCTGTCTATGCCTCCCGAGTGCTGGGGTTAAAGGTGTGTGCCAGCACTGTCTGGCTCCAGCCAAGGATCTTTTACTGCTTTTCTAATGTAACCAAAGCTACATTATAATCCTCCTGCCTCAGGGACTGGGATTTACAGATGTGTGGGATTTACCGTTACTGGGATTACAGATGTGTGCCACCATCTTTATTAATATGTGACCATGTTAGGCAGTGTTGTTGTTTGTTTTGGTCACAGTGACAATACCTGAGGGAAATCAGTTCAAGGGAGGAAAGATTTAGTCTAGCTCACACTTGTCCGGGGTCCACTGGATCCCTTGTTCCTGGCCTAGAGGGAGGCAGATTATCATGGTGTAGAGCAAATCAGCTCGCTCATGGCTGAGAGTAAACAGAGACAGATAGAGAAGGGGCGGGGAACAAGATGGCTATATCAAAGGGTGGTTGTAGTCATCTACTTCCTCCAAGAGGCCCCCAACTCCTATGCTTGCCATTGTCACCATGAGAGTGTGAATCTATAAAGGGACCAATCCTGTGAGGTGAACAGATTTCACAGGAACAAGAGAGGAGAAACCAGCTTCCCACAATCCTCTTGGAAAGTAGGCCCTCAGGACCTTGCCATCCCAATCCCCAACTGGCCCTCCATCTTAGAGGTCCCACTGCCTCCCAGTAGAATTGAGCTGAGGGCAAAGCCTTGGGCACATGGCCCTTTGCGGAACATCCTGGAAACCAGAGCAAATGTCTTTTACATGCCTCTCAGCTGATCCTTGGACTTGTCTCTATTGACTTTCTGATAAGATATTCTGTTGACAAAGTTCCTGCCACTCTACTACTAGAGTAAAACTCATTAATTCATTCTGTATTGCTCTGTCCACACACTGCACAATGAAATTCACTAATATTTTATTCTGGATCGCTGCTATCGTGGTGTTTCTGGGGTATATACATTTCTATTCCTATGCCGTATATTTTAACAAGTTTTGCTCCTAGGGTGCTGGGAACCAAAGGCTGTAAGGGACCGTTGATGCTGAGACAACAGAGTGCTGAGATGCATCCCTGGTATGAGTTAGTTAAAATACGGCTGACACTGGACATCCGGGGGGCTGTGAGTCAACACTGTATGTCTAGGGAACCCCAAATATAAACAGTGATGTAATCTGTTACATAACCATTCTTGGCAGAATGTCACTTTTGTGTGGGTTCTGTATAAATATAGCCTCGATGTCAGAGGCTGAGACTTGAGACTTTGCCTTCACCAGCCTCTGTCTGTCTGTCTGTCTATATTTTTTATAATTTTACCATGTTAAAGTTAAAACCTTCCTTTTTAAAGAAAGAAGAAAAAGGGAAGTGCTGTGGATAATGCTCTATATAAATAAAACACTGATGGCCAGTGACCAGACAGGAAGTATAGGCGGGACAAGGAAAGAGGAGAATTGGGGGAACAGGAAGAAGGAGGGAGAGACACTGCAGCCACCACCAGGACAAGCAACATGTAAAGACGCCGGTAAGCCACAAGCAATGTGGCAAGGTATAGATTTATAGAAATGGATTAATTTAAGATATAAGAACAGTTAGCAAGAAGCCTGTCATGGCCATACAGTTTATAAGTAATATAAGCATCTGAGTGATTATTTTATACATGGATTGTGGGACTGCGGGGCTTGGTGGAACCTGGAGAGAAGCCCTCCAGCAACAGGCCTGTGTGCCTACCTGCGTGCAGCCTGTTTGCTGTATGCATGTTTACCAGTGTTTGCCTGGGTGCCTGCCAATGTCTGCCTGTATTAGCGGCTTTCACCCAGAGTAAATAAAGTATGTCTTATCAGTCTACAGTTCCTCAAATTCTTAACTTTCCAGCCTTCCTTGACCCTCCTTCCCAGGCATCTGAGCATGGACCTCACATAGGGTTATGTTAGTTTCAAATGATAAATTAGGAGATTTCTCATCTTTTTCTTCAGGATAGGGCGGTGGTTTGAATGGGAACTGCCCCCGGCCCCCATAGGCTGGGGTATTAGAGCACTTGCTCCCCAGTTGGTGCTGAAGATACAGGCAGTGCAGCCAGGATGGAGGAAATGTATCACGGGATGGGGGGGTGCGGGGTGTGTGTGCAAAGGGGGGTGGGGTGGGGTCTGAGGTTACATAGCCTCACTAGTTCTCTCTCTCTCTCTCTCTCTCTCTCTCTCTCTCTCTCTCTCTCTCTCTCTCTCTCTCTCCCCCATCTCTGCTTCAAGCTTTTGTTTGAGTTGTGATTTCTCAGCTCCCTCCTGTAGCCACCATGCCTCTGCCTTGCCTGCCTGCCATGATGGACCCTTATCCTTCAATAAGCCCTTTCTTCCCTAGGCTGCTGTTAGTCCTGGCGTTCTATCATATCAGCAGAAAAAAATACGTGACACAGATAGTAAACACTGTGTTCAACTGACTTACTTTTCAAGTATACAAAAGTATTTGCTGTCTGGTTAGGCATATTTTTTAGAAGTAGTATCTTTACTCCAATTTCTTCTATGCTGTTTAGTTAACTTGGGCTTGGGTTTTCTATTTTTTGGCTCAGTTTTCTTTATTTTCATTTCCCAGTGAATTGTTTTACATTGTGATTTTTTTTTTTTTGGTTTTGTTTTGTTTTGTTTTTAGTTTTTCGAGACAAGGTTTTTCTGTGTAACAGTCCTAGCTCTCCTGGAATTCACTCTGTAGACCAGGCTGGGCTGGAACTCACTAAGATCTGCCTGTCTCTGCCTCCCAAGGGCCGGGATTAAAGGCATGTGCCACCACGGCCTGGCCTACATTGTGATTTTTACAATTTATTTTATAAAACCTGTACACAACAGTCTTACGTATTCTGATTTCTCCACCCCTGTGGTTCTAGAGCCTTCTTAGTTCTAAGTATGTGTGCTTGTGTCTTCCTTTTATTCTCGTGTCTCTTTCTCCTCCTCTTCCTTTTCCTCTTCCTCCTCCTCTTCCTCTTCTTCTTTGACAAGGTCTCCTTATGTAGCTCTACCTATCCTGGAACTCACAGAGATCCCCCTGCCTCTCCCTCCCAAGTGCAGGGATTAAAGGTGTGTGCCACCACACTCAGTCTTTCCCCTTTTATTCTTGAATAAATTCCCTAAACCATTCATTCATCTGATTAGTATGCTTCTACTTCAAACAGGTTATAGAGGGTTGAGCTAATTATCTGGCCATTTGAATTTTCCTGTTGCTCACATTCTGGGTACATAGTGGGAGTTCCCTCTCCTTCGAGTTTTTAATGCCATGCTGAAGAGTTCCAGCATTTGCACTGAGGCAAAGAATTACAAGAGCAATCCACAAATAAGCAGCCTGACTCAGAGAGACCTGTTTGGCAAATCAAAAGAAAAATAAAAATTACCTCCCAGTGCCAGGGTCTGCCTGGCACTTAGGTGTGCCAAGACCTCATTTAACAAGGGCAGGCAGACATTAACACATAGATCATTGCTAAGTGGAGTTTGCATCCAGGAAAAACTGAAGTGAGTTAACTCTCCTCCTCATCGGCTCTCTGCGAACGTGGCATGCAATGTTTAAGGGAACAACCCCTGAGGTGTAATATACTGGGAGGGAAGGGCCTGTTTAAATAAGAACATTATACCACAGTAAGATGACTAAGAGAACTACGCAAGTATGAGCTTCAGGACTCTGCCTGCCAGAAGTTGCTCCGCTGAGTAAGGTATTTGCTGCAAACTACTTAAAGAGCGTGGGTTATCTGGGAAGAAATGGGTTCAGGAGGCCTGTCCAAATCTGAGCAATGCATTTGGATGAAGCTGCATCTTGAGAATGGAGTTGGCGGATGTGCATTCCTGTCCTACCATTGCCAGCATCCGACCTTGGTCTAGTTTACATTATTAAAGGGTATTTTTTTTTTTTTTTTTTGCAAGCACACAGTTTCAAAGAGCACCTTCCAAGATAAGGGAATTCAATCTCTTGCCATGCAAATTAACAGCCCTTAAAGCTCTGAGTCACTTTTATAGTGTCTGTAACAAGTCTACCCTAGCTGCCCTTTCTCCTGAAAGGATACAAAGAATGACATTCAAAAAACATGACTTTTAAGGATAAAGAGCAGGTGGGGTACCAAGTAGTTGATCATGACAGCTCCTACTCTGCCTTCCAAGCCCCTTCGGGTATTCCTGGAAGACCCCAAGCCATTCTTCTCAGGATTCACAAAGAATTCTGGGTATTCCATTTTCTTTTGCCCTAACCTTAACCAGGTGATAGTACCCTCATCCATCTGGCCCTTCCAGTCTCCTCAGGGGTATTGTGACATTTCCTTCTAGCACCAGTCCCCTATTCTGAGTGGCAGTGTTGGGGTGGGGGGTGGGGGCGCAACTGAGATGCTCCTGTCTCCACTGGAGGTGTCAGATGTGGTTACTAAAGCACTTTCATGTGTGCCCCATCTCACAGAGGTCTGGGTTTTAATCTGTAGTTCATTCAGTATAGACTTCAAAGGGGCTTGGGTCAGAAGACAATAAAAACTAGCAAACAATAGATTCTTAGAAACACCACATTCTCTGCCCTGCCCCAACCCCACCACCCTACCCTCTCTGTCTCTCTCATTGAGAAAGGGTTTTGTCACAGAGGCCAGGCTACCCTGGAACTTGCAATTCTCCTGCTTCTACCTCCCAAGTTCTGGGATTACCTATGCATCACCTTCTCCAGAGTCCCTGTCGGGGATTTCTAAGTTAACTGTTACTGCTTAGGATTCTTCTCCCCAGTGACCCTCATGCAAATACTTCCCATGAGAAAGTTCCAGTACAAGCCTCCTTCGTCATCCTCTTCCTCCTGGGTGCTCCAGCCCTCCCACCCACTGAAAGGGTGGCCATCCTGGCTGTTTTTAGGCCATGGTTGTGGGAGTAGTTGACAAACTAAGGCCCGAGGGCCGAGTCGGCTTATCTGCTGCTTTCACACAGCCTGGAGTTATAAATGGCTCTCACTTTCCTAAATGACTGGGAATAAAAATCCAAAGAAGGCTATTTCATGCCTAGGAAAATGATGTGAAATTCAGATACAAATAAGGTTTATTGACTGTGGTTTATAATAAGTTTTGGTTTTACTCAATTACTGGGCAAGCCTCAATGAAACGCTTCACTATTAGGATAAGAATTTATACTGTATCAAGCTGATAATAGAAAAATTAATTAATTAAAAAAGGTTTTATTGAAACGCTGCTGTACTCAGTCATTTACACATTGACTGTGTCTGCTTTCCTGTTGTGACTGCACAATCAGGTCCTTGCAACAAAGTCCCCATGGTTGCCAGGTGATAGTGGCAAATGTCTTTAATCCCAGTACTTGGGAGTCAGAGGTAGGTGATTGATGTGAGTTCGGGGCCAGCCTGGTCTACAGAGCCAGTTACAGGACAGTCAAGGCTACACAGAGAAATCTTGTCTTGAAAAAACAAAACAAAACAAACACAACAACAAAAACAAAATCCCTATGGTCAACAAAGGTGTGGATAGACATGCGTGTGAGCATACATGCATACACACACACACACACACACACACACACACACACACACACACACACACACAACCTCTCCAGAAAGAGGCCAATGACCTCTGGTTTCCAGCAGGGCTCTGGAATCATACGGCTTGGTCTGGATTTACTTCTGTCCTGACAGGAGCTAACTATGCAGTCCATTTCTTACCTCTTCGAAAACACCATTCCACATTTATGAGGTGGAGATGATGAGAGCGATAGTCACCTCACAGGCCAGCATTGGGAGTGACGCAGGCAGGTGTATGCTTGGCCATGCACTTTCTGTATCATTCCATCACTGGCGAGCAGAGAAACTGAAATCGTTCTGATACTAAATAAAAATTCTAGTGCAAGCTTTTGTTTTCTTGACCAAATGACAGGAAGAAACATCTGCTGACTATGACAGTCACGGAGACAATATAGTCCAAGTGTCACTGGGACCAAGAACTGCTGGGGAGCCTTCACTCCTACCAGAGATAAAGGTCAAGTTTAAGCAGACAGTTTCCAGCCCGTGCTCAGAGCCCATGAGTTTTCCACATTATGTCTGAATTTTCATCACTCTCTCATTTTGAACAGTTTTACTAAGTTTGTTTTACTTATTATTTTTGTGATACGTGTGTGTGCCGGCATAAGCATATGTGTGCCACATGCATGTAGGAACCCACAGAGGAGAGAAAAGGATGTCAGATGCCTTGGAAGTGGAGTTACAGGTGGCTGTGAGCTGCCATTTGTGGCTGGGAAGCGAACCTGGGTCCTCAGCAAGAGCAGTAAGTGCTCTTGACCACAGAACCAGCTCTCCAGCTCCTATCTGTAGCATGAATCTTAAATGGTCTTATTAATAAGATCAAACCTGGAGCCGGGTATTGAGGTGAATGCTGGAAGATCAGAGAAGCAGAACAAGCCATAGCTACCTCACCTTGCCAGTTCCTCAGCTGATCCTGTTTCCTCAGACTGGAAACCTCTTGAGTCCTCATATGCGAATGGATCTCAGCTGAACTGTAGCTCAAAACCCTAAAAGCTTAACCAGCCAAATGCTTCTAGTTTCTGGTCTTCACGCCTTATATATCTTTCCTTTCTACCATCACTCCCTGGGATTAAAGGCTCGCTTTCTGGGATTAAAGGCGTGAGTCACCATGCTTAGCTGTATCCTTGAATACATGGATTTCTGCCTCTGGAATGCTAGGATTAAAGGCGTGTGCTGCCACGGCCTATCTTCTATGTTTAATATTGTGGCTGTTCTGTCTCTGACCCCAGGTAAGTTTATTAGGCTGCACAATATTTCGGGGAACACAATACCACCACACCTATTTTTGTTTTTTGAGACTGGGTCTCATGTATCCTAGGCTGGCCTCGAACTCCTGATGCTCCTACTTCTATCTCCTGAATGCTAGGATTACAGGTATATATGACCATGCCACACTTTAGGAAGGCATGCTTTTTAATGTATATACACGGACCTTTCAAAAACTATACATAATATTTTAAAACTATATAAATGGAGTTATTTTTTAATCAAAGAGCTTTCATTCATCTCACATGACTGTGAATCTATTATAGTTTTCAACGAACTATGGACGAATTTAAAAATCTGTGTATGTGTTTGTGTGTGTACACATTCATGTGTGTGAGTGCTGGTGTGTATCACATGCACATGTAGATGTCAGTGAAAATTTAAAGAACCTTGATCGTCAGTCTCCACCTTATACCTTGTTTAAATTGAATCTCTTGTAGTTTCTGCTAGCTGGCCTGCGAGCTTCAGGGGAATCTCCTGTCTCAACCTCCCATCTCCTTATAAAGACCCTGGATTGCACACAGCACACCACTGTGCCACGTCCCCTTATAGAGACTCCGGATTACAGCACACCACTGTGACCCGTCCAGCCTTATATAGAATAGGTTCTGGAATTCAAACTCAGGTCTTCACTCTTACTCAGCAAACACTTTGAACACTTCACCGCTGAGCTATCTCCCCAAACCACCAACCAACTAACGATTCCTTTAACGTTCCTACCATCAATCTCCTCCCCTAGGCAGCCCCATCTCGTGTAGATGTTTGCAATAAAGAGCACCCTAGAAATAAAACTAAAGTGTCGTGTTTGGTTGTGTAAGAGGTTCAAGTGTCGACCAAGCATAAATCTTCCCACGAGGGGGTCAAGAGGAATGGTATAAAAACAAGGTTATTCTCTCCCTAACTATCAGGGTCCATGCCCTCCCTACCCAAGGTCGGGTAGTCACGCTGAGGACGGATCCTGTGACGATCAGCGTCTGCACCCTTTGGAGGAAGAGTAGAGAATGATGTGAGAATCTCCAGGTGTACGACAAAGTGTTTCTGGGGCTCAAAAGATGAGCTCTGTTGCCCTGTTCAGCTCAGGGGTTCCAAATTCCAGTGCATGACCCGCTCCATAGTATTGGCCTGTAAATGCCCACAAATCTCTGCATAGAACCAACAATCATTTATTTTTATTTCTCTTTCTTTATTTTTGGTTTTTTGAGATAGGGTTTCTCTGTGTAGTTCTGGCTGTCCTGGAACTTACTCCAGAGGCCAGGCAGGCCTAGAACTCACCGAGCCCTGCCTTGCCCCTGCTTCCCTAGTGCTGGAATTAAAGGTGTGCTCCACCCCCAGCCCCAATCCAATAATCATTTGCATTCCTTATTATTTTGTGTAGTTCTAGCAGCAACTTACTTCCTCATTTAGAAAAAAACAAACAATTCCCACAAAACTGTCCTTGACAGAATCCATATATTCTTCTAAGAAAGTTGTGTCAGGCAGACTTGGTAAAAGAAACCTGATCAATGAGGACAGTGGAGTCCTGACCAGCTGTCTTGGTGTCCTACATTAGAACTGTCAGGGATAGCTCCAGAATTCAGGCCAATAAAGCTAGCCTAGAAATTCATTTCTCCTCATTTCTTCCTCCGGAGCTCCTAAAAGCACAGATGCAAGCATTCTTGTGTGCATGAGGTGCTGGTATTCTTATGGGCTTTGGAATCTAAGTATCTGTAATTGTGGAGTATGTTTCATAGTTCATTTTTTGTTCTTCTTCTTCTTTTCTTTCTAAAAAGGCACCAGAAGGAAAAAAGAAAAGGATAATTCTGGGAAACGGGCTGTTATTCCACCTACCCATCTGGTCAAACTCTCTAATTTTAAACCTCATTTTAATAACAAGACTTTGAATAGCTGTGCTTTTATGATTTAAATGGATTTTCAAACTGGGCTACAACCATCTGATATAACAAAGTGGGTGGACTTCAGTCTGCAGAGGGAAAAGAAAAAACACAGGGCAAGTTGTAATGAAAGTTTTCCATTTTCCTCCAGCTCTCTTAAAAGCAATCATTGCCAGTGCTTGAAATCTTAGAATCCAAATTCAAATACAGAGTTTTGGAAATAGCTCATGACTACAGAGAGTGAGCTGGTTGAAATGGTTTTGGTTGAAAGGATCAACAGTCTAAACGTAAAATAGATACTCAGAGACCATCAATTTCTCTGCACACAGGTGACTGAGGGGAACTCAGAAGCCCCGGCTCCACAGCAGACCTCTAGACCAAGGTTGACAGCTGCTAAGGTCTAGGGCGAGCTGTGGGTAAATCCTAGGAAGCAGTCAAAGGTAGGAAAGTAAACTTTGATCCAAAACAGAAGGTACAAACCAGGCAGGTATCACAGATCAACGAACAAAAAAAAAAAAAAAAAAAAAAAAACACAAAAAAACGGTAGCTGTGTTCACCAGTTGTCCAAGCCCCAAGTCTTGGAGTCATGATTCTTCCCAGACTTTGTCTCTCACATCCCAAAGCCAAGCTCTGTAGAGCCTATGTGTATACAGTGTGAGGAAAGGTTCAAAAATAACAGAAACCAAAAACAACCAAACATGAGCACATCTTTTTGTCAGGCTTTTCCCAGAAACACATGCTAGGAAAGCAAAGAGGCAATAAGCCTCACGGAGCACCCTCCTCTGCTCCCACTGTCTTCCTGCTGCAACGCCCTTCAGTTTGTGTGGAGTACTCAGGCCCTGTTCACAGCCGCCTACCATGCCCAGCTGTCTTCATGAACTGGCATCCTTAGCCCTTGCAGGCACGGTTGGACAGTGTCTGGCATCCCCACCAACCCAAGCTCCAAAGCTCCAAAACTTCTTTGTAATAACACAGGAAGTCCTCATCCTGGTCACGGCCCTCCTTCACCACCTCAGCCTCCCGAGCCAGGCTCTCCTCTGTTTTACTCAGATCACTCACAGCCCAAGATTCTTTGCCAGTTTGGAGCCTGTTAGACCTGCTTGGTGGCCTCTGCATTTGCTGTGCGGGCCGACCGGAACACTTCCCCCTTTATCGTGGGTCATCCTCACTTCCTGCAGCTCTGCCCTTCAATCTCCTCTTATCTTCTCAGAGGCCTTTCCAGATGGCTCTCTGTAAATCCATGGCACCCACACTCCCCATGCTCCTTGCTAGGGTTCCTCTCTGCAGGCCGAGCCTCCTGTAGCATGCATTTATTTCTTCTTGTCTTACTTCCTTCACCAGTGGTGTGAAGGTAGGGGTCTCACTTACTTCACTACTGAACCGCCATTCCAGGAACAGTGCCCAACACACACTAGGTCACTTACAGAGGAAGGAAGAAGAAATTACCTAGCCTGGGTGGTTAAGTTGATCATGGTGTCATTGACCAAGGAGAAGTTATTTTGGGGAGATGCTGGGGATCTTTGTGGATATCAGGTCTATGGTGATGGAGATATGTCTTGCTGTGTATTATGCATAGATTCCTATCAGAACTTTCTTTTTTCTTTCTTTAAGAGTGTTTCTTACCCATTTTTGTTTTTTTTTTTCTCTTTAGAACTCTTTCTAGTACAGTAGCTCAGTTTGTGATGTGGCTGATTGTTTTCCTGTCATTTAGATTCTTTGGTGATTTTATATTTTTTAAACATACAGTATTAAGTACACAGTGAACATTTATTTTTAAATTACAAAAGTAATAAATGACACATTATGTAATGGTGTCTAACTTTGAGTTTTCCCCCTATAAAGAATAAAAACTGACATTTAAAATGAGATGTAAACTGAACCACTTTAAGGAAAAAGGCTGGAGCAGGGTCATTAATAGGTACCTATTATGCTTCTCTCATCCAGGACTCCAAGTTCGAGACTTACTTTCTAAAGAGGAAAACCAGGATTAACAAGCTATTTGGGCATGGTCTGCAAAAAGTCACCAGAGCTCACTCATCTCTAATCAAGCATTACTGTCTTTTACTGCGTGTTTTAATCTCATGTTCTATTCTTGTCAGGTTCCAAACTGGCAAGAAAGCCTCCACAGACTCCAAGAACAACACAATTTCTCGCAAGAGGTATTTTTTCAGATGGCGAAGCTAACTGGCTGTTTAGTCTGAAATTTTACTAAGTAGAGAGTCTACCTCATTCTGGAGGTCTCTCCAGGGGGAAGAGCATCTCCCCGCAGAGGGCGCCACGCGCATCCCTGTGCAGTTCAACGCACAGCCGCCTTTTGGAGTCTTCAATCTGGAGTCTGGAAAAAGACCAGGGATGGATGTTCCCGGGTCCTCCCCACCGGGGTGCCTTCTGGGCAGGGGGCCAGTTGGAAAGGGGACCCCTTGGAGCGGACACCGTCCCTCGGTGTGAAACTGCAACTGGGGAGAAATAAGTCCCTGAGTTCGGGATTTCCCGATTGGAGCTTTGTCAACAGTTTCCTAACGGAAGGTCCCCTAGATTGGATACTTTTGAAGCGCCCGTGTCCCTTGCACTAGTTCCCTGCGGGCCTTGAAACCCGGCTTCCGGCTCCCGGGGCTTCTGCAGACGCTCCCGGAGGCGAAGGCGGTAGCTCACCGCTCATTCATTCAACAAATATTTACTGAGCGTCCGGAGGCGACCGGTGACTCTCTCCCCAGCTCCTCCTCCGCGCGCGGCGGCGCAGCCCGGGAGCGCAGGGGACCGCAGAGCCGACCCCGGGAGGACCGGGCGGGCAGCTCTCGGCCGCGGCTCCGGCTGGGCGAGGCGGAGTCGGCGGGGGAGGCGGGCGGGCGGGCAGGCGGGAGGGCGGCCGGGGCGCAGAGGGCGCGGCCAGCGGGAGGAGCCGGGGCGGCGCCGGGGAGGGCGCGCGGGGCTGCGCGGCCGCCGGCCCCAGCAGGTGACCGCGGGCGGGCGGCGCGGGCGTGCGGGGCCCCGGGCGCGAGCGAGGCGGGACGGCGCGGCGTAGACGCGGCCGGCGCGCCAAAGTCGCCCAAGTTTTGCCGGAACATGGCGGAAGAGTCACGCAGCGCTAGGAGCACGAGTAGCTATAGCCGCTAGCGCCGCGGGGCGAGGTCGTCGCCATGGCCCGCTGGATCCCGACCAAGAGGCAGAAGTACGGGGTTGGTGAGTGTTTGCCCCGCCCCACCCCAACCCGAGCGCCACCGAGTCCGCGGGCTTTGGCCCCGCCGAGCTGGCGCACACTCGGCCGCCGGGTTCCCCTGGTGCTGCAGCTCCGGGAGTCCAGCCCTCCCTGGTTGCTAAAAGTGCTGCTAGGCTTGGGGACTCTGATCCTCCCATCCGAAACCCAACTCCAGCGCCGCGCACTGTGGGAGCGCGTCGGGTCCCCTCTGCCGTAGGTGGCCGGCGAGGGGCCGCACGTGGGATGGTGCGCTTTGCGCCTGCCCTTACCCAGATCCCACTCGGAAGCCCCAAAGCCCATCTCCTTCCCTCCCTGGGTCTGCAGTCCGGACCCGCAGGCACAAACAGAATGAGAAGCCCAAGTTGCGAGTGGAGATGATGGACGAGGCAGGAAGTGTGTGACGTGGGAAAGAAGGCAAGGGGTCCCGGGGCTGTGTGTGAGGACACCCATCCGACCTACTGGGGTATTGGAGAGGTGTGACACAGCTTCCCAGTGGGGCAAGAAGCGGGGACAGGTCCTGCGCTGGCGCGTGGCATTCGTGATCTCAGTACCCCAGAGCCCCGCGGTGGTTGAGCTGTTTGTCCTCTTGGTTTGGATCCGAAACCGTGGCTATGCGGGTTTGGACCCAGGTGGAAAAAGTTTCCGCTTTCACTTTTGATTGAACGAGGTCAGGTGGGAAGCACTCACCTTTAGCCGGGCGATTGCCATGGCAATTAGACTTTAAAGGGAGCCTCTGGGATAATAAACAAGTGTGTCGGGTGAGAATTCTGTCAGTTTCTCTCAGGTTCGTTCACTCGGCACGTTTGAAATGTAATCCTTTACTTCACTCCCCGCAGCACGCCCCTCTTTTTCTTCCCCTCCCGGGCCTGCAGAAACACTGCCTGAAGTAATTAGTCTGTTGTGACATCTAGACTCCTTTCAGACACTAAGTCCTGGGTGCCTCCGGAATGGTGACTCAGGTTTCCCGTTTCATCTTTAGTATGTTATTAATTTCATGCAAGTTGAAAGCATGTACATTTGTAAATATGTATCTATGTATATATTCCCCAAACTTTTTTTTTTTTTAAATTAGGCTTTACTTTTAGAATTTTTGCTCCTCCGCATGGCTGCGGGTCACACGGATAAGTGAGATTTCTTCAGCCCCTGATTACCAGGTCTTGACTTAACCCCCAAACTTCTGATAGGACTGTTGGCCAGGTGCCTGCTAGTAAGTAGCTGGTCCTTGTGTAAGTGAAATACTGTAAAATTGATGAAGGTTGGGTGTGTCAGTCATACAGAATGTCCAAAGCCCATTCCATCTCCTCCACCAAAAAGAGGGAACTTATTTGAGCAGTATAGAGTACTAATTAATGAATAAAAGCATGCTTACCAGTAACTAATCGCTAATTATAAAAGGGTTATTTCTAATTTTACCTCGGTTAAACGTTGTTCTCAACAAGTATGTTTCCAACGGTGTGCTGTATATTGTCAAAGGCACGGGAGTACGAATGTTTCCAGTATTCCTGTGTGTTCTGGAGTCAGGGTTTTGGTTATTAATCAAAGGTCATTGGAAGTCTTCAGATAGTGTTTCTAGGGGGCCGATCTTAGCAAAGTTGTTCCAGGGTGTAATCTGGGACATTGACTTCACTAGACACAGCAGACTGAGGTAGATGTGGGTGTTGAAGCACAGAATATGCACAGAGGTCAGGACATGAGTCTTCACCGGGGTGTCTGTGCTCTTGTGTTTGGAAACCTTCCCTGGCTGCCGGAGATCCCGAAGGAACCCAGTTTTCTTCCAGAGTTCCCTTTAAGGAATCCTTTCCTTTCACAGCCCCTTCTGTGAACTCTCCACTGTAGTCGGTCCACTCATCTCTGGTTCAGTATGCCATGGAGAGTCAGTCCTGGGGCGGGGGGAGCTTTGCTCCCCTATGCTTGGGCCCCCATCTACAGGACCCTCCCAGCGCTGCGTCCATCTCTAGCCTTTCTCTTGGGGTTCACATCTGCCTCCTGCTTCCTTCAGATTTACCTCTGCAGCGCTTCGCTGAGTCTCCACATTGTGCTATCCCTTACTCCTCCCCAACACCAGGCGTTACATACGGAATGCTAGCCTCTTCAGCAAAATAGCTGTGACTGCTTGTTGGCACCCAGATCAGATTTATTGACTATTGATGTAGGCGGGGTTGGGAAGGGTCATTGGTTTCTCTTCTAGGATCCTAGCTCTACCCTCCAGCCCCTACTGGCTAGGTGTTTGTTTGTTTGTTTGTGAGACAGAATTTCTTTGTGTAGCCCTGGCTGCCCTGGAACCTCACTTTGTAGACCAGGCTGGCCTCGAACTGATGTCTTTGAACTTGCCTCCTGAGTGCTGGGATTAAAGGCATGCACACCATGCCCAGCATGGCTAGTTGTACTAATTTTGCCCTAATATAGAGAGTGCAAGGGTAACTGAAAAGGGAAGTCCGTCATCCATGCTGGGGTGACACTTTCGGGTGCCAGGATTGCTTTGGGGTCACGTACTCTTCTCAGGCACTGTCAGCAGTGAACCCATTGGTCCCCCAAGTGGAACTTTGATGGAATCATACCTTGGTTTGTCATTAGTGCCCTATAAAGACGGGGTAGAGGCTTCTTTATGTCTTCCCAGGGCAAGAATTCTGGCAAATGAAGGTTAGGGTTTTTATTTCTGCCAATCAGGTTTTGCCAGGTAAATAATAGTCCTTCTTACAGTTTTATTCTCTGCCATTATGGTTATCAATAGTCAGCTGAGGCCCAGCTCCGAAATGGGATATGAGAGAGAGAATGAGAACACATCCATATGATGTACGCTTTGGTATATTATTAAAAACCTTTTATTATTACTTATTGTTCATTTCTTACAGGGCCGAATTTATAAACTATCATAGGCATGTATGCAGAGGATGTACATACAAGGTTTCGAGCTCCACAGGGGTTTTGGAACATGTCTGCCGTGGGCAAGGGGGTCAACCTCTATAAGTGCATTCAGTAGCATGCGCCCTTGGTGTGGAGGTGCCCTTGTAAAGCAGGCTACCATAACTTTTCTAGAGACTCCATACGGTTTTCTCCAGTTAAGCTTTGACAACTCACTTGTCCCCATATGGGTTCTGTTGGAAGAAGAGGAAGTAAGGGAGCAGCCCTTGGGTTGTCTGAATGTCACTGAGTGTCCTGCCGTGGTTGTACTGCCCTGGGACGTTGTCACTTATGAGGGCAGATGACGAAGGAAGCTGCCGGGTAGCCATCTTGAGGCCTTCCATGACTCACAGCTGCCCCCACTGTGGCTGGGTGCCTCAGAGGAGGCTGTCCCGCAGGGGAGGTTTGCTGTGAGGGTGGACTGTGATCTGCATTTGAATTGTGCTTGGGAAAGGTCCCCACCCGTCCTGTCTGTTTGGTCCCCTCTAGGTTGTTTTCCAATAGGGACTGAAAAATGTCTGGGAGTCCTTAGTTCTTGAATACAATACTATTCCAGCCTCTAGTATTAGGGTGAACCTAAATGGTCATCGTGGACATCTGTGTTATCCAGAAAGGGGATTGGTAGACTTAATTCTAAAGACTAAGCACTTTAATACTCACCATCAGTACTCCAGAACGAGGTACTAAGTGCTTAGTACTTAGGAATAAGTATTGTTATTCTCCGAAGCCAGGCAACTTTGTGTTGTCCTTCACTTTTCTTTTCCATGTTGTTTATTTGCAGCACGGATGACCGAACGTAGGGCCTTGTGAGCACTCGGCGAGTGTTCTACCGCTGATCTGTACTCCCAGACCACTTTCATTTTCATTATTGAGTTTTGCTAGGTTGTCCAGGCTGGTCTTGAACTTCCTTAGTAGCCCAGGCAGGCCTTGAACTTGGAATCTTCTTGCCTCAGCCTCCTGAGTTACTGAATTTACAGACCTCTATAGCCAGGCCTGTGACTCTTCCTTTTAGCGGTTAAAGTGTATAGAGTTGTAAAATACAAATACTTGAATTTTAAACACATATCAGTGATAAATATGCTTGTCATTCAGTTACTCTCTGTCTCTCTCTGAGTCAGGGTTTTCCTCTTGTCACCCAGGCAGGCCCAGAACTCTCCATCCCCCTGCCTTAGCCCCCGGGATACTGGAATTAACTAGCGTGCATCATGACGCTCAGCTTCAGTATGTTTTTAAGTCAGCTTCTGCACAGGCCATTTATGTCAAGAACAAAGATGATATTCTTTGCAGCCTGTTTGCAGAGCAGCTCACTGATGCATGTTGGGATTTCCGGTATCTATAGCCATGCGTGATAGGAAGTCTTTGGAGGGAAACACTGGCTTTCACAGTTAGCCCTCCAGCAGTTTAGCTGTGCTTGTCCCAGCTAGCCTCGAGCATCGGACTCTGTAGAGCAGATCCTCAAGTGCAGATTTAAGACCTAAGGCAGACTCCGGCTCTTTTCCTGGTGCATTCAGCCAGTCCCCTGCCGCCATGCCATCCTGCCTCACCCTGGGCACAGTATTCCTGAGGCTGGGATGTGCCATCAGGGAGGGGATTTCACAGGGACTGGTCCAGTTTTTTAAAAGTATGTATTTTTATTATTTGTAGTCGTGTTTATATGTGTGTGGGGGGCTATGTGCATGGTGCAGGTCTTCATGCAAGACAAAGGTGTCGGAGCCCCCTGGAGCTGGAGTTACAGGTGGTTGTGAGCTGCCTGATGTGGGTCCTGGGAACTGAGCTCTGGTCCTCTGCAAAAACTGTGTATCCCCTTAATCCCTGAGCCCTCTTCCTAACCCTCCCCTACCTTTTTTTTTTTTAAGTTTAAATTTTGAGGTCAGTAGCCCTGGCAGGCCTTAGGATCCTCTTCACTATGCCTCCCTGAAAGATAGGATTATAGGTGTATGCCACCAAATCCAGCTCTCTTTCTCTTTTTTGGAGACAAGTCTCTTGTAGCCCAGCCTAACCTTCAACTCCTGACTCTCTCCACCCCAAGTGCTAGGGTTCTAGGCATGGAGCGTCACCTGGTACATATGCTGGGGACTGAACCCAAGGATTTGTGCATGCTAGGAAACCATTTTATCAACTGAACTACACCCCCAGTGGCTCCAATTTCCTTTGAAAGAGAAGAAGTTGGTTCCTAGAGAGGGAAAGTGAGTTGCTTCACCCCAGGGTTCTTGGCTTCAGGAGCATCTGAAGGTCTTTGGCAATCTGGTGACACCACCCTGGGCGCCCTCCCACAGGATGAAGTTTCTGAGTACGTCAAATAAGATACAGCGGACTGAAAATGAGACTCAGTTAAATACTTGTCAATTTGCTTCTCGTTTTTTGATACCATATCCTTTATCAATGTATTAAATAGCAATGTAACAACAAGTTATACTAATTTTGACTTGTTGATGAGTGTATGTGGTTTATGTATATATTGGTAACTTCTGGGTAGGATCTGAAAGTGCCTGTTGGTGGGAATGCCACAGGTTCTGCTAATCCAACCATGACTCACGGCCTAACTCGAGTTGAAGTCAACGCAGAGTGTCAGTTAGAAAATTCAGAGGGAGCTCTCTCTTCCATTCAAGTCTACCAGTCTTCTGGATTTGAACTTGAGTCCTTGGCTGAGGCTGGCACAGTTGATTAATTGTAGAAGCATCTGAGAGACACAATAGTAATTAACACTTGTCAACCACATCACTACCTGTGATGGTGTTAGATATTACACAGTTGCATCCACTCGAGGAAGAACTCATCCTTAAGGTGTTCATGCTTTAACCATGAGGCTAAGAGAAGAGGGGTCAGAGAATTAATATGCCTCAGAACTTGTGGGGTGCTGTCTCACACTTTTTCCAAACAGGTTCTGTTCTGAACACCATGTCAGTGTGGTCCAGGACATGAAGGGGTCTGGTGAGTGGTTTGCAGAGGCTCGTGAGAGGCAAATGTTTTTCATAGTGGTACTGAAAAAAAATCCTTGTCCCTGTTCCGTACTCATGTTCTTGTGGGTGTATGTGGGAGCCTCCCAGAGGTTAAGTGTGACAAGGCAGTCACATGCCCATATGACGTCAGCAGGACCACAAGCCCATATGAGACTTCAGCTGCCATCTGTGAAGTGAGACATTAAGGGGATCCACAAGGGGCCTAGAGAGATGGCTTAGTGGCTAAGAATACTTACGTCTCTGGAGAGGACCAGTGTTCAGTTCCCACCCACATGGTGGCTCACCCTCATCTGCAACTCCAGTTCTAGATCTGAGGCCGCTTCTCACTGCCGTGGGCACCAGACATACACTTGGTGCAATACATACACATAAAATAAATACATATAAAAAAATTAAAGTTCTATAAATATGCCAAATGTATGCTTCTAAGTGTTTTTGTTTGAAAAAAAAAAGTTTGTTCCTAATAGAATATGTATCGATGTTCCCATGTATTAGGCTCCATAAAGAGATTTTAAATTTATATTTTAAAAACAAATCAGTTTGGATTTCTGATGTGAGTAGCCATAGAGGTGACCCGCGCAGAGGAGAGCTCTCTTTTGAAAGGGTTCTGAGCCAAGACAACGCTTCTGCTTTAGGCATCATGTAACAGACTGCTAGAGCACAGCCATGAGATGCTGTTGGCTCTTCCAGCCGAAGCCAACAGGCACAGGTCTCCTCTAAGCCCCTATAGTCCCACCCCTAAACCAAATTTCCTTACTCTGTATTTCCTCTCCCGGAACTCACGTTGTTTAGGCTATGGGATTCTTGTCACGGTGGAGACCGCTGACTGTGGCTACCTCTAGAGCCATGCCAGAGTGCCATCATTATTTTTATGTGATATTTTCTTTCTTTGCCTGGCTTTTTCCTTTTTTTTTTCTTTTTTTTAACTTAATAGAGTCATTGACAGATCTGTTCCTCCTTCTCATTGTTTGCCATATAAAGAAGCAGTTACAGAAATAGGGAATGGAGCTGGACGGTGGTGGCACACCTTTAATCCCAGCACTTGGGAGGCAGAGCCAGGCAGATCTCTGTGAGTTCGAGGCCAGCCTGGTCTACAGAGCAAGATCCAGGACAGGCACCAAAACTACACAGAGAAACCCTGTCTCAAAAAACCAAAAAAAAAAAAAAAAAAAAAAAAAGAAAAGAAAAGAAAAAAAAGAAATGGGGAATGGAAATGAAGTGCAGAGTGGATTCTGGCTGGACATTGTTGCCTGCTTCTTATTAAAGAGGGGGAGGCTGGTGCCTGGCTGAGTCTCTTTGACATCTTTCCAGTCTCCTTATTCACGGTAGCTGTGTTCTGTAGTGTTGCAGCAAACAGTGAATCAGTAAATACACTGGCCCTTCCCCGAGACTGTTCTCCACAGTCTGGGTGATCTGTGGTCATGAACATAGTAAGTCAAGATTCCAGAACAAGTAATTCATGGTGACCCCTGCCCCCATCCTAATCTGTCCCACAGGACATTGAGCATCCCTTTATCTCCAGTATCCATGCTGTATACACCACCCATCCGTTAGTCACTAAGGAGCCAGCACGGTCATCTGATTGACTGTGGGGTTTGGCAGTGCTGGGTTTGGGTGACTGTTATTTTGCTTATTAATGGCCCCAAAGCCTAACAGTAATAATCCTGGCAGTTATGCTCAAGTATGTGGTTGTGGCTGTTCTATTTTATTCGCTTACAGTGCCTAACTTCTGAGTGAAAATTTAGCTTAACTCTGTATGTATAGGAAAAGCACGGTGCATGCAGTATATGTGATGTAGGCTTTGTTGCCGTCTGAAGCTTCAGGGATCCACTGAGGGTTTCGGAGTGCCGAAGGCAGAGTGTCGCTCTGTTTGGTCTCGCTTGAGACGTGGGCACCATTGCCACTGCTCTGCATGGGTTTGTGGCAGCATCAGCAGGACTGATAAGGGAGTGACCAATACATGTTAATGAACAGAGGCTGGATGAATAGTTCCGCCAGAGTCAGGTACAGAGAGTCGGAGACAGGAATCCCTTTTGCCCCGTGGGGCGTTTGTTCTGTTCTGTTTTGACAGATTGAATACAGTTGTGCCCACCCACCCCCGTTTCGAGGCAGGGTCTCATGTAACGGCAGGCTGGCCTGGATGAAACACTGCGGATGACGAGCTCAAAGTTCTGATCTGCCTGAGTGCTGAGATTGCGGGCACCCACCACCCCGCAGGGTTGGGACTTGAACCCTGTGCAGGTCAGGAAAGCTCTGAGTCCTCAGGTGACTCCTGGAGGGTTTTCCTGTCCAGCCTCCTCATCCCATCTCTTCATGATCTTTAGTTCATGGCCTCACTTCTGTCCTCTCTGCCCTCTCGCTTTGTGGCTTCTTTGCCTGCCTGATACCAATGATTTCCTTCTGTCTCTTGATACGCGTCCGTTTATCTCCAGATTTGGACAACCCCCACCCCCCAGGCCTCTTCCTGGCATCTCTACCTCCCATCCCGCCTACAGGAGGCAGCTCTCCTAGACATTGGGATAGACAGTCCCTGCTTACCAGGCAACCCCCATCCCAGCACCTTCCCCTGTTCCTGTCATCTCTGTGCTAGGCTCAGACCCCATGCCCAGAGTCATCCCAAATTTGTTCCGTCGCCAAGTTTTGTCCGTCCTCCATAGTTCGTCCTCAGAGCACCCCTTCCTGATGTGTTTGATGTTTCCTTTTCCCTACAAGCCTGCTTGGTGGCCTTCCAACTCCTTGCTCTCCCCTTCACCCCTCTCTAATCCTTAACACATCCCCCTAAGTTCTCCATGCTTTCCAGGTGTGGTTGGTGACATAGGACCTCTTGGTCCTAGCTTAGCCTGTTATCACATGACAGGCCCTGCCCATTGAGATCCGTGTTCTTTCTGCCCCTTTGCGTCCCTTTCCCCTCCAGCCATGCTGGCGTCATTCTTGTTTTCTGAACTCTGCAAGCTCAGTTTGACTCAGGGCCTTGGCACTTGCGCCTCCCTCTTGCGGAATGTGCTTCCTGGATGTTAAAATAAAGCCAATTCTCTTTGGTTATCCAGGTCTTCAGATAACTCTTCCCCAGACAGTCCCTTCTGAGTTCCCTCATGCGGAAGCACCGCCATCTTGGCTCACACCTCTGCGTCGTGTCAAGCCCTTGATTGATTGGGATTTACTGTCTGCCCATACACTAAGATACAAAGCTATGAGGTCAGCAGCTCTCAAATTTTTAGAGCATACCCCAGCCCCAGGAGTAGTACCTGGCTTGCGGTTAGTTTAGCGCCCCATGAATATGCAAAGGCGTGGGTGACTCTCTGCCCATCAGTTACCTAACTGATCTACCCACTCCTCAGAATATGCATAAACGTGGTTCTCACAAGATACATGGCAGTGGGAAAGAGGACATCTGATCAATAAAGTAGGGCTAATGAACTTAATAATCCCAGGACTATGTGAACACTGGTGCAGGAGAGGAACCGAAATCATCAATATTGCATTTATTGAATAGGGAGAAAATGGAGAATGTTCTCATTGTTTATGGAGGTAGATGGCTGGATTGGCTAATTGGAAGGAAGCACCTGGTGGCACTGTATAGACTGGGGGGCGTTGGTCTAAGTCATTGGATGGGTGCTGTATTGAGCGGGAGTTGGCAAAGAAAGAAGGTGTGGTCTGTGGGGAGAAAGGAGATGTGGATAATCCTTTGGCTCCGGTACCACGAAAGGAGTCATGTTGTTTTTCTGTTAGAATAGAGATGCTGTACAATGGTTCTCTCCAGAGAAGGGGGAAGAGATTGCAGGTGACAAGGTAAAGAAAATGGGCACTGACAAGTGGCATGCATCTCTTAGCTTGTTGGCAGTGGGAGGCTGAGGCAGGAGGATGATGAAGTCAAGGCCAGCCTGGGGGATAGGGTGAGGACCTTTCCCTCAAAAACTTACCAGAATTTCTGTTATGACCCTCAGGGTGATACTGCCACCATAGTAGCTGAAATTTTCCATGAACTTGTTGTTTCCCATGATGGATTTGCAGAGACAAACCAGGGCTAAGAGATTCACTCTCTTAATATCAAATTTTCTTATAAAGCAAACCTTTCCCAACTATTAGCTTGTTTCCAGAAATACTCAATGTAGTAGTGTAACAGCCATAGCCCTTTACTTCTAAAGGACTTTTGGTACATTCAAGGAATGAAAGAAAGCTGGATGTGGGTAGCACATGCCTATATTCCTAGCACTGGGGAAGCAGAGGCAGGAAGATCATGAGTTTAAGACCTGCCTGGACTACACAGAGAGATCCTGTCAAAGAAAAAAAAAAAGATAGGTGGGTAAGTAGATAAAGGTGTGACCCAGTACTTTGAAATTACTTTGAATAAACTTGACCCTTGGCCTGTATTTCTGAGGTCAAGTAGTACTTGGTGTCTCAGTGGAGGGTTGGATGTGCTAATACATACACACCTGTGATCTCATCCCTCAAGAGGCTGAAGCAGAGGGATTGCCCCTAGTTGGAAGCCAGCCTGGGCTACTCAACAAGAGACCTTGTCTCAGAAAACAACAACAACACCATTTTGCTCCCCATGGAGGCAAATGTACATTCCCCCTTACAACAGAGGCAAACTTCACCTACAGTGTCCATCTTCCTGTAGGCATTAAAGGGTGTGGAGAGTTCTTTAGGGATGCTTCAACCTTGCTTTATAATTAGCCCCAATTTGCCTTGGGATGAGTGGGTTTTACTAGGAAGCCTGAAGAAGTGCTTTGGTGAGGTGGTTTGGAGGCAGCAATGGGAACAGGGAAGCAGCTGATAAGTGCATGAATTCATTGTGTTTTTCCAAGTGATGTCCAGTGTCCTTCCCTGAGCGCAGGCTGACAGGCCCCATCCAGTGACTGAATCGCTGGCAGCCAGGAGCCCAGCAAGAGACAAGTGGGCTTTGTGTGTCTGCACTTGGGCTCCGTACAGCCCCTCCCTGTTGTTCAAATGGTGTCAGAATTGTTTTCCACCTTTCGCTGGTCGGGCCGTCTTTTCTCTTATTTTCAAGCCTGATCTAACTCCGGTTGTCCACATCAGGGGGCAGGTGGACTCCCCCAGGTCACCTCCTCTAAGGATCTTAGGCTCTCTGTCCTTGCAGGCAACGTGAGGGAAGGAGATTGCAGTAGCGATGCGTTTGTCTGGAAACCAGGCTGATGCTGACCGTCAAGATGAGCAAGAACGCGTCCTGTGGTAGCTTCGCCCCCTGGGTACGGTGTGTTCTGTGAACATGGAAGCATATGGCCCTCAAATCCCAGGCGTAGTGTGTTGAATGAGAAATGCCTTGCTGAAGGAAGCACATCACTGGGGGCGGGCTTTGAGGTTTCATAGCCTTGTCACATTCCCAGTTTGCTCGCTCTACCTCCTGCTCATGGAGTTCAAGATCTGACCTCTCAGCTTCTGCTCTCAGCTCCCATTCTTGCCGCCTGCCGCCACGGCGCCATCCTGGAACCGTAAGCCCAAATAAACCCCATCTCTGTAGATTGCCTTGGTCATGGTTGTCTTTTCACCAGCTGTTATTGCCAGAAACCATCTGTGAAACCAAGGCGCAAGGATGTTAGAAAACTTCACAGTTCTGCCCCCTTGTGTGTGGGACATAATGTCCTAAGAACTAGATCCTGGCAGTTCCACTTCTTGGGCAATGCTTCATGTTAGAGGAGAACGAAAGTCCAGAGGCAGAAGGGACTCTAACAGAGCCACACTGCTGATAGCTGACAGTAGCTGACTTTCAGATATATTAAATGTTCATTAATTCGTTGAGAATTTCGTGCAATGTATTTTGAACACGTTTGCTCCCATCAGCTCTTCTCCTTCCTCCCTCTCAACCATCCCATCCCTTCCCACGGATTCTGAGGCTACCTTTGTTCTTCTCGGTGGAGGCCCATCTGTGTTGTCTTGCTAGCCTTGAGATTGGGGGCTGCCCTGACATGTGCCCATTCTCCAGGGGGAGGGGCACAGTAAACAAAACCCACTCTTCCTCTCCCCGTGGCTACCAAATGCTAATAGCTCCTCACCTAGTGGTGAGCTTACACATCCCCCATCCCCCCTCTGTTGCGCAGGTCTTGTTCATCTGTCACCATCTCTATGAGTTCATATGCGCATGTGCCCTGTTGTGTCTGCAGAACACTCCTTTATTGACATGACCTGCCAGTCTTACAATCTTTCCTCTCCTTTGGCTGGTCCATTCTTTCTGCCCCCTCTGCCTCAAAAGATCCCTGAGCCTTGGGGTGAGGGGTGGCGTCAACTTGTTTCCTAACTACTACACTCCCCCCCCCCTCCGCTCCCGAGAGAGAGCACACTTCTTTATCAGATCTGCAGCCCAAGAAGTAAATGCCCATTCTTCTTTGCTCATTTTCCAGGTAGAGTTTTTGTGATAAATACCGCGTGTGAGGACACACACCTGTCACCCTAGCACTCAGGAGGTAGAGGCAGGAGGATCAGCAGTTCAGAGCGGCCCACAGCTATATGCTGTTTGGGTCTGGCCTGGGCTGCCTGAGACCCTGCTTCAAGGAACAAATGAACAGTAGAGAGGCACAGGAGTTGGGGTTGTTGCTCAGTGGTGGAACATTTGTCGTATGTGTATGAAACCCTGGCTTCTGCCTCAACCCTGCAAAAATGAAAGACGTCCGTGGACAAATAAAAGCCCTACCATCTTCCTGCTACTAAAGGTCCTTCCTACTAAACCAGGAAGGTACTACTAAAATGGCTTCCTGTTTCAGAGTTTCTAGAAGGAACTGGTTTTGAGCCTGCAAAGTGGATGACTGTGGCTTCCATGGTTTGGCCACTGACTTGTCACGTGGCGTCAGGCCTCCGCCATGGGGTCCTGGATCTATGGTTCACAAGACAATGATGTTGAGATGGTATCCATCACAAAATTAACAAGTCCGGCCACTTCTCACCATGTCACTGGCAGACTTGAGAACTGTTGTCACTATGTTTGACCCAAAGCGTTGAGGGATGGATGGAGGGCATATATTCATAGAGCATCAGGAGAATGGCATGGAAGCTGGAAAAGGGTAGTTTTGTTAGAAATGGATTTGTGCAAAAGGAGAAAGCCACATTCTCAAGCCTCCAAGTGTGAGCCTGGCATCTCATTCTTTCCCAAATTGGCTTCTCCTGCCCCGTTCTCTGGTGGGGAATGGACTGCCTAACACTGAAGAGATGCATGCCGCCTTAC
Organism: Peromyscus maniculatus bairdii; assembly: GCF_049852395.1. Taxonomy (NCBI): domain Eukaryota; kingdom Metazoa; phylum Chordata; class Mammalia; order Rodentia; family Cricetidae; genus Peromyscus; species Peromyscus maniculatus. The sequence continues at coordinate 66,173,658 of NC_134860.1, read as the reverse complement.
TTCATGCAGGTGCTGATGCTATTCTTCTGGAGCAGGCTTCTCTTGAAGCAGGCACATTTGTCCGGCTGGTTTCAGAGGCTCTGCTACAGTGCCTTGGCTTCCTTCAGAGCAGGAGGGAAGAGCGCATTGCCCTTGCTCTGTGCCATGGTGAGCCTTCAAAGGGCTGCTTGTCAGATCCTGACAGCAGTGAGTCATGATAAGTCTTCCTTTCCAGCTTGCTGGATTCAGAGGTAGGCTCTGTGAACTTCATGGCTACATACTTTGCCAAGAATCCAACGTACTGGGGAGATTGGTGTACTTAAGATGAGAGTGTAGTGTATCTGCTAACTATACTTGGGAGTCATAGTGGTTTTAACAGTCAAGTTATTGACATGAAATGATTAAAATCGAATCATCCCAGCCAGGAATGATTAAAATTGAAAATGCACATAGCCTTTGACTCCTCAACTCCATTTAAAAGAGTTTATCTTACTGATAGGTGGGGAATGACGACAGGGTCAGAGGTTATTTGTTGTGAAAACGTGGAGAAGAAAATGGCACTTGGCTGGGCTCCATAATTTATGACATGTGTGCACACGATGGAAAATTCTGTAGCCATTTAAAGGCAGGCCCACGAATGTGCCAATGGGTTGTGTCTGATAAAGATGATCTAGCATGCAGATGTTATCAAGCCAAGGGCACATAGTTCATGCTCTCTCGGTTTCTTAAACTGGATACTGGTTAGGTGAGTTCTCACTTGGTGAAAATTCAGTATATATATATATATATATATATATATATATATATATATATATATATATGGTATCCTTTTCTGCACATATATCAAACCTGAATAAACTTTTTAGGAAAAGAACAAGGCACTCCGATCTAATGAATGCATTGCTGTGGGCTTTCCTGGGATGTATATGAGTAACAGCAAGATGTATAAAGTGCACAGTGTTGATTGCATCCATTAAACAAGTACTTTTGCAGTACTTGCTACATGGCAGGCACATTTTTAGGCACTGGATATAAAAGGGCATCATATATGCTTTTACTTATTATCAATTGTTGAAAGAATAGAAAAGTAATTGTCCATAGTTGGTTCCTGAAGGGGAAAGGAAATCAGGTTTCAGCAATAGGAAGGCTGTATGGCTGTTGTTTTACATTTTTATTTGATGTGCATGTATGGGTATATGCTGTTAGTGTGCATACACTTACCATGGTGCATGTGGAGGTCAGAGGACAACTTATAAGAATCTGTTCTCAGCCTGGCGGTGGTGGCACATGCCTTTAATCCTAGAACTTGGGAGGCAGAGGCAGGTGGATCTCTGTGAGTTCGAGGCTAGCCTGGGCTACAGAGTGAGTTCCAGGAAAGGTGCAAAGCTACACAGAGAAACCCTGTCTTGGAAAAAGAAAGAAAGAAAGAAAGAAAGAAAGAAAGAAAGAAAGAAAGAAAGAAAGAAAGAAAGAAAGAAAGAAAGAAAGAAAGAAAGAAAGAAAAGAAAAGAAAAGAAAAGAAAAGAATCTGTTCTCTCTTTTCACCATGTGAGTCTCGGGGACAAAACTCTGGTAATCAGGCTTGGTGACAAGCACATTTGTCCACTGACCTATCTCCCCAGCCCCAGAACATTCTTGGAATCTCTTTGTGCCTCTTAAAGTCTGTATGTTGCAAATGGATTACAAATCAAAGCAAATAAATTGAACAGGCCTGCTATTATTAATGCCATTTGTGACCCAAGGAAGCCATTGCAGCCACCTCTGCCTTGGAGATCCAGCCACCAAAACATAGTGTTTGAAGGTTTGCCCTAACCACACAGGATGTTTTAAGCGGGTTTGGTGTGAAGGTTTTCTATGCTGTCTCCCTATGCTGCCTTGTACATTCTAGCAAAAATGTAACTTGATAAATTATATATAACCATCAAGAATTCCAGGAACTCTTAGAATGCTTCGCTCTCTCCTGCTCAGTTGATTGCTTATGTGCACTCCATCTCTTCATTGTAATCAAAAAAGAAAGATCCGAGATCTTGATTCAGATAAAGAAAAGTGGAATTTGCAATGTTACTCTCATCGGTTTATAATCCTAAAATGTAAAACTTACAGTCACATCTCATTAATTTGAGTTTTAATTTGTTGGCTGATTCAAAGCTCTGAGTAGCTATTTTGTGTTGGATGGAGCATTATTCTCAGGATTTCGCTCCTCTCAATTTAAAGGGAATTAAATCTGACACAATTATCTTATTGCATTACATAAAATGAAGCATTTTAACAGTGAAGCAACACCTAGATACAGTTATTACTGTAATCCAGCATTGTCAATTCATGCCTGTTAGATAAAATATGTCTGAGTTCCTGAGGAGGATTGGGACACGCGTCGGCTTGCTTAGTGACACATGCTAAGCCAGCTTGAGAACCATGGCTACCTCTGTTAGTTCTGCCCACTGTGTGTCCTGCAGCCAAGCCAGGCTTGAAATGGGAGTTGTCAAGGTCAACGCTTGAAAGCCTTTGCTGCAGGGTGATGCTGGAGAGTAGCTGCTTCAGGCTGGGGTTTTTGAAGTCCAAGTCAGCTAATTTTTATTGCTCTTTGCCTTTCTGATGTCATAAAAGGCTTTAAGTGACATGAAAAGGTGGGTATGAGATCCAGTACACACTAATAGTACACCATGAGTCACTATCTGAGATACAAAAGGTTTAGCTGCTTGACCATATACTGGCCTGTCAATCAAGTGCTGTGGTGATTGGGTCCCTTGTTGACAGGATATGGTTGATGACTAGGTATAGTTAATAGTGTTTAGCTCTGACCCTTCTTCACAGTTCACAGGTGCAGACCAAATTCTAACAGATTTCCAATCTTTTATACCTGAAAGTGGCCTGATCTTGCAAGAATCTTTCTGGAAAATTTTTTCATTCCTCCCAGAGGTGACATGAGGTTTGTTGTCTGGTCAGAGAGGAACAGTTACTCTCTGGTCTAGAAGAGGCTGGCGTTCTAAGAAGAATAAATGAATGAGTGAGTTGATTCCTCACAGTGAACCCACATGGATGTTCTGAGTTATGCTAATTTGAGCTGGAATCCCGTGTACTGACCACTAACCTCTCTTGGGGTTCAGAAGCAGGCCAAGTTAGCTGAGTCTTGTGTATGTGCAGCAGCTTGCTAGATGGGCATGAGCATTAAAGAAAAAAAAAGTCTGAGGAGGTGAGTTGTAGATGTAATCATCTTTTAAAATAAGAAGCACAGAGCCGATTGCAGAGTTAAAAAGCCCAAGAGGTCAGAGCAATAGCTAAGAGCTAAAAACCTTACCTTCACTGTCGCTGTTGTCCTCCTCAGCCAGAGAACTACTTCCTGTGTGTTTGTCCTTTTTATTGACTTTCTCTTCTTCCTTCTCATTGGTTGTAAACCCAACCACATGACCTCCTCGTCACTGCCTGTCTGTACAGACCTCCAGGTCTTCTATGTTTGGTATTGAGATTAAAGGCGTGTGTCTCCTTGCTGGCTGTATCCTTGAACACACAGAGATCTGCCTGTCATGTGATGGGATTAAGGGCGTGTGCTACCACTGCCAGACTTCTGCTATGGCTTGCTATTAGCTCTGACTCTCAGGCAACTTTATTAACATACAAATAAAATCACATTTCAGTACAAATAAAATATCACCATAGTGAGTCCTGATCCTAGCACTTGGGGGTGAGAAAGTAGACAGGTAGATTTTTGGAATTCCCTGGCCAGCTGATTTAACTGTCCTCTAGAGACCATGTCTCTAAACAATGTAGAGAGCAATTGGGGAAGACACCTACCTGACTGACTTCTGGCCTCCACATGTATATAGAGACCTGCATATACATGTGGACACACATGCTATACATGAACATACACCACACACACACACACACACACACACACACACACACACACACACACACACAGAATATGTAAACGCATAGAGAGTAGGCAGGGCCCATGGCTTCTTTCTCTTTCATCTAATGGAGGGCCTCAAAATAGATTTTCAGACTCGTGAATTTGCATCCATTGTGACCAGGGGTCTAGGACCTGTGGTTTATGTACAAACTGCCCGAGTTATCTAACACCCAGGGGCAGAGCTATGTGCCTATAAGCCTGTCTCAAGTCTACTTAAGCCAAAGAGTTGTCTGAATGTAGAACTGCCTGGAATCGCTCCCCCAGAAGATCGGGACATGTCTGGGAGGGTTGAGATCCTGTTTGTCTTTGGCAGTGGTGGAGATTGCTGCTCCATGATCTTCTTCCAGTTGCCTGACAGCTCTGGGGAGGTCTTTCATGTAAGCTCACAAATTGAGAAGGGACCGAGCCTGAGGAAGAATTCTTTTCATGTTTGAGCCCTGGCCTAAGCCAAGTGCTTTGGAAATACTGAATCTGTTGTATTTTCTTTCTTGGTTTAGATACAGGCTTGCTTGGCTTGCTCACTTCAGATTTTGACAAGAGAACTAACGCATTTCAAAAGCAAATGGCTTACTTCTGGAAGCAAACAGTAGCCCCTCACTTTCCCCTTTGGTGGCCTTTGGAGTGTGACTTAGGAAGACCGTTTCAGACCAGGGAAAGAAAGAGGCAATCTTGCTGTTTCAAACACTACAAATGTAAAGATCGGGGAGGGCACAGGGACATAAGTAACTGCGTCCCCGTGGTCCCTTCTTAAAGCCACTGCTGTCACGGAGTAGCAGGGCTGCAGAGACAGCTCAGTCCATGAAGTGCTGGCTTCGTAAGCATGAGGATCCGAGTCTGAGCCCAGCACCTGTGTGAAAAGGGCTGGATGTGGTGGCATGCACTTTCATCCCAGCACTGGAAAGGCGGAGACAGATGGGTCCGCAGGAATCACTAGCCACACAGCCTAGGTAATTCAGTGATGTCTGGGGTTCCAGCGACAGACTGTCTCAAAGGAGGTGGGTGGCTACTGAGGAATAACACCAAGTCTGTCCTGTGACCTACGCATGTGTTTTCCACACATGTACAAACACATGTAGCCATGAAGAAACAAACCCAGAGATGGAGGGATTGTAATGCAACGTGTGTTCTGTGTGTAATGTGACGTGTGTTCTGTGTTCTGCTCTTCTCTTCATGTATGTCTTTATCTTGCATGCATCAGCAGCCTTGAGTGACAAGTTTTAGTCTTTTGGAAGATGATTAGTGCTCTCTCTTTTCTTGCTGAAACAGTCATAACCATAAGATTCTTGGAATTTCTTAGTAGCTCTCCCCCCGAACCCCAGCAAGTGTTTAGAATTGTTTAGCTTTGAGAATTCTCCATTTTATAAAGGTCACTTGATTTTTATATTCAGGGGCATTTAGGTTTGGGGGTTGAAGGGACAGTGAAGCTAACAAGTACTGGCACCCGAGTTAGGACACTGGGCTTGGACTTTGATCTGTATTACAGATTTGATCCCTAGTGCTGTGGAATTCTCATCATTCTTTCTCTGCTGCTCCCTCTCACTCTCTTGTTCTGTCTGTCTGTCTCCCACCGTGTGTGTGTGTGTGTGTGTGTGTGTGTGTGTGTGTGTGTGTGTGTGTATACCTTACTGTTTCAGCTAGGGTGCCCAGTGTGCCCCTGCAGTGGGTCTCTCTGCACCCCAGCACTAGAATTTACAGATGGGCCACACTAACTTTGGTGTGAGTGTGAGGGATCTGAAATCTGCATTCACTTTACTCACGGTGCCATTTCTCTGACTCCTTTTAGGTGTGTGTGTGTGTGTGTGTGTGTGTGTGTGTGTGTGTGTGTGTGTGTGTATGTGTGTGTATGTGTGTGTGTGTGTGTGTGTGTGTCCCCTCATCTGTGAAGTAGAGAGAAGCTGGGTATGGTGGTACATACCTTTAATCCCAGTACCCAAGAGGCAGAGGCAGGCTGATCTCTGTCAGTTTTAGGCCAGCCTGGGCTACATAGGGAGTTCCAGGGCAGCCAGAGACAGACAACCCTGTCTCAATCAAATAAAACAAATTTGGGAGAATATTTTCTATGACTTTTAGATTCTCAGAGTATGGAGAACTTTCAGTTTTTGAAGGTTTCTTTCTTTTTTTCATCAGGGTCTTCCTCTGTAGCCCATTCTGGCCTCAAGACCAGTAGAGTCATCCTGCCTCAGCTTTCCAAGCGGCACCCAGATGCTTTTGAAAGTTTCTGCAAAGTAAGCAGTGCCAGCGAGGCCATGATCATTGGCCCCACAATGTCATGTCTAAAGTTGACATGCCATTGACCTTCTGAAGGCTTCCTCAGAAGGCTTTGTCTAGAAGAAGCTTTGGTGCAAATAAAACCACCCATGACGTCATGGCCAGAGTTCCACCTATGATGTCATGGCCCAAGTTTCATCCGTGACATCATGGCCAGAGTTTCTTAACATGCCAACTCAACAGTAATATGATTTTTTTATATTTTACTTGTATGAAATATAAATGCATATGAAATATGATTTATATGAAAGCTTTCATATACTTTCAAATTGGTAAGTGACCGCTGACATTAAGAACTAATTTTTTTTTTCCACTTGACACTAAAGTTATGAATTTGTTCATATACTTTCGTTGCTGTCTGGTTTTGTATGTCAACTTGACACAAGCTAGAGTCATTAGAGAGCAAGGAGCCGTGGTTGAGGAAGTACCTCTATGAGACGCAGCTGTAGGGCATTTTCTCAATTAGTGACCAATGGGGGAGGGCCCAGCCCATTGTGGGTGGTGACATTCCTGGGCTGGTGGTCCTGGGTTCTATAAGAAGGTGGGCTGAGCAAGCCATGGGGAGCAAGCCACTAAGCAGCTCCCCTCCATGGTCTCTGCATCAGCTCCTGCCTCCAGGATCCTGCCCTGCTTGAGTTCCTGTCCTGACTTCCTTCAGTGATGAACATTAGTGCTAAAGTGTAAACTGATTAAACCCTTTCCTCCCCAACTTGCTTTTGGTTGTGGTATTTTGTTGTAGCAATAGAAACTCTGAGACAGTTTCCAAGGCTGATTCTCAAAGCTCTGTGTAATCTTCCCTAAAATATTTAAGAGGGGATTATTACTGGGTGCTGAGGTCTGGATTATGTCCCCCTAGCCCCATTCATATGTTGAAATTCTAACACTCAAGTATGATGGTATTTGAGGTGGAGCCGTTGGGAGATGGGAACACTTCATGAAGTCAAGAGGTAGAACTCTCATGGTGGATTAGTGGTTTTTTTTTTTTAATCAGAAAGACCAGAGAGCTTGCTGTGTGTCACAATGGGACACAGACAGATTGGGGCCACCTCTAGCCCAGATGAGTGCCACTCCAGAAACCATCCATGCTGGCCTCTGATCGCATACTTCCAGCCCCAGTGCTTCAGGAAAATAAATATCTGCTGCCTAAGCCACCAGTCCATGGCATTTTGTTCTGGCAGGCTGAACTGCCTGAGACTTGGGAGGATTCGCACTGAATTATGAATCCACTGTTCTCGGATCAAGGTTTAATCTCTGTTGTTTAATTCCTGATTTTCCCCCACTTACAGGCATAATTCACACATGTCAGACCCAGGCCTTTTGCAGCCTTCTGGCCTGGAATCTTGTGGCTGATTTGTTATCAAGGCTCGGATGGGTTGGGGGACTCCTGAGCTAGCTGTCTAGAATCGTAGGTGCAGGAAGGGAAGGGAAGTGATGGGGACCTGTGGAAATGTAATTCCTGAGGTTGTTCATCCTGAACCTTCCTGCTTTGTCCCAGGAGCAGCCAGGGTTCTGCTTAGCATCTTGAAGGTGTGGAGAAGCAAACCAAAACATTGTTTGTGGGAGCTTTATAAACTCTTAAAGCCGACACTAACCCTAATGGAAGGAAGGCTGAACATGAACCCGGCAGCTAAGAAGTGTGGCGTTTAGGGCAACAGCTCATTTTGGCTGAGGAGACTTCAGAGAGCTTGAACTTGAGATGAGCATGCTGCTTTGTGAAGACAGGCACTCTGGCCCAGTGCCGCAAGCACTGGTCTCCAGTACCAAGTGGGTAGGGAGGAAGTTGTCCCCTTTGGTGGGAGCAGAGCAGGGAGGTACAGAGGGGGGTCATATAGATCGTGTCAGATTAGGGGAGACTCCTAAGCTGTTGTTCTGTGCTTTGAGGTTTTGTTCTGCCCCCCTAAACCCCAGCAGCTTGGTGTGCTAGGAAGCCTGCTCTCCAGGAGGGGTTGGTTACACAAAGCAGCCTAAATCCGTAGCATGTGCCAACATCTGTACTACAAACATCCCCTCTGTGGCCAACTTCAGAGAAGCATGGGATTAGCTAGGCGCTCACAACATTCCTCAACATTTAAGTTGGCTGTGAGAGCCCTGCAGGCCGACTCCATGTGATTCTAGAGGCTGGTTAGTTCCTGTGTGCTGAACAGTGACTGTGCCTGCCAGCCCAAAGCTTCAAGGAGACCTAGGCACCCTCTGTGCGACACCTCCTGCCATTGTTGACTGGTCTGTGAGGGAGTGTCCCCCAGGGATGTTATAACAAGTACATATGATTTGACACAAAGAAACTGAGTAACTCGGGGGCTGGAGAGATGGCTCAGAGGTTAAGAGCACCGACTGCTCTTCCAGAGGTCCTGAGTTCAATTCCCAGCACCCACAGGATGGCTTACAGCCATCTGTAATGAGATCTGGTGCTCTCTTCTGTGTACATAATAAATAAATGAATCTTTAAAAAAAAAAAGAAGAAGAAGAAACGAGTAACTCCGCAGATTCCCTCTCCTGCAGTTTGATGAGGACATCTCAAGGACAGTTTTGTTACAGAGGCAAAAGGTTAATGGAGAATACCGAGTCCAGGCAACAAGTTGAAATCACTTTATACCCAGAGTTAAGAAAGAGAAGCTATGAAGAGGAAGAAGAAGAAGAAGAGGAAGAGGAAGAGGAAGAGGAAGAGGAAGAAGAAGAAGAAGAAGAAGAAGAAGAAGAAGAAGAAGAAGAAGAAGAAGAAGAAGAAGAAGAAGCTGAAGGGTGGACAGAAAGGAGCTGATGTGGAAAGAGACCTTAGAGCCTACAAAATGGCCTCTGGGGCTAGTGCTGCCCCCAAGGGAACTTGTAATTGAATGGCCTGACTGGACGAGTTTACCTGGTTCCTTGGAGAACTTTCCATGGACATAGTCCTGCCTGTAACCTTAAGGGACTGGTCCCAAGATCCCTAGGGAGTGCCTCTTAGATCATACCCAGTCCTGCCTGGACCACCCCGTACTCATGGAATGATAATGAGGTTCAACATACAGATGAGACACATCAGGAGATGAGCAAGGTCATACAGAACAGTTATCCGTATACTGTGGTAAAAGTGATTCAGAACTTACCCACTGGGGATGTAGCTCAGTGGTAGAGCACTTGCTTGACATGCTTGAGACTCAAAGTTTGATTACCATTACCTGGAAAAGACTGGTTTATTTCTGGAATTTTCCTTTTACTATTTGTAGATCATGGTTGACAGTAGGGGAGAAACCTAGAACGATTCAGCTAGTTAAGGATGCTGTGGGCCAGATGCGGTAGTACCCTCATGCAGCAGAGGCAGGTTGATTTCTATGAGTTTGAGGCTAGCCTGGTCTACATAGCACGTTCCAAGCCATCTAGAACTACATAGTGAGGAAAAAAAAAAAGAAGACACTGCAGCTCTGTGCCACAAGTTTCTAAGGACAGGGGAAGAATCCTATAACTCTGACTGAAATTCAGAAAAGCCCCCATCTTTATTTTGATGACCGCTCTCTCCTCTCTGTACTCCTCCCAAGTGGCTATGAGCATTTCCTTCCTGTTCATCCCAGCGTAGCTGATTTGGAACCCACGATGTTGAGAGAATAGCCAGTGGAGTGTGGTGGGGTGGCAATGGTTGACAGTGACTGCTGGAGGGGACCGAGACGGTTGGAGCCGTTGCTGCGGGAAGGAGAGAGAGTTCTTTTTCTGCTGAGGGCATCTGGAGGGGCGGGTCGAACGATGCCCTACCCAGACTGCATTGGTATGAAGTGGCATTTGAAAGAGGCTTGGGGCGAATGGGGGCCTTTTTCTCTGCCTGGTGTCCTCATCGCACGCATAATTGTGAATGATCAAATTGTTGGGAAGGGGAACGTTGCCCTTGGCTGTTTGGGGCCCAGAGCTTAGTCATAGCCACGGTGGCATAACCTAGTGTAATTGGCCGGGGTGGCAGAATGGCCTGGAGTGAAGGCACTTTTGCTTTAATAAGGGTTCTTTGTGGACCTCGGAGATGGCCCAGTTGGTAAAAGGCCGTACGTACGTACGTACATACGTACGTACGTACGCACTGCAGAGCATAAGGGCCTGAGTTCAGGTGGCTGACACATACATTAAAAACAAACGGACAAAACCAAACCCTGGTGCAGCATACCCGTCTGTCACCCCAGTACTGGAGGGAGTGGGGAAGAAAGATCTCTGGGCTTGCTGTTCAGCCAGCGTTGTGAGTCAGTGAGCTCCAGGTTCAGTGAGAAGACCCCCGTCTCAAAAAACAAGGTGAGAAGTGACTGAAGAAGATATCTGATATCAACCTCTGGTACACACACACACACACACACACACACACACACACACACACACACACACGGAAGAGGAAGTGTGGATTCGCTTTCAAGGTTGTTTCTGATACACGACCTTACCCTTAACTTCCTTTGGGAATGTGATTTCTGATTCTCCAGTGAAGAATTTTGCCACTGAGTTTTAACATTTTGAGAGATAGAGCACCCCTTCATACGCTAATGAAAGAAAGGTATGGATTCCTCCCTCAGAGAACGGTGCATCTGTGTAGAGCTGACATCTCACATACAACCTGAAGGAGCTTACGAGTGATGTCTAAGCTCTCTTTCTTCCTCTACCATTGTAGTTGTCTAAGACAGGATCCTGGAAGTGACCTGGAAAGTCAGGAACCTCCCCCCTTCCCCGCCTTGTTTTCTCCACAGGAGACAAGTGGGCTCTTCCAGCACTGTAGATGGGCAGCAGAAAGAGCAGGACTTGCCTATCTCCCTACAGAACCCACAGAGAGTTAAAGGTGAATTCTAAGTAGGGAGAAGCCAACAGCCCAGCACGGTAGTGCACACTGGTAATCCCAGCATTCAGAAGCAGGTGAATCTCTGTGAGTTCAAGGCCAGCTTGGGTCACATAGTGAAACTCGGTCTTCATGCGGTGGTGGTGGTGGTGATGTGAGCTATGACCATAATAATGCTAAGGAGGGTGCTAGGGTACAAGGAAGTTTGGGCCAGTTATGAAACAGGAGGAAGGCCAGCGTATCTGGAGCTGACTGAAGGGATGGAGAGGCTGGCAGAGGTGGGGGATCGGGTGCTGTGTTCACTGAAACACAATTGTCTCTGCTTGCATAACATCTAATAATAGTTATTCATTAAGCTGGGCATTCATTCATTGTATAAGCTTGATTTTTACCCACAATAGCAAGGTTCGGAGCTAGTTGAATAATAACGTGGTAAGCGAACTTGATTGTATGCACGCAGCAACTGGAAAGCCTTCTAAAGGGAAAGGCTCGGAACGCCCACCAAGACCGGAGTCTCCTGGATGCAAAACCCACACTTGTGTTGTGTTGTGTTTCGGAAACTCTCCAGGGGATTCTGCTGTGAGGGCAGGATCTATGTGGTGGTTAGTTTTCATTGTCAACTCGACATAGCCTGGCATCACTTGGGAAAGGCTTCAGTGAGGGATCATCTAAATCAGGTTGGCCCATGGGCCTATCTGATGAGGGACTGTCTTGAATGGCTTCACTGACCCGGGAAGATCCAAGCAGAAGGTGGGGAGCGTCATTCCCTCCCAGGATGAAAGCTAGCCAAGCATTTCTCTCTGCCGTTGGCTGTGGATGCGCTGTGACCAGCTGTCTCAAGCTTCTGCTGCTGTGACTTCCCTGCATGGATGGACTATAACCATAAGCTAAAATAAACCCTTTCTCACCTAAGTTGCTTTTCATCAGGGTGTTTTATTGTCGCTACAGAAAGAAATCTAGGACAGTCTGTTTTGGGGGAGCGTACGGAGCCATTAGAATAAGATAACTCCATCTTCCGGGAGCGTTAACGATGCACATGGAGCCGAGGCCATGTTTCATAAGAGAAGCACAAGGAGGAGGAAGTGTGAATGCTTCGCATTGGTGAGATCAGGGAAGGCCCCGTGGCAGCCAGTTTCACCATCTGGGAGGCTGGGTGTTATTAGAACTCAGCAGAGGTGAAGAGACCAAACGGCTTTCTGAACTGGGCCTGTACTCATGTCGTAAAGTGCTCCAGATAATGTGTGCGGTCCTTTGAGTCACGTAAAGAATAGTGGGAATTTATGAGATATAAAATGACTGGTAAGGGCTGGGGGAAATAGTTCAGTTAGTATAGTGCTTGCCCCGGAAGCCAAAGGACCTGGTGTATGATGCCCTGAAGCCATGTGAGAAAGCTGGTGTAATCCCAGCCTTGGGGAGGCAGAGACAGGAAGCTCTCTGGGACTTGGGGAGGAGCCAGCCTAGCAGAATTTGCTGAGCTCCAGGTAAGAGTGAGGCTGTCAGGTTAAAGTGAGGCTGTCACTCAAAAGGAAGGTGGTCACACCTGAGGGATGGCACAGGAGGTTGACTTCTGGTCTTCCATTGCACACATACACACATTTAAAAATGACAGCTATGATCTTTCATCTGGGAAGGCCTTTTGTTTCAAGTCTCCCTTTAAAGAACTATTCAAATATAAACACCAAGGTATTGAAAACACCTGGCTGCCAGCTTTATGAGGATTCTTAATTAACAAAAGGGTCAAGATTTTCTAAACCTAAGCCCATCTGTGTAGCCTTGACCTGGAAACAGGTTGGTATTTTTAACCTGATACATTCAAGACCTCTTCAGTGTATGGATTTTCGTTTTCTTTGCCTGGGCCAGCCCTAAAGGACCCACCACAGCAATGGGCAGATTTTGTGCTGTTCATCAAAGAGGTCATACTACAGATAAGAGTCAAATGGAGTTGAAGCTTTATTATGTGGGTGGCACCTTGAAAGGGGACTGGATCTATACTTGCCAACAACATCTGGATTCCATTTGAGTTGGAAAGTATTTTGAAAGGAAATACCCAGATGTGTCACATGACTGACTCAGTCATTCGAGGGCAGTTAAGAGGGTCTGAATAATTTGGTTTATGTTGATGTTTGCAAGTGAGGCTCATTTGCACATCTCTTCGAGCTGTCCTGCAGGAAGACCTGGGAAAAGGACAGCCATGTGGAACCAGCCTAGTCTGCTGGGGCCTACCCAGTCATCATCCATCTCCCCAGACTTTGCATTCAAATGCCTGGGAGATAGACTCAGATTCAAGCACTGATGCTTGGCTTTGTTTAATTGACCCCTGCATTTAAGCCCTAAACAAAGATGAGTCTGCTGTTTAGAGACTATTCCCCGGTGGATTGAAGGCTAATTCTTGAGTCCCAGGGAAAAGGCGCAGTAGGGTTGTCTAAGTGAGTTTTAGAACTAGCCCCTGGTGGTGGTTGTGGGTGGGCGAGTGTGTGTGAAAGGCTCTCCTTGCCTGAGCCCATGGAACGGTGGGTGTGTGGGTGGGAATGAATGATGGAAAGTTAAACCCTGGGCTCAGTGGGAGCCTAGTCAAGAAGTTTCCTGTGGATCGGGCTCAGGCCCAGAGGCGGGGGAAGGCTTTGTGTTTCTGGCCTGAAATGAACTGGCAGGATGGAAGGGCAGGCTGGGGTAGGGTGACTTCCCTGGGGTCTCTCTGGTGTCCGAAGCTCTCCTCCTCTAGACTGCTTTGTTTTACACAAAAGTCAGGAGCGCTCTGCAGAGGGGTCTGAATGAAGCAGGAACAAAGCCGGGAATCTCTGGGTCCAGACCCTGGCTGGCTGGTCAAGTCATTTGTAACTTCTCCTTTGTGCTGTGTGTCTGGTTGTGGCTCTCCCCTCAAGGGTTCCAAGATGTGAGAAATCAGAGACCAGAGGTTTGCCCTAGTTTGGGGTCTGCATTTTCCACGGGTTTTATAGGGGCTTAGTTGCTAGTGCCCTTCAAGAGTACTTCAGAAAGGAATAGGCTTCCGAACTTCCCCACACTCCAAGGAGAAGCAGTGTCGTGAATGAGATGCTCGAATTCACTATTCAGAACTGCAGCCTCTAAGCCGGCTGCCATAAATACTCTTGAACTGTCGTAGACCCTGAAATGTCCATGTTGCGTCTCATGGCCTTGGCAAAGCAGCCTGTGCCTTTTTTATTTTCTTTTGGTGATGGAGATGAAGCCCAGGTTCTTATACGTGCTAAGTTTCTTCACTCAGCTCCACACCCAGCCCCCAGAGGGATCCCAAGACGTAGTAGGAGAGGGCAGAGAGGTTGAGCCTTTGATTAGCAAGCCTGATGCCAGGGACTTCATTCTTCTTACTGACCTCTCTAAGAGAACTAATTCTTCACGTGCATGTTGCTCTTTTGATGTTAACCTGCATCTCCTCCGTGTGTTCAGTAAACTCAGCAGGAAGAAAGATGGCTACTGTGTCGGCTGTGAGAGTAGGAAATAGCATGGGGTCAAGCAGCCTAGGGCGCAGGAGTGAAGATTTTTATTTCCGAGTACTTCTGCTGAAGAAGAAATGACATTTTCATACCTGAACATACATTTTATCCAACCGAGGAAGCCTTTCCCTTTTATCCTCAGTTTTACTTCCTGTGGTTTCGGTTATCCACCGTCAACTTTATTAAAGGGAAACTTCCAGAAGTCCACTATTTCTAAGTTTTAGGCTGCACAGTAGAGTCTTGCACATCCTGCTTCATCTCATCAAGGATGTGAATCATCCCTCAGTCCAGCAGATCCATGCTATCTACCGTACCCACCCTCTTAGTGACGTAGCAGCCATTTCTTTTGTTAGACAGACTGTCTCCGAGTGAGAGTGGCCGTGGTTAAGCAATCCTTATGCGTAGTGGCTTCGGTGTGCAAGAATATTAATATCAGTAATTCAGATATACCAAGCAAAACCCATGAAGTGTTTCCTTCCCTTCAATGAGGTTGAACTTTTTTGACACTTTGCTGTGGTTTATTACTGTCTATTTCATGTCTGCTGGGGCCCCAGGTGCATCCCTGAGGATAAAGGGAACGGCTGAAGTCCCATATGTATAACATACATGGTCAGTGTCTCCAGTTAGGCACAGTGATTAGGAGTGCTTATAGAAAATGCCCCCAACTGTGGGATTCTGTCATTATCCAACCCCATACTCTTCTCCCTGGCCCCTACTTTCTAAATGTGAGAGGGTACGGAGGAGTAGGCCACTGGGTTGTGATGTAGGTGAGAGGCCTTGCTTGGCAGGGGCACAACACGGAGAACCAGGGATGCCTAGAACTGGTCCCTGGCATCTGTGTTTCTGCCTCCCCAGTTCTTTCCTGTTAGCAGCCAGCTAGGGACTAGAGTGAAAAAATGTCACATAAACCTGGCCGGAATGCTGTGGGCTCTCTGCGTCTGTGTTTGCCCGTTTGTGTGCAGAGTAAGCAGATCCTAGCTGACCAGTGTGTTTGCATCCACACTGAGCATATGTAGACTTGATATGGCCATTGTCTTAAGTCCTTAAACACTGCAGTGCAACAGTGATTCACATAACACCCATGCTGTGTTGGATTGTATGTGTAATCTGGAGATGATTTAAAGCATACAGGATAATGTGTGTGGCTTATGTGCAAACACTCTGCCCCTCCCCCCCCCTTTAATGAGGTTAGAGCACCCACATGTTTCATTCCCCTCTGGCCCTGGGAAACAGCTGTGTTTTTCCCATGTATCAGCATAGGAGCCCTTCAAGGGACACAGTATGATCTGGGACTAGGGATGTGAGAAAGCATGCCAGTTGTAGAGTGGGGGAACCCTGAGTCCTTTAGTCATCTTGTCCATGGCTGAGATATGGTTCTCTAGTCCAGGGAATGGCCTCACAATGGCCTGCCTCCACTCTTTGTGTCTATTTGAAAAGCATGGGAATTGGGTGACCACTTTGATTTTGGCTTTCACAACACAGATAAGCCAGAATGACTGTGTGGTCCACATGCTCTGTGGGAACAGAGTACCTTTGAGCAAGACAGTATCCATCACTGTGTGGGCACAGTGGGAAGGTGTCCTCTCCCGTATCCTGAACCCCAGGTTTGTCTGTCGGATGCTTCATTCAGCCTGTTCATCATCATGGGCAGAGGATGGTCTCCATGGTGATTTGTATGCTAATCAAGGGATGAAGACCCCACCCTCTGTCCTTTTCATCACTCAGCATTCTGTCCAATTTAGTGATTACAAGGCCACTGATGGGACCTGGGAAATACTGGTTCCTTTTTGTTTGCTAATTAGGGATCCTAGGCATAGGGGATGGGGATGAAGGAACCTTTCCAAGGAGTGCCTAAACAAAGCACTTGAACAACCTCAGCAATAAGCCAAAGAGCAGTCGTCAAAGGTACAGACGCGAGAGGTTTCCAGTGGCCTGCAAGGGGAGTGGTCCATCTCAGCTCCGTGTGTCACACCACTCTGTCTTCCTCCTGGAGAAGATAATCTGAGCTGCAGGACCATCTGAGTCAGCACTGTCTGATACAACAACTTACTCAGTGTCTGGAATGTCCAAGACAGAATCAGTAACCAAGTGGCTGCTGATCCCTTGAAGCACAGTGTACCCGGGGGTACCGCCTTTCATAATTCTCAAATCAGTTACATTTATAATGGCTGTGTGAGACAGATGGACATCCCAATGGAGAGGTACAGACAGAGAACCTTAGAAGCTCATGTGAAGACATAGGTTCCTAGACAGGATATAGAGTACATTATGTAGACCGGAAGGCAGGCTCTCTCCGTCTCTCCTTTCCTCACTTCTCCACCCTAGCAGGTAGCACTGGCTTCCTTCTAGAGGTCCTGATGTGTGGAGGATGCTCTTCCCTCAGAAGGAAATGATGCATTAGATATCCTACTTTTCCCATGCTGCTCTGTCCTGCGCCATTATTGAATATTAATAATCTCTCCACAGAGCTCTGTTGGTTCTTTGTTTCGGATTCTAAGGTGGATACAGATTTTTCCTTCTTTGAATCATTCCAATCTTATTTCCAAAATAAGAGCACAACCCCAAAGCTACACCTTATCACTTATAAATAGTTTCAAAACCCCTCTTAGAAGTAAATAGAAATGTATTTCAGTGGGTCATATCATATTTATTCCAGGGATGGGGTACACAGTAGCTTTCTTCAGAGACAGATGGGCAGATCTGCTTCACTGAGATTTTTATTTTCTCAAATGTAAATGAAACATGATTACCTGCCTCTCATTCTTTCATAGAAGTTCCCTGAGAATAATTAAAATGATCTCTAGGTTCATCCTTTATCCTCTTAACAGGTAGGACAAAGATCAGGAATCCTATTATTGCCACAGTAACACCACAGTAGAAATCATTCCTCCTAACATTCTCTCTTTTTTTTTCTTCTGGCTTCCAGCAGAGGCTGCCTACAGCCTTGTTCCGGGGATCTGACATCCTCTTTGACCTCAGTGGGTACCAGTATACACAAGGTGCAGAGAAATACATAACACCAGCATGCATAAAATGAAAGAAATCTTAAAAAACAACACAACCAAAGCCAGCAATGAGATATTACCTCCTACCTATTAGCATGGGTACTCTTATAAAGATGAAAAGAAGCCAGGCATGGTGGCATGTACCTTTAGTCCCTGCACTCGGTAAGCAGAGGCAGGTGGATCTTGAAGTGTTTAAGGCCAGCCTAGTCTACACAGCGAGTTCCAGGGCAGCCAAGACTGGATAGTGAGACCCTGCCTCAAAAAAAAAAAAAAAAAAAAAATATATATATATATATATATATATATATATATATATATAGTGAGTGAGACCCTGCTTCAAAAATAGATAGATAGATAGATAGATAGATAGATAGATAGATAGATAGATAGATAGATAGACAGAAAGATAGAAAAAGAAAAAAGAAAAGAAATGTTGACAGGGATGTGTAGAAATTGGTGTGTGTTTATGGCAGTATACAATGGTGCAATATTTGTTGAAAGCAGTTGTGATAAATCCTGAAAAATGAATTAACATATGTATTAGCACATCCACTCCTGGGTATAATGAAAACAAAGTCTCATAGAGTTGGTTGCATATTCTTGTCAA
Organism: Peromyscus maniculatus bairdii; assembly: GCF_049852395.1. NCBI lineage: Eukaryota > Metazoa > Chordata > Mammalia > Rodentia > Cricetidae > Peromyscus > Peromyscus maniculatus. Next base: position 66,155,642 of record NC_134860.1, on the reverse strand, counting down.
TTAATCAAGGCATTATTTGTACAACCTCAGTGTCCGTCAATAAATGAGTGGATAAATAAGTGTGTGTGTGTGTGTGTGTGTGTGTGTGTGTGTGTGTGTGTGTGTGTATGTGTGTGTGTGTGTGTGTGTACCCCATGTGTGTCTGTGAGTGTCTGTGTGTATGATGGAAAGTTATTAATCTTGCAAAAAGGAACTTCTGATACATGCTGCATTATGGAAGACCTTAGATGACATGATCAGTGATATCTTCAAGAAACAAAATGAAAAAATACACTGTGATTCCACTTCATCTAGATGCCTTTAATAGTCTGACTCACAGAGACAGAAAGTAGAAGGCCGTGGAGGGGAGCAGGCCACAGAGAGTTAGTGTTTAATAGATACAGAGTTACACATTACTTGATTTTGCACAACAATGTGACCATCTATAACCTACTGGAATGTACACTTGTTTAGGTGGGAATGTTTATGTTGTGTTTATTTTAGCACAAGTTTTCTCTTTTTTAAACTTTGTTAGATTATGTTTCGATGTGTACAGATACTTTCTCTGCATGTATGTATATGCACCATGAGTGTGCCTGGTGCCTGCGGAAGTCAGAAAAAGGCTTTGGATCCTCTGGAATTGGAGTTAGAGATGGTTGAGTGGCACTGTGTGGGTGCTGAGAATCCAACCTGGCTCTTCTGCAAGAGCAACAAGTGCTTATAACCACTAAGCCATCTCTCCAGCCCCCACTTACGAATTAAGTAATCAATTTAGTTTTTGAGATAGTGTCTCTCTATGTTATCCTTGGCTGACCTGGAGCTTACTACATAGACCAGGCTGGCCTCGAACTCACAGAGAACCTTCTGCCTCAGCTTCTGAGTGCTGGGATTAAAGGTGAGCACCATCATGTCCCAACCAGTTACAAGTTTGAAAAGATGTCAAATAAAACTTAAATGGAGGCTAGCAGATACCAGTCACTCTTCTTTGTTCGTGTAGGTTGCAGTTTGCTTTTTTGGATATTTGGAAAAGATTCGTATCACATCCAGTATTCAGCAACTTCTCTCCCCTTCCCCCTCCTAATCCATTTAACAACGCATCATGGACACCTTTTCCAGGTCAGTGAATAAACAGCCCTGACTCACCACCCCATAAAAGATGACTGTTCTCCACAGGCACCAGGATATATTTCATTTCCTTTTTCTTGCCTTCAGGCTTTGTTTCTGCCTGTGCTACTCCTCCAAGCAGCCTAGCAGTAAACAGCTCTGTGCATGTTTCCTCACAGAGATGCTCTGATTCCTGCTGAGGTCAAAGGATAATTGCTGGTCAGATTATTCCCCACGAAACGGAGAGCCGCTGGCATTCATGCTGGCGTTGTGTTGAGAGGCCCGTGTGCTGACCTCTCCGCTGGGGCTGGCACTGCCAACTGCCTTGGAAGCCACTCACTGTGGCTCTCACACTTTGTGAAACGGAGTGCCCAGGCCTAGCACTTCCTCATTATCATCACCACTATTGTTTTATATAAGATGAGGAACCCCTCTTTTTCTTTTCTCGTATGTAGCCCAGAATATCAGCATTACTTCTTTAAACACCTTTCCTCACCAAACAAAAAATGCTGTAATTATATGTATTTTTCCAGGTAGATTCTTTCGATTCGTTTTCCTAATTCTGTTGGGTTAATTTGTACCTGTGGAAGTGCACAGAAAGTCTTGGAAAATCCCCCTCAGTTTCCTTGTCAAAGGTTCTCGTCAGCCCGCAAGTACTTTGCTTTCCTATGAATTTCTTTTCAACTGTTTTGCTCAGTGCTTTTCAAAGATCCAGTTGGAGTTTGATTATTTCATTTAAAGCCTGTGTAATCCGAGGTGTGTTTTTAGATCACAGGTTGCTTTTTATAACTGAAGAAATACTCAAATGGAAACAAATAGATCAAGGTTTTCACTGACATTTTGAACACATGCCAACAATTTATTATATAGACTTGAAACTCGTTTATTTATTTAGCCAAAAACAGTGGGCCACCAAGATGGTCCAGCGGGTAAAGATGCCTGCCGCTAAGCCTGACAACCTGAGTTCGATCCCCAGAACCCACAAGCTGAAAAGAATCCACTCCTGTAAGTTGTCCTCTGTCCTACACACATATACCACACCATGGCATTCTCCCTACACACAAATAAATAAGTAAATATTATAAGGGAATATGATATATGTAGATATTGCAGTATGCTTTTTTTCTAGTTTGGGAAAAAAATTAGATAAATTATCAATAACTCTAATTCAGTTAAGCAGGTTTAAAACAGATAAGGAAGGGTTCAAAGTAAGCTTGAAATAGTTACCATCTGTAGAGTCAGAAGAGTGGTTACTTGTGAAAAGGGCCATGAAAGGGACTTCTGGAAGTTTCTGTGTTGCATTCCATGATCATGCTAATTTTATGTGGTTGGCATTTGCATTTACAATGCTTAGGCCCATTTCTTCATGACCTGCCAGACTCAAATACTATGTCTTATCTTCAAAAGGGGCTTCTGAAAATGAGACCTCAGCTTGGGTGTGGTTGGTTCAGTCTTTAATCCATCCCCAACACACACACAATCATATACACATACACACATATTCATTCTATCCACACGCATCTGGGGTAGCAGTGGGGAGCAAAAATCCTGGATAGTATCCTTTTTGGGCAGCATTTTCTTTAATTTTTTTTCCTTTTATTGAAAATAGCTTGTCCCCCCTCTCTTAATATCTTGATTATAGTTTCTTCTCTCCCTGCTCCTCCCATTTCCTCCCATCTCCCCTCCCCTCCCATCCAGATTCCACCCCCTTTCCATCTCATTAAAAGCAAACAGGCTTCTAAAGGATAATAATGAAATAAAGTAAAAACTAATGCATTGGAATAGGACAAAACAAATGGAAAAGAGCCCAAGAAAAGGCACAAGACACAGATATAGATACAGAGACCCACTCATTGGCACAGTCAGGAATCCCATAAAAACCATTAAATGGAGGCCACACTCTATATGCAAAGGACCTGTAGGGTATATATAGAAAAAAATATATAAACAAAATAAAAGATAAGATAAAATTAAGGGAAGGGAAAAAAAAAAGCCCCGATAGGACAAGGAACCGCCAAAGATGCCATTAAGTTTATTTTCTGTTGGCCACTTATTGCTGGGCATGCAGCCTACCCTTAAGCGTAGTTTATTTCTTCAGTGAGTCTCCGTTGGAAAAAATTAAATTTTTTTTTTTTTTTTTTTTTTTTGCAAATGCTTATCAATTTGGAGATTACTTCTGGGCTAGGTGATGGGGGCCTATGTCTAAGTATCCTTTCAGCTCTAGGATTCCATCTGGCTCAGACCTGTCCAGGCCCAGTGCATGCTGCCTCAGTCTCTGTGAGTTCATGTGCACATCAGCCCTGCTGTGTTTAGAGGGAGGGCCTTGTTTCCTTGGTGTCCTCCATCCCCATTGGCCATTAAACTCTTCCCACATCCTCCTCTTCTGCAGGGTTTCCTGAGCCCTGAGGGGAGGGATTTGATGGAAACATCCCATTAGGGCTGAGTGTTCTAAGGTCTGTCATTCTCTGTATAATGTCTGGCTGTGAGTCTCTCTATTTGTTCCATCTGCTGCAGGAGGATTTTTCTCTGATGATGGTTAAGCAAGGCACTGATCTATGAGAATAGCAGGATGTCATTAGGAGTCACTTTTTTGCTGTTTTTTTTTTTTTTTTTTTTTTTTTTTTTTTTTTTTTTTTTTTTTTTTTTTTGAGGGGTTGTTTTTTGCCAGTATTATTTGTGTTTTCCCTAGGTCCCTGGGCTGTCTAGTCTGAGGTTCTTGGTCACCTAAGCAGGGTTGGATATGGGTTCCATCTCACGGAGCGGGCCTTCAGTCTCATCAGATAGTGGTTGGTGACTCCCTCAGGCTTTGTACCACCATTGCACTAGCGTATCTTGCAGGCAGGACAGCATGGTAAATTAGCAGGTTTGTGGCTGGGTCAATATTTATGTTTTTCCTCTGGTAGCATGCAGACTACTTTCCTGTATCAAAGACACCAGAATGTAGGAGGGAAGGCTCCATGTCTGCACCAGCTGGATTTCTCCATGTTCCGTGAGCTGTGTAGGTGTTGCCTTCAGCAAGGGGGCCTTGCCACCGGTTTGTGGAGAGTAACCCGTAGTCTTGACAACAGTCTAGGTTGTTTGGGGATTCTCATGGGAACCCTTTGGCCAACGACTCAGTGGGTTAGATATAACCCATTCCTGGTACTAGAAGCTTCGTTTGATGATGAGACGTCTAGCTGGGGCTCTGTCTTCCCTGTTATTTTGCCATTTCATTTAGATTGCTCTCATATTTGTATATATTTTTTGGAAGCTTCTATGGTATTAAGTTTTGATACTATGCCCCTCAAATAGCCCTTAAGTTTAGCTGTCTCTCCCCCTGTATTCCCTCTCCTAAACACTCTCCATGTGATCCTCTTGTTCCAGTCCCCACCCCCATCCATCCATAACTATCTATTCTATTTCCCTTTTCTAGGGAGATCTACCTTTGTCATTCTGTTGATTGTAGCTTTGTTATTGTTGACTTAACAGCTAATATCCACATACAAGCAAATGCATATCATATTTGTCTTTCTGGGTCAGGGTTAGCTCACTCGGGATGATTTTTTTTTTCTACTTACATTCATTTACCTTCGAGTTTCATGCTATCATTTTTTAAACAACTGAGTAATATTCCATGGTGTAAATGTACTACATTTTCTTTTCCATGTTTTCTCGCCTATTAGGAATAGAGCAGCAATGAACACGGTTGGGCAAGTGTCTCTGGTAGGATGAAGAGTCCTTTGGGTACACTGGGGCGGTGTTTTCATACACATGCTTCCAACGTTGGTCGCCATGTTTTTAAACATTTTGTTACTTTGATTCCTAATGGTAAAAATGAACACTTTAAAGTACATTCATGCACCTCATGAGCCTTTATGCTTCTGGGATTGACCTCTGTGTGTTCTTGGGAGCATTATCTCTTCTTCACTGCTGGTGATTCATATCTTCTGTCACACACTTTTCTGCCATTCTTTCTATTATAATTTTTTCCCTGGGGTGAATTTTCCTGTTACTTATGGGAACTTTATTTATTTATCCTATGGGAACTTTACTTTTTGTCTGACCAAACCTGTAGTCTTTTGCTTTTTTAACTGGGCTGTCAGTGCGGAAATTCTAATTTTTCCCAAGTTATAAAAATATTACCATGTGTCTTTTTATTTTTGTACTTGTGGATTTTTCTTTTCCTGTTAAACCCCTGGTTATGGTTTTTCACCAGTGGGGTGGGAACACACCACACTTACTTGGTTCTCTAGCCAGTAAGTCATTACTAAGATATTTGTTGAATGAACAGTTCTACTTTGTGTTTGAGTGGCTCGCCTTGTCATTTACTGTCCTGCGTAGTTGAGAGTTTTGACAAACCCATTCAGTCGTGCGGTACCCGGCAGTTAGCATACGGAGCCCTCTCCTCACCCCATTGCTGTCCCTGTATCCCTTCATCACCAGCCACCCACCAGCTGTAGCCCTTGGCAACCATGAATCTGTCTTCCTCTCTCATGGTTTTCTCTCTTCCAGAATGTTAGAACCACAGAACAGTGCCGTTTGTGTACATCCTCTTTGAGTCTGGCTTCATCACTTGACCTGACATTTCTTTACATTGTTTGCAGCCACAATTGTCTCTCTCAACACTGAGTACAGTTGTAGGGAATGTACCACAGCCTATTTGTTCTAGAGTTGAAGGAATTTTTTATTGTTTCCGATCCTGGGCCAATACAAATAAAATTTCTACAGTCCTGAGAGCAGAGATTTTTTTTTAAAGATAAGTAAAAATTGAGATGGCCAAAAGAAAAAAAAAAGTGAGATTTAAATATTAGAACATTATCAATATTACTCCATTTTTTTTCTATTATGTGGCAGAGAATTAAGACATGAAAAGTGGTTCTAAACCGAGACAACTAACTTGACTTCTTCAGAGAGCCAAAGAGCTACCAAAGTGCCATTAACCTTGTTTGTCAAGGGGTTGAATTGTCCCTATCCCCCACCACCGTGGGGTACAGACAAGACAAGATGTTGCCACCGGTAGTTTTCACTTCCTCTTGAGAAATTCACCAGGGAAGGAAGGTCTTAACAGTTTTGGTAAACAGGAATCAATGTACACAAACCTCCTCTGGTGACTCCCGGGGAAGCCCCATGTCCAGAAAGCCCTTGAGCAAATAGACTTGACCAATACGAGCCACTGGTTGAAGGCATCCCTTTCATGGAGCCCATGAAGGACCTGGCCAGGCCACATCACACAGCAGGTTGTGTTGATACGGTGACTTGAAAAAGAATGCCTCCCATAGGGTCATGTATTTGAATGTTTGGTTCCCAGTCGGTGAAGGACTGGGAAGTGTAGCCTTGTTGGAAGAGGTGTGTATCACTGGGAGTGGGCTTGGAAGAGGTGTGTGTCACTGGGAGTGGGCTTGGAAGAGGTGTGTGTCACTGGGAGTGGGCTTGGAAGAGGTGTGTGTCACTGGGAGTGGGCTTTGAGGTTTCAAAAGCCCAAACTAGGCGCTTGCTCTCTCTGTCTCTCTCTGTCTGTCTCTCTCTCTCTCATCTCCTGTTTGTGGATCAGATGTAAGTTCTCAGCCACTGCTCCAGTGCCATGCCTGCCTGATACCATGCTCCCCACCATGGTGGTCATGAACTCACCCTCTGAAACTGTAAGCAATCCCCCCAATTAAACGCTTTTCTTGGTCATTGTGTCTGTTCACAGCAATAGTAACTAAGACAGATGGCTCAGCTGTAAGTTGGATGGCTTAGCACTGTCATCCAGAACATGCTGTGGCTGAATTAGGCTTTTGTAAATTTAATTTATGGTTAGGATTCGGTCAGTGGGAGGAAAGTAGCAAAAGCAGTTTGAACAAGGGAATTTCAAAAAGGGACTTGACAGGAAGGACCGTCAGAAGTTCTTTATCATAGGCAGGGAAGTATTGGGAGATTTGGAAGCTGAGAAATAAGACTGAGTATGGTATGAGCAGAGAGCTCCTGGGATGGCAGGAGTCTGCAGAAGGGTGTGTTTTGGAACTGGGGGATAAGACTTCAAATGAAGCAAGGGGAGAGTTACTCCGCTGGCATGGGCTGGGAGGATAGTGTTGCAGTGCCTCCCATGGCTAATTCTTTCTTGGTGAGTGCTTTGGGACTACTTTTTCAGCTCCACACAGCCCATGATGTGACTCTTAAATGCATGTGAGGAGCATGGAGGGAGGATACTCAAGACCACAGGGACACATGTTGTCCTGTGTTCAGACCAAGAAGGAAGGACAGGCTTCCAGGTAGGGTGGAGATAGCCGCTCTAAGATGGCTCTTTCAGTGTTGAGTCTGAGTGACCAAAAGCCAAATGTCCCCAGCATTCTATGGAGACAGATACATCTCTAGTTTCTTGTCAGTTTGGTGCCCCCCTCCCCTGCCCCTTTTTCCTCTTGTACAGTGTATTATGCTCTGGTATTTTAAAAAGTTCCCTCTGGGACAGAAGGCTAGGTTGGCGTTATGAACAGTGAATGATGTATGCACACAAGGTTTACACAGCTCATAAAGCAGGATGTCTTTGTCCGTAGGACCCCATGCCCCACTCCCACCCCTCCACCCCCCTACCCCCCACGCCTCGTGATGGTATACAGAGTGCAGGGTGCAGGGTGCAGGCAGAATTGGGAACTGCTGAGCTTTCCATTGCTGCCAAGGCAGTGACTGTAGCTCACTGTTACCCAACAACTCATTAGAGTTGAGTTGTATGAAAATGACGTGCAGAACTCTCATGTGGGAGAACAGCAGATAGGTTTTTCCACTGCTTTTAGAATGGCTTTTATTTTTAAATGTCAGAAGATGAGCAAGCCATCGAGCCTAGATGTCTCCTTAAAAACATGTGATTTTCAGCCGGGCGGTGGTGGCGCACGCCTTTAATCCCAGCACTCGGGAGGCAGAGCCAGGCGGATCTCTGTGAGTTCGAGGCCAGCCTGGGCTACCAAGTGAGTCCCAGGAAAGGCACAAAGCTACACAGAGAAACCCTGTCTCGAAAAACCAAAAAAAAAAAAAAAAAAAAAAATGTGATTTTCCTATTAACATTTAGATCATGTTGTAAGTTTGGTGGTCAGATTTTTATGAACTGTATGTCCCTTTTATGAGTATTCATGCCTAAAAATACTTTATTGCTGTGGGGATAAGTCAAAAGGCATGTTGAAATCACAAAACTTTTTTATGTTACATTCGGTTGTTAGTAAATGTATTTGAGATGAGATTGGAATGCAGGTGACTTTCTTTGAAATGTAGGGAATCACCATGAAATACTGTCTGTGGAATGTAGATTAATTCATAAGAATTAATAATGTGCATGCCTTTAGAGTCTAAGAGGAAATGAAGTTCAAAAAGATTGTATATATCTGTGGGTTGACTTGACTCCAGTTGTTTTGAATAAGACAAATTTTATTGTGTTGCAAATATGTGTGTGTATATGCATATATGATAAACATGAATCATGGATCTGATATTTGCTTACTTTCTGATTTGTTGATTATTTCTTACATAAATGACAGTTGCTCATTTGCTTTTGTTTTTCTCAAATTTTACATTGCTCATTTATTTGGGTATACGCATGTGCAAGTGTGTGGCCATGTGTGCCACAACTTGAGTAGAGATCAGAGGACAAGGTGCAGAGGTTGGTTTTCTCTGGTTGTCAGGCTTGGTGGCAGTGCCTTTACCCATCTTTCCTATCTACTCATTAGTTTGTATGCCTCTGCGGGTTTCTCTGTTCAGAAGTATAGTTAAATACAGGGTAACATTTATTTTAGTTGATTAGAATGACACCCATGTCAGAGAGCTCACCACCGTCTGTAACTCCAGCTCCAGGGGGGTCTGATTGATGCCTCTAGCTTTCACGGACCATATGTGCGCATGTGTGTGCTCGCACACAAATACAAAGTAAAATGTAAAAATCACTTATGTGGCCCTTAGGAAAATGGTTCTGCCCTGCTCTTCTGATCCTACCTCTAATTAGCTGTGTGATCTTAAGACTTTCCACTTGGGGTTGGGTTTTTATAGGATCTAGAATTTCCACTAGTCTTCCATTTCTAAGCATCTCAGAAATTAAGAGAAGAGTGCTGTGGATGCGGCTCTGTATGCCATGAATGTGTTGCTCTGATTGGCTGATAAGTAAGATGCTGATTGGCCAGTAGCCTGGCAGGAAGTGTAATATAGGCGGGACAAGAGAGAGGAGAATGCTGGGAAGTGGAAGGCTGAGTCAGGAGATGCTGCCAGCGGCTGCCATGAGAAGCAAAATGTAAAGTACCGATAAGCCACAAGCCCACGTGGCAACTTACAGATGAATAGAAATGGGTTAATTGAAGATATAAGAACTAGGTAGCAAGAAGCCTGCCATGGCCATACAGTTTATAAGTAATGTAAGCCTCTGTGTGTTTACTTGGGTCTGAGCGGCTGTGAGCACGAGTGGGACTGGAGAAAACTCCAGCTACAGAAGAGAAAGGTTTTTTGGTACTCAGCACAAGACATGTGTTGATGATGATAAAGAGTGAGCCTGAGACCTAACTGTCTTTGAGTCTCAGCTCTGTCATCGACTTACAAAGGGGATTGCTGGGTGCTAGTCACAGACTTGGGTGCCTGTTGTTGTTTTTGGGCTGTTTTTTGGGGACCCGTCACCCAACTCCCAAATAAATTCACACCCGGAGGCTTAGTCTTACTTATGAATGCCTGGCCTTAGCTTGGTTTAGTTTCTATCCAGCTTTCCTTATCTTAAATTATCCCATCTACCCTTTTCCTCTGGGCTCTTCCCATTCTTTTACTTCTGTAAACCTTACTCTTACTCCGTGGCTTGCTGTGTAGCTGGGTGGCTGGCTCCTGGAGTCCTCCTCCTTTTCTGTCTCCTAAATCTTAGATTCCTCCTCCCAGTTTTCTCCTTCTATATAAACTCTCTGCTTGCCAGGCCCGCCTATCCTTTCTCCTGCCTTGCTATTGGCCAGTTCTTTATTAGAACATCAGGTGTTTTAGACAGGCACAGTAACACAGCTTCACAGAGTTAAACAAATGCAACATAAACAAAAGGAGCACACCTAAAATAATCCTCTACTACAGGTGCCTAACATCTCAGCCCTTACTCCTCACAAAAACCCTACACATAAGGGGTTCTGTAATGATATCTGTTTCACAAGCAGGAAACTGAGGTGTCAAGCAATTGAAATACCTCCATTGAGAACTGAGAAGAGCAGAGCCAGCTGTGGGCATAGCCAGCCTTAGCTGTGATGACTGGTTTCATATATTGTAGAGCACGGACTTTCTCTGAGATACTGCGTCAGTATCTGCAAACTGAGGACCACGTTCGCTCCTTTGCATAGGAAGGACACTGGTGTTTTAGAGTGCCTTCCCTAAACTAGCAAAGCTTGCAGACATGCTTGCTATAGGTGCACATCTTCAGGCCTCATTAACTTACTGGGTCAGAAGTTAGACCCAGAAGTCTGTGTTCTCGAAAGCCTTCCAGGGGCTTCTGATGCATGCTAAAATCTGCAAACCACTAGTATCATAGATATGAAGGTGTTTGTTAGCCAGCAGTCAGAGATGTATGCACACAAGATGTTTTCTGGGTCATTATGGGACATGTGTATGGGGGCTATATTGCTTCTTTATATGTTTATATGACAGGCTGGCCAGTCAAATTATTACTTTATTAATGAGGACCCTAAGTCTTGAAAAGTTTGAATCACTTGCCTCTGAGTTTAGGATGGAAGATTTTAGACAAGCTATGCTAAGCATCCTAAGTGGCATGACAGTATTTTCTCTCACCATTGTCATTTCAGCTGCACACATGCATGTACACGTGCATGCACACATTGGGCCCCTTTCTTCACTTTTGAAGGAAGATTTGGCCAAGTGACTTCCCAGATCCCCCTGCGATCGCTCTCTCTCTCTCTCTCTCTCTCTCTCTCTCTCTCTCTCTCTCTCTCTCTCTCTCTCTCTCTGTGCGCGCGCATGTGTGAGCGTTTGTGTAATGCCACAGAAGCTGAGGTTCGGTTCTGTGGTCCTCCCAGGCACGATCCTGGGATTGCTGAGCGTCGCTTGTCCTTGGATGGCATTGCAGGGTCTGCAGGCTCTGCTGAGAAGTATGCCCAAGTCAGAAGCTGCTGCTGGAACCTTCTCCCTTTCAGGTGGATAGTTGAAATGAACAGATTTTGGTTGCCTGATTGAGGATCATTCTTTTCCTTAATGAAATGAGGTTTGTCTTAGAGTCATTGTACATTTGGAGAAAAATAGCCACTGACCTCATTGACTGTCATTCAACAGAGCCTTGTAGTGTACTTGCTTTTGGGCCACCAACCAGCTCCCAGATCATGACAGAGAGACTTGGTATTTGTTATGAATGTTTGGCCTTACCTTAGCTCTTATTTTGATCTGTTTCTCTTCATCTACATTTGGCTTCGGGCTTTTTACCTTTCTTTTTTTCTGTTTATCCTACTTCCCTGCTATTCCCTTGGCTGGCTGGAAGCTGCCTGGCTTCTGAGCCCGGCCATGTTCCTCTCTTCCTTGTCGTCTTCTCTTCCTCCTCCTCTCCTCTCTGGAGTCTGCAATCCTCCTCCTCCTCCTCCTCCTATTTATTCTTGTTTGCCCACCAGCCCTGCCTATCCCTCTTCTGCCTAGCTATTGGCCCTTCGGCTCTTTATTAAACCAATCAGGTGCCTTAGGCAGGCAAGGCGAAACAAATATAGCACATCTTTACATCATTAACAAAGGCAGCAAAGACAAATGTAGCGCACCTTCACACAGGTAAAGTAATATCCCGCAGCAGAAACAAATGTAACACACCTTTGCCTAGATAAAATAATGAACCGCAACAGAGTCTTTTCTAGATTGTGTATTTCTTGCTTCTAGCTTCTCATTTTCTACCTCACTTACAATTTCTGTTCATAAGTTGGATGCAGTAAACTCAAAAAAGTATCAGAGATACGACTGCTTTAATCTTAGCTATCCTTATCTTCATTTAATGAGAACATATCTCAGGAACAATTATTGTTTGTTTTTGAGATAAGTCTTCACTATGTAGTTGAGGCTGATCTGAAACTTGCAATGTAGACTAGGCTGGCCTTGAACTTGTGACAGTCACCCTGCCCCTGTCTCCCTAGTGCTGAGACTTCAGGCATGTGCTAATAAGCCTGGTTCCTCAACTGCAAGCTTATGATAACCTTTGTGATTGGATGTAGATGTTCTGGGCTGATTATTTTTCATGCTTGTGGCTAAAACTGCCTTGTTAGAATCAGACTTTTCCCTCCTCTTTTACTTCTCCTATTTTGATGACCAAGAAAGAACTCAGTGGAAAAGAACAGAGAGGTCAGTGAAAGAGAGGAGAGGTTCGGGGAGTGTATATGATTAAGAGCATTGCTGGCCTTTGACTCACACCCTGGCTCCTCAGCTGAATCATTACAGAAATGCTCAGAAGGAATAGAAAGGGGAGAGTTTAGATACTAACACATCCCAGATCCAAGTGCTGCTTTCTCCAGGGGAATGCTTAGCTGCCTCTAATAAAGTGCCCCACGATCACATGCAGGTCATTGTCCAGCAACCCCAGGAGGACACCGAAGATGAATTCGTCCTCATCCTCTGATCTCTCTAGTCCTTCTTGATTGGCAGTTTTCTTCTGATGGCTTCTAACACGGATGAGGGTGGCAGTGGCTATGGTTGCACAGGCAGAAGCTATTGTGCTCAAAATAGGAAGCTGAGCAGGGAAGGGAAGAAAGAGATGGGCAGGTGACGCCCGGTAGTCAGTCCCCGCCAGGTGTTAGTCATAGTCCAAGGGCCGCTGCACAGATTCCCTTTTCTGGGCGCCACAAACCGTGTGGACAATGGGCTGTGACCCCTGTTCTTCAGATGAGGAAGCTGTGGGGGGAAAAGTCCCTGTGTTTGTAGACCACAGACCTTTTGTTCTCTAATTTTGAATTGCCTTGTTTCAGCTCTCCTCTCCTGAAAGACTAAATTTAATCTCATGTACAGTTAGGCGAGATAGGCTTGTAGGTGACCTCTGGGTGCCAGTGAGCCAGTTCAGTAAACTGTAGCTGGGTTAATATCTATCTAGATCAAGGTAGTCAACCCATGTGTTTACATAGGATCTTCAGACTAGAAACTTCTGGATTATAAGCTGGGGAGATGACTCAGTGGTTATGAGCACTGGCTGCTCTGCCAGGGGACCTGGCTTCAATTTCCAGCATCCACATGGCAACTCACGACTGTCTGTAACTCCTGATCTGGGGGATCCAACACCCTCACACAGACATACACGCAGGCAAAACACCAATGCACATATAAATATAAAGTTTAGAAAAGTTTAAAAAAGAAATAAAGTTTAAAAAAGAAACTTCTGGAATAATAACCAGTCAGTTGGTCATGGTATCCACTATTCTCCTGAGTGGTTGGATAAATGGAAAGTCTGGAATCTCCTGCTCCTGAGGAGAAGGGCAGTGTTGTTAAGAACTGCAGGAGGTGTTCTGGCCCAGGCATGGCCCAGGCAGATCAGAGCAGGAGGGGACAAGGCTGTCTCAGTGCAGAGAGGCCAGTTGGAAACCTAATTGTTGGCTTGAAATGATAGACTTTTGATACTTCTTGGTATTAATAACTACTGTCAAGTATCATTTTCTAATCCTTATCACATATTTAAGATTTTAAAAAAAAATTCACTGGGTGGTGGTGCTGCACGCCTTTAATCCCAGCACTCAGGATGCAGAGGCAGGCGGACATCTGAGTTCGAGGCCAGCCTGGTCTACAGCGAGAGTTCCAAGTTCCAGAACAGCCAATGTTACACAGAGAAACCATGTCTCAAAAAAGTAAATAAATAAATAAATAAAGATTAAAAAAAAGATAAAAAAAACCATATGGCCTTCGAGAATATTAACACATTCAAGCCAGAATGAAGATCAAAGATGAGTTGTGGATCTTTAGTCTTAATAGAACTAATCGCCAAATCTAGACAGATAAAGATAATAATGAAATAAAAAAGGGATCGTGTTGGTGCAGGCTCTGTAATCTCTGTACCTTGGGGATGAAAGCAGGATTGTGAGTGACAGGTCACCCTGGGCAACTTAATGAGACCTTGTCTAAAAGAAAGAAAAAGGAAGCAGGAAGGAAGAAGGAAGGGAGGGAGGGAGGAGGGAGAGAGAGACCCACATCATACACAGAAATGGAGATGAACAAATCTGATGATCTGAATATTCTGAGTAGCAAAGCACTCCAAGTGGGGCCTTGGCCTTTGCTTGCTGGACAGTCCTTGTGCAGATTTCATTTATAAAAATGAAAGATTCCAGTTGTTCCTTAGGGAACTATAATTTGGGGACTCGGAGACTTAAGTTCATTAGGAAGGTTTATAATTGATGGCCAACAGACTTTCCTTCATCAAAACTGATCCCGTTTGTAGCTCCTGGAAAGTGTTCTTTGGGTTGCTTATTATGCAATTTTCAATTTTCTTTCATCCTGACCCCCCTTCTCTTGTGTAAGCCTCGTTTCAAAGAGAAACCTAAATCAAGGATTTGGTGAGATGCAAACTGTTGTACATTTGTAGACATACTGTCTTGTCTGTTTTGCTCTGCAAAAATTACACTTTCCTGATATAAACTGTAAGCTGCTTAGGGAAGAATTCCAGCAATTTGTCTCTCCCAACCTTGCACGAAGCAGTCAGGGAAGCAGTTTCTGCACAGTGACTCCCTAGTCTTGTTTAATTTCCTCAGACAAAACAAGAGATTGCGGTGGTGCCTGCCAGTTCAAAGCAGCGCGTCTCCCTGGATTGTCACTTCATGAATCAGGAAGCTGGAGCTAACGGCTCTTGAGTCATCATCATCCAGTCTGGTTCTTGTTATATAGACGACAAACTGAGGTCTAGATTAAGTAGGTCCTTGAAAGGCATGCCATTTGCAAATGAAAAAAAAAAAAAAAGTCTTGAATTCTGCTTTGTTTAAACCTTAGGATTTCCTAGCGCTGCCTCTCCCCCCCCCCCCCACTTCATTTTTGCTTTTCCAGACAGGGTCCCTCTGTGTAGTCTCAGCTGTCCTGGAATTTGCTCTGTAGACCAGGCTGGCCTCAAACTCAGTGATCTACCTGCCTCTGCCTCCCAAGTTCTGGGACTAAAGGGGATGGGCCACCGCACCCTGCTTAGAGGTTTCCTTTTGCCTTTTGGGTTTTTGTAACCAAGGCTGCCCTCAAATTGTATATGTAGACAAGAGTGAACTCCCGAGTCTTCTCCCTCCACATTCCCGTGGGTCACAGGCTTGTGCCTCCATGCCCGGTGCGTGTGCTGCTGGGGACTGTTGCAGGGCTTCCTATGCCAGTGCTGTCTGCCACCAAAGTTACATCCCCAGCATTCTGCCCGATTCTCTTCCCTTCTTTCTTTAAAAAAAAAAAATGGTTTCTTTATTTTTATTTTATGCGCATTGATTGGTGTTTTGTCTGCATGGATGTCTGTGTAAGGGTGTCAGATCCTTCAGCATTGGAATTCAAGACATTTGTAAGCAGCCCTGTGGGTTCTGGGAATTGAGCCCAGGTCCCCTGGAAGAACAGAATGGTGCTCTTAACCACTGAGCCATTTCTCCAGCCACCTGATTGCCTTTGTAACAAGTATTCATGTTCTAGAATGAAACACTAGTTTCTCCCCTAAGTGCGTTGTTATTTATCCTGTGCTCAGAACAGCATCAGGCTAGCTCAAGGTGATCATCAGCCGTGGGTTTGTATGATAAAGCTTGGCTTTGAAGCTTCTATTTTCATGTAGTAAGAGAACTCCTGGTTCTTCTCTACTTCTAGACTATTCCAGGGCGGGTACACCTTTACCATCCTGGCCATCCTGGTCAGAGGTGAATGGTGTAGTCTCACCAAGAGGCTTTCTGCTGGCAAGCTGAATCTAGCCCTTCTTAGTCTCAGCTCTCCAATTGGCTGCTGTGTGGCATAGCAAAGCTGTGTGAGAGAGCTACAGGGGAAATTGGAGGGGTCCCCGGGGGAGGGAAGTGGGGGGGTGTGGCTCTAAAGAGATGAGTTAGGTAGAACAGATTGCTGTAAGCGACTGCAGTCCTGTTCATACTTTTACCCAGAGTTATGACATAGAACACACAGACATCTCAGCCCTTTTCTGAAGAACATTGCTGGAGGGCATCTGTCTCGTTGACAGCCTCAGTTGGAAAGAAATATACATGTTTTTTTTTTCCTGTATGATAACATGTCCGGAGAGGTGGTTTTTGACATCCTGTTCCTATGTGATGGGAAACCACAGATGCCACTTTGGAAGGAAGCAGAAACATGGTTGTACTGGGGGAAGAGGTGGTGAACAACCGAATTGTTCTGTGCATCTTATAGGAGGGTTCCAAATAGTATTTAAAATAGTTCCTTCAGAAAATGTGTGCATACTCAATGGAGTTTTATTCAGCCATAACAAAATAAGAATGACATTATACATTTACAGGGTGACGGATGGAAGTCTAGAGTCTCATGGCAAGCAGTCAGTCAGACTGAGGATGACAGATGTTGCAGTCTAGACTTGTATGTGTGTATACATACATGCACATATATGTCTGTGTGATGTGACAGTCGAAAGGACGGTATGTGAAGGGAAAGGGGACTACGGAGGAAGGTGGGGGGAAAGGCAAAGATAATGGGGTATAAAGTAAAGGACCAATCATGTGCTTAAAAAGTAAAATAAGGAGTGGAAAATGTGGCTCAGTTGGTAAAATGCTTGCCTGGCATGCACAAAGGCCCGAGGTTCAGTCCCTAGTATTGCATTCACTGAGTATGGTGCTACACCACAATCCCAGCCCTGGGAGGAGGGAGGCTGGGAAATCAGAAGTGGTCAGAGCTATATAGAGAGTTAGGAGGCTAATGAGACATCCATGTTACTCAAACAAAATATGTAAACAGGGTTGTTATTTGTACCTTGAATTCTTCTCTGAGTTAAGTCTGTACCTCATGAGTAGACAACGGCAGTATGATAGAGGAGAGGGTGAATTTGACAGATCATAGAAGAAAAAGTGAATAGTTAAGGCTAGAGCATTTTGGGGTTGCTGGTCTTTGGGGGGGATGTGTGCGTGCGTGTGTGTGTGTGTGTGTGTGTGTGTGTGTGTGTGTGTGTGCGCGCGCGCGCGCGCGCGCGACTAGGGTCATTCCTGTCTATGTGCATTCATACATGCATGTCTGTAGTTTCAGCTGTTCTAGGCAGATGCTTATCCCTGGAGCCCACAGTGCGGGGCTACCTTTGAGCGCCTCTGCTTACTTTCCCATGACTAAGAACCAGGAAGAGCGAAGATGGTCATTGCGCAGCTTGTGACAAAGTGGCCTCACTGCTTCCTGTTTCCGTGGGGGAGGGGTGGTAGGAAGAAGCATGTTATGGGGTGGCAGTGAATGGGATCTAGGTGGTGTCCAGAACTGCAGTGCTGGGTTTGCTGCAGAAAACCCTCCCTGTACTCCATGGGTAAACCATCGGAGCCAACCGGAGCCGTCAGACGGAGCTGAACTGTATGTAGTGTGGTGAGGCTGCAGCCTCTCCAGGTTGGGGACACACACACAGGCCAGGGAAGCTGGAACTCCCTCCTCCTGAGTTCTCTGTCATTTCTCCTAACCCACTTCCCCAGCCAGTCCTTATTCAGAAACCACAGCCTGTCCTGAAAGCACAATAGAAAACAACTTCTTCAGGCTTCTAGACCAGGACTGCAGAAGGACACCGTTTGAAACTGTGGCCTCCTTCATGAAGGGGAGGCCATTTCTGAGAGGTGGCGGGGGTGTTCTTAGTCTCTTCCCTCACTGACAAGTTTACTGTGACCCAAGCCAGGCTGCAGCCCAGGGAGAGGAGAATAGGTTGTGTCTGCCACGGGCAAGGACAGGGACACCTTTCTTTCTGAACCGGGTAGGACGTTTTTCATGACCCTTGTAGGAAATGAAGATGGATGGAGTGACCATCCTCATGTGGTGGTCACACATGTAGAGATGGATCCGACAGTGAAATTCCTTGTAGTGTTTACAGCTGAATCTCCAAGCTGGTTCTTTTTTCTGGGGTGGTTGCAGATTACTCGCTAATAAAGACAAGAAATATATCTGTTTAAAAAGAACTTTCTCTGAAGCATAGTTTACAGAGGGTGACATCCATGTGTTTTCCCACCCGAGCCTTCTTCCCAGTCCCCGGTTTAGTCACTTTAGGAGCTGTGGAATTGTCACCACAGTTCAGTCTGGAGTGTTTCACCTCCCTCAATAGTTCCGGAATGGAGAGGTTGCTCAGTGACCGACCTCATATCTACCTCAAGCAGCAAATCATTTGCTCTGTTGTCTGACAGATTAGCATATTCTGAACATCTCCAAAATAGATAGAGTAAAAGACGTATTTGCTTATGTCTTCTTTTGCTTAGCGTACTTTGTGGTTATGCAGGTTGTGGCATGTGTCGTGTATCATTTTTCATGGCTGAATGGTATTCTGTTGCGTGGATTTATGGTCAGCACTCTTACCTGTTTTAAGTAGGGCACAGGAGCCACACCTCGTGTTTATCTCTCTGACGTCACTCTCTAACACAGTTTGTGATACAAAATAGGCGACCAGTCACCATGACGGACAGTGGGAAAGGGACTCTGTTGCTTGACAAGGTGTGATTTCGTTTCAGACCAAAACAATTTGGAAAAGATATTGTGTCTATTGAATATGTGTAGATATTTTTTCTTCTCATTTTTTTTTCCTTTTGGGTGTGTGTATGCATGTGTGAATAGTGTATGTGTGTATGTCTGTGTACATGCATGTGTATGCATGTAGGATGTGTTTAGGGAAGAGATCAACATTAAGTGTCTCCTTCCTTAGCTCTCCACTGTCTCCATTGCTCTGTGTTGTCTTTTTTTTTTTTTGAGACAGTTTCTCTCATTGAGTCTGGAGCTTACTAATTATCTAGACTGGCTGACCAGTGAGCCCCCAGGTGTCCTCCTGCCTTAATATCCCCTATGTAAGGTCACAGGTGCACCTGTGCCCACACCTGGCTTTTAAATGGGTGCTGGGGTTCCACCATCAGATCCTCATGTTTATGGGGCAGACACTTTACCAGTTGTAATTCTTAAGTGATACAGTAGAGTAGCTGCCTACTAGCAACTACATCATTTTAGGTACTGTTAGTCATCTAGAGTAATAGAATAGGAGAGGGTATGCTTAGGCTCCGTGTCAACGCCACACCATGTTTTATCAGGTTGTATGTTTTCCTATCTTCACAGGGTGTGGTTGTGCAGTCCACCTGGTAGAGATATCAAGACACAGCTGTACCGTAGTTTGTGTGCCCAGCCACAGCTGAGTTGTTTCTGCGTGTTGACTCTTGTGACTAACACAGCCACGCTGGTTTCCTGTGGCTGCTGTAACAAATGATGACAGATTCCATGGCTTGAAACAACAGGAGTGTGTTATCTCAAGTTCTGGAGCCCAGAGTTCTGAAATGAAGGTGTGGACTGGTCTGCTTGCCCCTGGAGACTCTCGGGAGAGTCTATCCCATGCTACTGCCAGCTTCCAGGGTGGCCAGCTATCTCTGTTGCTAGGCTACAGCAAATTTTGGCGTCCATTCTTTCTCCTTCCCTTCCTTCAACATGTAGGAAACACCCTAAGATAACTACGTGTCCTCTCTGTTACCTCTTTGCCGGATAAGGTGGCACCCACAGGTTGAGGGAGATTGGCGAGGATGTCTCAGGGGCTACTCTTCAGCCCATTGCAGCCACCGTGAACATTGAGATAAGGGTATTATTGTGTAGGACTGACGTAGTTTTTCTTCTTCTTGTTGCTCTCCTAGGAGTGAATTTGCTGAGTCATGTAGTAAATTTACGTCACTTTTAAGAAACTTCCAGTCTAGTTTCTGAAAGATCTCTTGTTTTGTAATCCTATGGGCCAGGGATTCGAGCGCTTGTAACTCCGTAGTCTTGGTAGATGTCTTTTTAAACACAGCGTTCTAGTAGGTGTGAAGAGGCATCTGATGGCGGTTTTGATTTGCATTCCCTCCGTGACTAATAGTGCTGAACGTGTTTCATGTGCTTCTTAGTCACTTGTGTGGAGTTACGATAAAATACCTATGCAAAGCTCTGGCCTGTTCTTCCCCATTTCAGTTGTGAGTTAGTCTGCTGTTTTCTGTGGGACCCTAACCTTACCCATCCTAATGTTACTAGGTAACTAGGGTTACTCTGTCCCTAGAGCATCAAGAGCTGGGCCCTGGTGCCATCCTGGCATTGTGACCTATATCACTCTGTTGATAGAGGGCCCTTCATGTGCAGCCTTTGCACCTGGTGAGCACATGTCAAGGAAGTCAAGAGACCACTCTCCTGTGCCCTAAATAAAGACCATAAGCTTAATGAGTTTCAGATTGGCTGTTGTCTTGTAGACAAGGGGCTGGATCCAAAGAACTTCTCATTGTATTCTCTGGCCTGGATTCTTCTGTAGTGCTATCCCAGCTTTTAATTAAACAGTTATTTCTGGGATTTATCTATTTGATACCTTTCTTCCCCCACCCCCCTGCTAGACTATTATTTTTTCTGGTAGTTGAAGCTACATCTATGTATTTTATGTGACACAGCACATGGTATGTGCTAGGCAACCAGTCAGCGTGTTGGAGGAAATACAGCCCATGTTTTCTGCTTTACATAGAGTGGAACACATGAAATCATTCAGCATTGGATGGCAAAAGGGGACCTCAGCTGACAAATTCCCTTCATTTGATTGGTCTGTAGGCTTGTCTTTGGGGGCATTTTCTCAACTGTTAGTTGATGGAAGGTAGCCCAGCACACTGTGGGCAGTGCCATCTCTAGGCAGGTGGGACCGATAAGAAAAGTAACTGAGTGAGCCAGAGAATGGAAGCGGCAAGCAATGTTCCTTCCTGGCTTCTGCTTCAGTTCCTGCTCCCAGGTTCCTGTCTTGAGCTCCTATCCTGCCTTGGGTTCTCTAGATGACCAGTTGTGAACCTGGTCAGTATCTTACCACGGCAACAGAGAGGTAAACTAGAACAGATAGACCAGTCACTAACTTTTGCATGTGACATTTCATAGCATGTTTTCTAATCCCCTCTCTTCTCATCCACAGCAATCTATAACTACAATGCGTCTCAAGATGTGGAACTCTCCTTGCAGATCGGTGACACGGTCCACATCCTGGAGATGTACGAGGGTGAGTGCAATGGCCTCCTGCTGGGCGGGGCCCAGGAAGAGCCTATAGGAATTACTTATTAATAAAGCACTTAGCCTTAAGACCCATGTGCTCTACTCACCCTGCTGCAGTAGGAAGTACCCAAGGTGATACCGCTCCATGCTGGGGTGTTTTCAACAGAGCCTGCTCATGGGACTGTGGATATGCCCGGACATCAGCATCAAGGTTTTTGCCACTGGATACAGAAGGGTTCAGCGGCAGAGTTGGCCAGGGGAGATATACATGGGACATCAGGCTTGTGGGAGCTGGAAGGAAGCCTTGCTATTTAGGGGTGGATCTCTTTCTACTCAGTGCCCAGTATTGCCAGATTCAGGGAGAACGAGAGTGAGGCCTTGTGATGGTACCGAGCCTCTGAGAGAACTGGGTCAGGACTGTAACAGCAGGTTCTACCTGTGTTTGTCCATTTCCTCCATCTAGCTCAGGCCTGGGCAGGGGTTCTGGTTAACCTGGGCAATACTTAAGATTGTGTGTGCAAAGCCCAGATGATGCCTGCATCCACCCATTCCACCCTAGGAGACCTCCAGGAACATCTCTAGTCCCAAACTCCAGGGCAACAAAAGCATACCTAAGCCATCGAGGTGGAGGAGCAAAACAGAGGACAGACTTTTGAGCCCAGTTTATCATAACCCCGTGAAAGTTGGGGTGAGGAGATGGCAGGAAGCTAGGTAGATTTTTCTTAGAGCAAAGCTTGTTGGTACCGACACTCTGCATTGGTAAATGCTGGGAGAGTGGAAAGGCAAAAGTATCCTCTAGGAGCCTGTGTGGATCTCTAGGTTGAGACAGGATGATACAAGAAGGGGAAGAGATGGGAAGCCTGGGCGGTAGGAAGCAGGATTTGGCCATAATTAAGCTGCTTGCATGGAAGACTGCTGTGATGGCTTCCTCCCTTAAAGCTGGGTCTTTGCCTTTCTCTTTTCCTTCCATATCATCCCATTGTAGCTGGTTGGCTTCCAGGGGCAGCATGTAGCCAGAGACGACCGTGTGGACTCTCCACCCATGCTCCTTCTTTTACCGTCACCCTTCCCAAACTCAGGCCTCACCACTACACTCATACTACCTGACATACATATTTCAGGACTCTTGCTTCTGGAAACCACAGTTCCCTCAGACCCCATTAGGTCGGTCCTTTGCCAGGGGGGCAGATACATATATACTCTGGTCCCTGTGGACATACTTTCCCATTGTGCAGGTTAAAAGCACATGCTCAACTTTTGTAACTTCTATGTGGGCTTGAAGAAATGTACATTTAAGGATCATTGAGTATTCAGTTCCATACATGACATTTGGACAGATTTTTTTACCCAGTTTTTCAATCTGCTATATGCTAACTTTTTTTTTCTGCTTTTTTGGTTACTGTGTTGAGTCTTTCACCATGATTGTAGTTTCTGTCTCTACAGAAATGGGAGGGTTTTTTTTTTTTTTTTTTTTTTTGCTTTATGTAGTCTCAAACCTGTTTTTAGAATATATATGCCTACCATTTTAGAACTGTGCTAAACAGCTCTATCCAACTCCTGCTTATTAAGCCATTTAACTGTCTTCATCCATGGTAGTGCTTTATGCTTTACTGAAATTACAGCCAACTCATTGTGAGGCCCAGCTCTCTAATTTTTGTCCTGGTGGCCCCATAAGGCCCTTTAAAATGCTACTTTAAGCCATTCAGACATCCTTTCTTACATCAACAAATGCCCCAGGCAAGACGCTGCCACAAGTACTAGGCTGGTTTCTTTGGGGTTTGCCTTTCTGCAGATTTTGGCATGGAAATTCTTCTTTTGTCTCCAGTATGTTCTCTGTCTCTGTTTCTCCCCCTGCCCCCCTCTCTCTGAGAAAGAGTGTGTGTGTGTGTGTGTGTGTGTGTGTGTGTGTGTGTGTGTGTGTGTGTTTTGGTGGGGGTGGGGGTGCTTTATAACTACCTTATGGAGTGCATCAGAGAAAAATAGAGTATTGATGTTGGTCTGACATAAAGTTAACAACATCCCTGAAATGCATTCTTAAGATTGTTTCCTCAAAAAAGATTGGTTTTAAAAATTTTTATGTGGCTCTAATATATTTTTGTGGTAGTTATTTGAAGCATGCTGTCCTCATAGAATACATATTAGTGTGGTTTTGAGTGTGTCCACTCTTACACTTTGTCTCGTGGCCTCACTGAGAACTGATCTTGGTTCAAAATGCAGGTTGAACGTTTCTTACCCAGCATACTTGGTACTGCAAGTGCTTATGATTCAGATGGTTGGGGATTTTGGAATATGCATAATGAAACATTTAGGGAATAGCACCTAGTTGTAAATTCATCTTTTTTTTCCTTATGTGTCCTATGCACATAGCCTGAAGATAATTTTATGCAGTATTTTGATAATGTCATCATGGTGTGTCATCCACCTGTGATATCATGTCAGTGCTTAGAAAATGTTGAGTCTTGGAGTATTTTGGATTTCGGAGTTTTGGACTGGGGATGTCCGTATTGTATTTGATACAAATACAGACACAGAAATCTCATCTGCTTCTAATCCCATATGATTGAGTTCCCAAAATCTCCATCCATGGTTCTTTTAGGATATCGCTGATCATACACAGTGTGATTGCAGGGAGTGTTGGCCCACTGACCATCATACAGAAAACCTCACCACTGCTGTGCTTTGGGCATGATCAGGAGCTGTCCACCCAGCCAGCAAGAAAACATTTTCTTGTAATTGTTTCCATAGAGTGTTTGTGTGTTGCTTTTAGAACTCGAGACTCTCAGAGACGAATGCCACCGCCCGTGTTTTCAGAGTGGGCTCATGTCCTGGTGTGTGCAGGGAAACATCTACGGACAGAGTTCATAACCTCTGAGTGGCATGTTAGTCCCACACAGATTATTACATCGGATTATAGTTTTCCAATCGTGTTTCTTTTATGGGATTCATTTTGAAGTAGTGCCTGCCTTGCCCAGCACTCAGGGGGAGGCTCTTGTATCTGCTCAGTACTTCGAGTTCTTGGCGCAAGGCTTGAATTCCTCTATTATTTCAGGCCGTTGAGGACTGGGAGCAGGAGTGCTTTGCAAACATGAGACCTGCAGGAAGTGCTGAGTAATGACTTGTGTTCATTGCTCCACTCCCTGCTCCTGTCTTCCTTGAAAACAAATAAACAAAATGGAAACACCCATGATACTGCCGGAGAGAATGCCAGGGTAAGGCTGGCACCGTTTCTTGGCCTCCAGGGTTTTATGTCTTGAAACTTCCTGTTGGTGACTCGGGGACTCTCCCTCGGCACATTCTGCCCCACCCCACCTTTGGGACAAGCATGCCTGAGCTGTGTGTGCTGTTCTGGCATGGACCCCAGTCCTCCCAGACAGTTTTTTTTTAAAAAAGTGTTTTCAGTCCACAACCCACAACAGAGTACCACTGAGGACCCTGGCTGCTTCCTGCCCTGTGGTTCAGTGAGTGATTCCCCAAGAGCAATGACTGCTTGGAGGCACAGCTGACTCCTGCTCAATCTCCAGGTGCCCACCATAGCTTTTGACGAGCAATAGGCCCTCAGCAAAAGTCTGGAATGAGTGCAGGTGAAATAAGAGATGGTGATGAGCTGGGAAGCACCCCCAATCTCTTGCCCTCTGCAGCCCACACAAGGATTTGGTTATTGCATATGTTTTTGCTTTAACAGCAGCTTTATTAAGATATAACTCAAATGCCACACAGCTTACTCACAGTCTGATTCTGTGGTTATTTACTAAGCATACGGAGTTGGGTAACTGTCAATCACTGTCTGTTTTCATTAACCCCAATTCTACCACTTATCAGCCATTCCCCTGACTCTAGGCAAATGCATACCTGTTTTCTGCTTCTTGAGTTTATTTATTCTAGACTTCTATAGTAGTGCAGCCAAACAGTGTCTGGTGCTTGGTGGCAGGCTTCTTGAGATTAGTGTTTTCAGATTCATGAATACTCCAGTTTGGACTAATACTTCATTGCCTTTTCTTTCAGTTAGCATTCCTTGCATGGACATAACCACAGTTCATCCATGCATCCTCAGACAGATGTTGGAGCTTTCTAGATCTTTCAACCATAATGCTGCTCTAAACTTCACGGACCAGTTTTGTGTTTTTATTTCTCTTAGGTAGACCCCAGGAACTATGACTGCTCTGTTGTCATATGGTAACTCCGTGTTTAAATGTTTGAAAAGCTTCTAGACGGCTGAATCTTTGACTTAAAGCCAGAAGACCTCAGTCTTTAAAGAGAGAGCTGCTCGCTCTTACTTGTCCTTTGCATCTCATAACTGCCCCCCCCAACTTAATTTGTTAAAGAGGAAAGAAGGAAGTGAGTTGGTAGAGAGGCTGTATACTGCTTCTTTGTAGTTCCCTAGAGCTGCATGCCTTGAGAGACTGTAAGAGAAGAGAACTCCTTTAGTCCTGAAGCAGATTCCCTTGGCCCTGATCTGCCTGGGATTGCTGCTCTTTCTTTGCTCCCTTAAGCCCTGGAAGGTATTTGGCAATGAGACATCCATCCCCCCACCCCCACCCCTAACTCCCAAATGTTCTTTCCTGCTCCAGACCCACCCACGAGCATGTGGACAGAGACGCCGGGCATTTCAGCTACACTCACCTTGTTTTTCAGCCATACCTGCTTCCCATCTACCCTGTGCCCAGTGCATTAAGCACAGGAGATGTTCTAAGTCTGGTCAAAGGAGTGATAGAACAGCCAGGTAAACTCTCATAGGGTTTACCTAGAAAGATAGACAAGAAATCAAGCAAACAAACACACAAATATCCAGTCACTACGGGGAGAAGAGGACGCTGCTGCTGAGACCATCGAGGGTAGAGACAGATGGAGGACCAAGTTAGGTTAGGTGGCTCACCCCGGTCTCGGCTAACTGTCCCCAAACAAGGTGCTTCAGCTCTCTTGGTGTTGGGAATGCTCCATTTAAATTTGGGTCGCTCGTCGACTTGGACGTGATGAATCACAGGGTGGCGCATTGAAAAAGATGTGGTGCTTTATAAGTGTAAGGTTGTCAGCGTCCAGTCACCACGGAGCTTTTCTCCCCCGTGACTAATCTAAATCTACTACAGATGGCTTCAAGCCCAGGGCCTGCTGTTCTTCAAAGTGCAGGTCTTCCGTGCTGAATTCATATCCATCAACCGACTCTGTCAGGTCCTTAAACCACCCATGAGCTCAAGAGCGTGAGTGGCTGATGTGCTTGGGGACTCTGAGGTCATCGCACACAGTCAGCCCCCGGAGAAGTAACTAAGTGAGATATTGTCTCGCAGGTGGTCTGAGCTCGGCAGAGGCAGGCACAGGATAACACTTTGTATTCAGAATCATTTTTGAAGACTCAGAGGATAACACAAATATTCAGACAGGAATTAGGGAAGATGGGCAGCCCTGGAATGTGGAAAGGAATAAGACACATGGACATGTGGGGCCTCCCTTTTTATACGTTACTTTTATATGGAACAAGGCCAGTAAAACTCACCCGAGTCAGAAAACCCATTTCCACATGTAGACTGAGAGCATTCCTTGTCTAAAGTGCTTAGAAGCAGAGGATTTGGCTTTAAATTTTTTGGAGTATTTACATATTAAATATATATCATAAAACATTAGGAGAACCCAAGTAAAAACACAAAATCCATATATGTTTCATATTCACCTGTCAGGTATAACTGGAAGGCAATTTTGTAGAGTATTTTTTAGCATACCTGCCCCTTGACTGAACCTGTCACATGGTCAGGAATGGCATTTCCCTCTTACAACTTGATTCCAGAGTCCAAAGGTTTTAGAATTTAGAGCCTTACATTTTGGACTTTTAAAAGGATGTGCAACCTGACCAATGAAAAGAAATGAAAAATGGATTCTGACTTGGGTGGTACACGCTTTGAACCTCCTCTTCTTAAGCAGGCCTTTGCAAGTAGGTACAGAGAATGGTGTCATAGCAGCAGGTCAGTTACCTGGTAGTATATTTTGTCCCTGCAGTTAGTGAACCCTCCTGACAGAGAGTTGACAAAGAAAGGGTGCATTTAAAATTTTAAAATTCTAGCAGAGGCTTGGTAATCATCTTTTTGAGGGGCTGTAGCTAGAACTTCTCAAGTATAACGTGACATAGGACGCTAGCTAACTTTCTGGGAGTGTCTGATTGAAAATAGGTTGTCACATGCTGTAGTCCTGAGTGACCACGGCCTTTAAACAGCTATCCCCAGAGCCATTGTTCCCTCCCTTATGTTCATTTCATTGTTTGCCGAGCCTTGTTCAGTGGCCGTAAGCCAAGAGAGAGACCAAAAGAACAACAACGACAACAGCAAAAAGCAAATGAACTAAACAGAATCAGGAGCTGAGGATGTGCCTCACCTAGTGTTCAATCCCCACAGCCATCAAGACCAACTTTTAGACTGCCAAGATGGCTGATCTGGTGAAAGCGTTCGCTCTGAAGCCTGAGGGCTTAAGTTTACCCTCTAGTATCCATGGTGGGAGAAAAACCAACTCCAGAATGCTGTCTTCTGACTTCCACATGCTTGTCACACACAGACACAGACACACACACACACACACACACACACACACACACACACACACACACACACACACACCACCATAATGGCATATCAAATATATTAGATAAAAAAGCTACATTGGGATCCTCCATATGTTTGTAATACTCTGTTGCCCTCTCTTCGTTAAGATCCTAGGAGGTATTTTATAATTCTGAATCCATACTGTCATTGTGGCCTAGTTATAGAAACAACTGCCTTTCCAACCATAAATGGCAGCGAGCCCAGCAGCTCGAATCTGATGACAAGTTCTGCGTGCAGACATTTGGCTTTAGCTTGGGAAGCAGTTAGGGCTTCATCATGTTTTGTTGAGGGTGCATGGTCACTTCCCACATCTGCTTGACCTTTACCTTATGTGCAGCTTGTCATCAGACACACCTCTGGGAACATTCTTTCCTGAACTGTGTTTTTTTAAAGACATGTGGTAGTAGGAGTGTGTCTGGGAGAGACGTTAATTAAATGTGGCAGCCATTGAAATGTCTCTTCTCCGATCGAGTCCCTGTGTGTGTGTGTGTGTGCGTGCGTGCGTGCGTGTGTGTGTGTGTGTGTGTGTGTGTGTATACACGTGTGGGGGTACGTGAATGTGGTGTATGTGTGGGGGAATGCACATGCATGCATGCATTTGAAAGCAAGAGGCCAATCTGTCATTCCTTCAGGGGCTGCCCACTTTGTTGAGGCAGGGTCTCCTTCTGGGATCTGAGACTGACCAGCCTAGCTTGGCCGGCTGGGTATTCTGCTATTTCCTCTTCCCAGTGTTGAGAGGATAAGCGTACACGGCCACATCCAGGTTTTCACATGGGTGCTCGGGAGCAAACTGAGATCCTCAGGCTTCTGTGGCAAGGACTTTACTAACTGAGCCATCGTGTGGCCTTCCCATTAAGCCTTATAAAACAGAGAATGCCTTCTCCCGATTTTTCTTTCAAGGTAATGTTTGAATGTGCTGTTGAAATACATCCTAACATATGTTCTTTAGACATAGGCATCTGTCCAATCCCCTGATGTGGAAATTATATCTCTTTCCTGAGTGGTACCTTGGTTCCATTATCCATCAAGCACTAGCACTTGGCATTGACCCATCTGGGCAGCTGCCTGCCAATCTACAGAGGCAAGTGAACCTGAAAACAAAGAAGTTTCTGGAATGCCCCCATTGGAATGTTCCCAGCAGCTCTGTCAGACTGATTCTGGTCTCGGGATGTTGGTTAGATCAAGGGGTGGGAAAAGGGCGTGGTGTAGTAGAGCAGAGTGGTACCTGTGCCTTTGATTGCTGGGCCATTCACCTTTGGTTATAAAAAAAAAAAGTGCTTTCTAGATAGCACATCCCCAAACTACCCTGAGGCCAAGATTCCGTTCAGGAGTAGGAATTGGAAACCAGCGTGACCATGTTGACCCACCTAGAGGAGAAGTTCTGTGAAGGCCCCCAAGGCAAGGCGTGTCCCTTGTCTTGCACTGGACACATCTGAATGTGTGTCACTTCTTGTCTGTTCACTGTGACCTGGCCCTTCACCCTTCACCCTGCACCCTAACACTTGGAGCAGATCTCTTGTCCGTTGAGCTATGCTCTAGTTGGAAATAGAGATTTGTGTTCTCTGTTATTATCTGTCCTAGGTAAACAGAAAAAAGATCTTAATGTTTTTAGGCAGAGTTAGAGTTTATAGTGGAGTGGCCTTAAAAACCGGAGTGTGTGTGAGCGTGAAGGAAGAAAAGATTGAAGGCTTCATTGCATTAGATCGGTAGTTTCCTCCAGAGCCTAGATGTGTTCTGTTCATGAGGGAGCAGGGCCTTGTCTCTGGTAGTCCTGCTAGCTCTGCCCGCCCTCACCTTACACTTGTGTGGTTTGTAGGTACAGATTTTATTCCACACTCCTTCCAATAGTCTGCGCTAGGTCAAAGAGACTTTGTATTCTCCTTAACACACTCATCAACTGTCTACCAGGCTCTGCAAACAAGGATCCTTTTCTGCTTTAAAATAAATGTTGAAGGGGCCGAAGAGATGGCTCAATGGCTTAAAATAGTTATTGCTCTTCCAAAGGACCCAAGTTCGGTTCCCCAGCATCCACATCAGGTGGCTCACAAACACAACTCCAGCTACAGGGAATCTAATGTCTCTGGCCTTTGGAGGCACCTGTACACACACACACACACACACACACACACACACACACACACACACACACACTTTAAAATGATAAAAAAGTAAAAGTTGAGTGAGAGTAATCAGAATTCATTATATACATGTATAAAATTGTCAAAACTAACTTAATTGAGTAAATAAAAAAAATGAAAGTTGGGTTGGGGATTTAGCTCAGTGGTACAGCGCTTGCCTAACAAGCACAAGGCCCTGGGTTCGGTCCTCAGCTCTGACAAAAAAAAAAAAAAAAAAAAAAAAAAAAGAAAGTTGAAGTTGGGTGTGATGGTGCATGCCTGTATGTAATTCCAGGAAACTAAAGCAGAAAGCTCAGGAGTTTCAGGATATCCTAGGCTACACAGCAGTTTTGAAGCCAGCCTAAGCTATATGATGCCTTGTCTCAAAAAGAAAACTAAATTAGTTTCTTGCTCAGATGGTATGCATATTATTCATGCTGATCTGGCCCAAGACTAAAGTCTCCTCATCTAAAAGGCTGAGTTCTGAGTGCCCAGTTTGCCGTCCTCACAGCAAGACCATGGCGACAGCTTGATGCCAGGGAAAGAAACCCCCGTGTTTATCAATGCCAATTGCTTATTTATTTTTAAACAGGGAAGCGGTTAGGTCTCAGGTGCCCTGAGTCCTTCACATTCAAGCTTTCATTAGCAGCCTTGCTTGCCGAAAGGCTGGTAGATTTATCCATTGCGAAGAAACAACAGAATGGGACTATCTTCCCTTCCTTTCAGCCTTGCAGATTATTTGCAAAAGCCCAGGGCCTTTAGATGTGAGCAGCTGAGGCTTTGGACTCCGGGAGGTGGCAGGAATGCTCCCCTGGGACAAACGTGACCCACTGTCCTCTGCAATGAGGGATTTCATACTGAGACTTTCTCCCTCCTTTGAGGGCTGGCACCCAGCTGGCTCAGGAGCCCCCAGGTTCTGCACTTTTGTTGGAGGGACAGCTCACTGGGTTCTGGCCCTGGAAACCTGACAGGTTTACCTAGTCCACAGGGGTACAACCTTTGACTCTGGCCTAATTAAGCTAGCAGGCCTGAGATAGTTAAAGGAAAAACAACAGGATTTAGCACCTGCTCCTCCTCTGTGGATGCTGCCTCCTCTCTGCCCCGTGTGTCATGTGGGTGCTATAAACAGCAACTTCCTCCGTGTCCTTGGCTTTTAATATCTAAGAGGATAAGCATAATTTATTGATCTTTTATATGTGTGTGAGCAGGACAGCACATTTATCTTGTGATGGCGAAATAAAAGGTGTTTGTGTGGAACATTCTATAAGTCACCCATCGAACGGCACTTTCATTGATTGCCTGGGAAGTCTTCAGCATTCCCCAGTAATTGCCTGAGTCTGGAGCATATTCATAACACACTCTTTTGTGAGCCAGAGTCTCCAAGCAGTTCCATTAAAGGCCCCTTTGTATTCGGTTACTTGTTTATGGATCTGTTTCCTTCCTTCTTAAAGATGATGTCTGATACACTCCACTTCAAGAAGTGTTTTTATGTATAATGAATGAACGGCCACATGAGTCATGTAAACCTCAGCCCTGATGGACCTCCTCAGAGACTTCTAACCACACTTTCTCCAGTAGCTCATCTGCTAAGTTAGCCTTCCCCATGTACCCTTTCATTCCTTCCTGACTTGAATCCCTGTGAAATTTTGTTTCTACGGCTCTGTTGTATCTGCTAATTCTTTCTCCCCCTCCTTTGCATAATAAAGTAATGATTAGGGCAGAGAAATACTCCATGTCTTGGTTTCCTAGCTTATGCACCTGTTGATTGAGTAAATGAATTGCAGGTCTGTGCTGCAATTCTATTTTAGAAATAGAAAAAAAAAACTCATTCAAAATCAATTTGGAAGGATGCTGGGAGTAACTAGGATGGATAATGTCGTTGGTGAGACACAAGACAAAGTACAGTCATGGAGAAAGATGCCTGTTCTTTTTCACACCTGACTCAAACTCATTTCAGAGACCATGCCAAACAAAAGTTCTCACCCGTATATGAGTGATACACCATCCTGTTAGAAGTGATTAATTTCTATAGTAATTTTCACTTGATAAGTTTTTCTTCCATTCCTTTTCCACGTTTAAAGACATCAAGGAAAAATTTATATGCTGTAACATGAACTTAGATAAACAGTAGAGTAAGTTTTATCAGATGACACAGTCTGCATGTCACCCCAGAGTGCTCCGAGCTTCCTTCTTAACCTGCGAGTCCCACCTCAGTCATTGGCCACTGTTCTAGTTTTACCTGCTAGTGAACCCTGTGTCAGTGGGATGACGCATGTCTATTGTTTGGTTTTTTCACTCATTATAATGGTTTTTAGAGTCATTCATAAAGTTGTACATTTTTTTTCTGAATTGTTGAGTAGTACTCATTATATAAACATGCCATAACTCAAACATCACTGTGCCTTTCCTTGAGTTCCATATTTAGCTTGGAAGAATTAAAACATCAGTAAGCATTTCTCTAGAGCATTTTTTTTTTTGCATGTGTATGTTTCCATTGATCTTGAATAACTAGGCATGGTAATATTGATAAGTCATAGGATCTGTGTAACTTTAGAAGAAATTACCAGCATGGTAAGAGAGAATTGTCATAGTTGGGGTTCTATTGTGACAAAACTCCATGACCTAAAGCAACTTGGAAAGGAAAGGGTTTATTTTATCCTCTATCTCTGCATCATAGTCCATCATAGAAGGAAGTCAGGTCAGGAACCTGGGAAGCGGGAACTGATAAAGAGGCCACAAAGGAACACTGTTTACCGACTTGCTCCTCATGGCTTGCTCAGCCTGTTTTCTTACACAACTCAGGACTGCCTGCCCAGGGGTGGCACTACCCACAATGAGCTGGGCTCTACCTCATGAAAATATCACATGGGCTTGCCCACAGGCCAATCCTAAGGGGACATTTTTCTCTCGTCCCAGATACGTCTAGGTTTGTGTCAGGTTGACAAAAACCAACCAGCACAAAGGTCCAGTTACACCTAACCCTTGCTAACTGTGTACGTAGTCAGTCTCGTTGACTCTAGTCATTCTAGTGAGTGTATGGTGGTATCCAGCTGTGGCTTTTTAAATGAACGATGTAATTACATAAAAGCCACTGTATTTAACATGTAATTCAGTGAGTTTTGACAAGTGTATATCATCATGAAATACAAACAGAATTAATATATTTGTTTTAGTTACTGTTCTATTGCTGTGATGAGATACCATGGGCAAAGCAACTTATTTAAAAAACAAAACAAAGGGTTGGGGATTTAGCTCAGTGGTAGAGCGCTTGCCTAGCAAGCGCAAGGTTCTGGGTTCAGTCCTTAGCTCCAAAGTAAAAAAAATTTTAAAATTAAAATTAAAAAAAAAAAAAGCAAAACAAAACACATTGAACTGGGGACCTGTTTGTAGTTTCAGTGGGTGAGTCCATGACCATCAAGGCAGGGAGCGTGGCAGCAGGCAGGCAGGCATGTCATTCAAGCAGTAGCTGAGAGTTTACATCTTATCTACAAATTGGAGAGGTGATTGTGTGTGTTTGTGTGTGTGTGTGTGTGTGTGTGTGTGTAAGAGAGACAGAGACTGGGCATAGTGTGAGCTTTTGAAACCTCAAAGCCCACCCCCAGTGACATACTTCCTCCAATAAGACCAAACAAGACCACACCCCATAATCCTGTGATTCTCAGCCTTCCTAATGCTATGACCCGTTAATACAGTTCCTTAATATAGTTCCTCATTTTGTAGTGATTCCCCAACCATAAAATTATTTTTGTAACTATTTCATAATTGTAATTCTGCTACGATTGTGAATCATAAGTATTTTTAGAGACAGGTTTGCCAAAGGGTTTTAATGTATAGGTTGAGACCTGCCGGATTAGGATTAGTAATTAGAAGGATTAATAACCCTCCCCAAACAGGGAACCAAACATTCAAACACATGAGCTATGGGGTCCATTCTTATTCACACTACCATACCATTTTTGACCCCCCTGTAGTTTGAATTTTTCTATCCTACAAGCTGTTCCCAAGTAATCACTCAGAGGCTTAATATTAATTATAAATGATCAGCCGATAGCTCGGGCTTGTTACTAACTAGCTCTTACAACTTAACCCATTTCTGTTAATCT
The DNA here is from genome assembly GCF_049852395.1 of Peromyscus maniculatus bairdii. Taxonomy (NCBI): domain Eukaryota; kingdom Metazoa; phylum Chordata; class Mammalia; order Rodentia; family Cricetidae; genus Peromyscus; species Peromyscus maniculatus. The sequence goes on along the minus strand of NC_134860.1, from coordinate 66,121,688 downwards.
TTGTGCTGCCTTGAGGCTCATGGCTTTTACCTCTATCCCATTTTTTGTGTCCGACTTGTTCTCCATCTGGCTGGCGACCCTCTGATTCCACCCTTTCTCATCCTATCATTCTTAGTTTGGCTTTCCCGCCTAACTTTATCTGGTTCAGCTATTGACCAGTCAGCTTATTTATTAAACCAATCATAGCAACATATATTTGCACAATACAGAAGGATTATTATACAGCAACCCCACCACCACCAAATTCTCTTATTTCCCTTTTTAGTCAGCTTCACATTATACCAATAAACTTGTTATCTATTGTTTTAATTTTGCTTTTGCCTAGCTTGCCAGGATTCATCAGTATTTTTCTCAATTGTAAATTGTACCAGTCATAAAGATACATTAACTGTAAAAGTCTAAAATATTTCAAATTACTTTATTTATTTATTTATTTATTTATTTAGTGTGCGTGCGTGCGTGCGTGCGTGCGTGCGTGCGTGCGTGCGCGCCCGCCCGTCTGTCTATCTGCCTGCCTGCATATGAGTGTGGACATGCATGTGCCCCTCATGAGTGTGGAGGTAAGAGGCCACGAGGCAGGAGTCTGTCCTCTCCATCATGTAGGTTCTAGAGATTGAACTGAGGTCATCGGATGCCTTTACCTAAACACGGAGCCATCTCACTATCCCTGGTTATTTTTACTAGTCCATAATGCAAAACAGCAGTTCCTTGTAACGCCTCCTCATTTCTGAGGAGTTTCAGTTCCTCCTGAACTCTTTCTAGTCTTTTATCCAATGAGGAATTGGCTTTTCCATTTTACTTACTATGGAAGAATACATTAGCCCTCCTATATGCCTCACCCACTCAATGTATACCCGACTTTCACTGTCTGTTCATTTCTAACACGTTCTTTGGATTCTTAAGCCTGTGTGGTTCCAGTGGGAAGAGGTTGTATCCTGGTCACATTTCCTTTCTGGAGTTAATCCCTTTTATCTTGACTGTCTCTGGGCTGACCTTTGTTTGATAGTCCTGGTTTGACAGAGCGTTTCCCTCCCATTAACATGGTCAGCTATTAAATGGTAATGATCATTGTGATTCTTCTTGGGCCCTGAGCTGCCATGCCAGCCTGACCCCTCTGATCCCTGTTTCCCCGGTGCACATGTCCCATGTTCCATGTCATTCCTGTAAGACTCAGTCGTTCAGGGAGGGGGGCCAAGGGTCAGGGCACGCTGCCCATTCCTTCTACCATTCTCCGATGTTGTAGAATATTATTTTCAGCTGTGTTACTTTTGTTTCTGTCGCATTTGTTTAGCTTTGCGAAGCTGTGTTACTGTGCCTGTCTAAATCACTGGATGGTCTAATAGAGAACTGACTGGCCAATAGCAAGGCAGGAAAAAGGATAGGCAGGGCTGCTAGGCAGAGAGAATATATAGAAGGAGAAATCTGGGAGGAAAGAAAAGGAGCCAGAGAAGGAGGAGGACTCCAGAGGCCTGCCACCCAGCTCCACAGCAAGCCACAGAGTAAGAGTAAGATTTACAGAAGTAAGAGAATGGGAAAAACCCAGAGGCAAAAGGTAGACTGGATAATGTAAGGAAAGCTGGCAAGAAACAAGCCAAGCTAAGGCCAGGCATTTTTAAGTAAGACTAAGCCTCCATGTGTGATTTATTTGGGAGCTGGGTGGTGGGCTCCCAAAAGAGTAAAAACAAATAATAACACTCCAAGGCTTTCCTTTTTTAAATCTTCCTGTCCTATAGAGTAACACTATGTACCATTTGCATAAGCCCAAGAGCCTAACACTCATTTTCCCTCCATTCTTTCCCATTGCTAGTGAAGCCGTAAGCAACTCAAGCTGCTTCTAAATATATTCTCATCACTTCCCACTTTCAGAGCGCCCACCATTCTCCTCCCTGTTTCCACCATTTCTTGCCTTCCATGTCTATTCCTCTGTAGCAGCCAGAATACATTTTTATTTTTAAGCACAAGACACGATGTATTTAAAAACGCTCTTCCCCTCCAATGCTTATCATTCTACTTAGGCTAAAGGTTAAGAGTCCACACAGTACATGGCACTTTGGCCTGGGTGACACTTCTGCCTATACATTCATGTCACCAGGGATCGTTTGAGAAGCTCTAAGTCTGGGCTCTATTAAATAAGAATATGTGGGGAGGTGGCTCAGGCTTCAATGTTTTAAAACTTCCCTGGTGAGTCTAATGGATGTCCAGAATGGAGACCCACTCTCCTCTCTTACCCTCATGGTGCCCTCTCCCAGTCTCCTTCTCTGGCCTTGAGCTCTTTCTGTCTTTGGACAGAATTCTTGCCTCATAGCCTTCTCACTGGATGTGCTCCTGTATGGAAGTTTCTTTCCGAGTCATTTTCCTGCCTGGCTTCTTTTAGTTTCTCAGGCTGATCTGAGATGATCTTTGATCATCTTATGGATGCAGACTCCCTACATCCCCGGACACTGCGTGTTACCCTCTCTGACCTCATCATTTCAGTTCTGTGTTCTCGGCTCATTTATATAATAAATGTGTGATAATCAATACGTGCTCTCCACAGCTTGGTATTTGTTGAGCTACCGCAGAGAGAGAAGAACCAGATAGGGACACCTGTTAGGTGGACGCCAGAAAATGCAGTAGCTCACAGGACCAGCCCCTGGACAGGTGAATGAAGCGGGCAGATGGTAGAGTCTTGACTGGTGACAATTATTTAGAGCTAGATAAAGTGAATAAATTTGCCTGTGGCATTAGGAACTTTGATAGTTTCAAATGAGAGGAGATATTTTTATCATGGATTGGGGACAGTCCCTAAGAAACTGAAATGCCTTCTTACCCCAGAAGTTCAGCCCATCTTGCCATAGTGGCTGGAACTTATTTTTGGCTGGAACTTATTTTTAGAGATTCATTCACTAAAATGTAGCTAAGACTCACCCTCTGGCTTGTCTGTCCCCTACCTTTCCTCCTGTTGTAATTACATGATAATTTCAGAACATACCTTCCATTTCATACTCCCTGGTCTGTGCTTGGCTACAGACCACTTCCTGATACACCGCCCACGCCTCTTTGCATCATGATGTGTTCCTGAAACCTAACAGCAAACTATTTAATTAGGACTGTTTAACACCAACTATTGAGGATTAATGGGAAAACCGTGCTCTTATTTGTATTGCAACCCAGGTTTATGATATAGGAATAGCAAACACCTGTGATCATAGCCTTGGGAATTATTAGCAATCATTAGTAGCTGCATTCTTAGCGTTTTGACACTAGGAATGTGATCAAGCTCCCAGATGTAGATTAGGTGCTTACTGTACTTGCTGCCAAGGAAAATGAGTGTTCACTTTGACAAGTCCAGAATAATAATTTTGTGCTTTTTTTTTTTTAGCAGTTATACATACACTATGATTCTAGAGAGAAGCTAGAAGGGTTGTATGGAAATCTTTTTCCCCTCAAGATAACAGGTTTAGGAAACATATTTTTTGTGATGAATGGCTGTGTAAAGCACCATTTTTATGCATGCAGATACATTCTTCCAGGGAAGCGGGTCCAAGTCTATTGTGATTTCTTAGTTTTATATGGCTTGAAAAGTGAAAACTGCCTCGACTGTTCTTCCTCATCATGGCCTCCAGCTCTGACCTTTATCCATCCAGGGTGATGCAAATGCCAGCCATTCACATGAGACTGTTTTCATATCTTAGCAGAACCAAAGACAGCCATTCACGCAAGACTGTTTTCATATCTTAGCAGAACCAAGAGTATGGAAGGGCATAGACTGCTGAGTCATGGGAGGAATGTTCAGTGTGTTCTAGCCTAACCTGATTGCCTGTACATTGGCTTCCTAAGTTGAGGCTGGTGTTTTTGTAAAGAGATTTTTTTTTTCTCAACCATGTAGCCTTGATGCAGACTGTAATTCTATACCAAAGCCCTACTTCCACATCCTTTGTGACACATAGCAAATTCTTTATATTTTTTAGTTTCACTGATAATTTAAAATTTGTGAAAGTGTTATTTAATCTGTAACCAAAGAGGTAAACTCAATTTTCTACTTGTAACACACAAAAACAGAGATTATGAAACTATTTTCCGGTTGATATCTTTTTTGTTTGTTTGTTTTTACTCTTCTCTGATACATTACATCCTGACCACAGCCTCCCTTCCCTTCACTTCCCCCCACCCCCCAGATCTACTGCTCCTCCATTTCCCATCAGAAAAGAGCAGGCCTCCCAGGGACAGCAACCCAACACAGCCTAACAAGATGCAGTAAGACCAGGCCCAAACCCTCATAGCAGGGCTGGGGGCTGGGCGAGGCAACCCAGTAGGAGGAGGAAGGTTCCAGGAGGAGGCAGAAGAGTCAGAGACACCTCACTCCCACTGTTAGGAATCCCATAAAAACCTCAAGCTAAACAACCACAGCATGTATGCAGAGGACCTAATGCAGACCCATGCAGACGCCATCACGGCCACATCAGTCCCTGTGGACCCCTGTGAGCCCTGCTTAGTTGATTCTGTGAGCCATGTTCTCTTGCTGTCCTCAGCCTCTCCGGCTCCCACAGTCCTTCCTCCCCTTCTTTCTCAGTCTTTCCCAGGGTTCTTATGCTCGAGAGGCCTACTGGCAGACGTCTGTTGTTCTAACTATAGAGTGCATCTACTTACTGTCTCCTTACATAATACTATTCACAGTAGGATTTCCTGAGGCAAGATGACCAGTGAGTACATCGATGCCTTCGATGGGCGTGGCTATGAGAAAAACCCAGTGTTCAGCTGTTTTTAATATAAAATACTTGTTTATGGGCACCTTAAGTTGTGGAGTCTGTGATAAATGGGAAAATGTCTGTATATAAATACCTTCATGGAGTTTTACAAAAGATTTAAAACCTAGTATGGTATATGGTGTCTTCTTGTTATCTCGGCACTTGGAAGGCTCAGGCCAGGTCCTCCATGAGAGCAACAAATGCTCCTGACTGCTGAGTCGTCTCTTCAGCCCCCTCTGTGCACATTTTAAGTCTCATGGTTAGTGAGAGAATGTGGAATGGGTGACGATCTCAGGCAGTAGTTCTCAACCTTCCTAATACCGCGACCCTTTAATACCGTTCCTCATGTTGCGGCCCCCCACCACCACAAAATTATTTCCGTTGCTGCTTCATAACTGTAATTTTGATTATTGAATCATAATGAAAATATCTGTGTCCCAGGGGTCTTTGGTGACCCCTGGGAAAGGGTCACCTGACCCCAAAGGGGCTGCGACCCACAGGTTGAGAACCGCCTGTCTAAAGCCTCATAGGTACTGATCTTTTGGTGTCCATCTCAGGATTGCTGATAGAACTTGTGAGTGTATGTTGCTGATATCCTTTTGTTCTCCCAGAAAACATAACATGCTTTGTGTTCTCCCCTCCCTTCCCCAGGCTGGTACAGAGGATATGCTCTCCAGAACAAATCTAAAAAGGTATGGCACGCTGTTCCGTTTCTTCGTTCCTTTGACTGCCCGCTAGTCCTCTGTTGTGCTGTGAGATCCCTTTATCTGCTCTCTCTAGCGCTAGTTTGCCTTCCTTTCTGTGACTCTTCCTTTGATCTGAAAACAAAGACCTTGACCCCTGTGCTCAAGAGGAATAGCATAAGTTCCACGGCTATGTTTCCTGGGAGCTGATTCAAGAAAAGGCCCCGACTTCCTGCTGTCTACCCTTCCTGAAGCTGAATAAGGCAGCAGGAGAGTGACAGTGCCCTAGGGGCCTCTGTCAGGAAGGGACAGGACCCACGTCTCCCTGCTTCCTTTACGTCCAATTCTTCACTGCCCAACCTGATGCTGCCCGTCGCCCGATTCATCCATCGAACCAGAGTAGTGACTTCAGTCTGTGAGGCCCATGGAGTAACATGGAGTCATTTCAGTAGAGTTTAACCAACATGTGTAACAGAGAACAAAACTGAACAACGGAGAGACTTAGGACACATTTACCTCGGGCATTCATGCTTATGTGGTTCATGCTTTTCATTGTGTTTTTCTGTTTCGTACTAGACTAGAAGCGTGTTTCTTCTGACTCAGGCAGAGTTTGTGAGACCCTGGCCTAGATGGCTTCCTTTCCCCTTGTCAGGGCAGCTCATCATCAAACTAAAGAAAGGCCAGTGGCCCCGTTACCGCTCCTGGATTTGCTTTGGAGCCCATCAGCGCTTTTTCCTTTGATGGCGCTCGCTGGGGCAGTGTGATGCGCCAGCACTCTCTTTTGTAAGAACGGAGTTGATAGGGCTTTCCTATTTCACAGTTCGCTCGTGTGCCAATAGCAGAGGGTGAGGGAAAACCCTTGAATTTGTCAGGGCAGAAAGGGTAGAAAAATCCACAGTTTTCACTCTTGGACCACGTCACGGGCCAGACGTAGTCCCCACGCAGATTGGCCCGTGAAACTGCCAAATCTCAGGAGAACACAGAGCCTTCGCGCGCCTGCTTGCCGGGTAGAGGTTACGGAAACCCAAAGGCGAGTGTGGCTGCAGTTGGTGACTCTTCAGTCTTGGTGTCTGCACACTTGTACACACACACACACACACTTGAGTCACTTTTTCATAGTCTAACAAAACAAAGGAACGTTGGCTGTCCCTGCAGGTGCCATGTCCCCCTGGTGTGAGCCCCCTTGTCCCTGCCCTGCCCTGCCCTGGCGGCGCAGCGCAGCGTCTCTGCCCACAGTCGAGTCCTGCGCCACATGCCATTTCCAGCCGAGTTGTTCCACTTCTCTTGCTGACGTCAGCATCCCCAGTGTCCAGTGGAGACCCGGGTAGCAGTCCGATGAGCTGGCGTGATGAGAGGACTAGATTGAAGGCCTCGGGGAAGCCGCTGCCTGGCACACTCCCTCCTGCTGTGGGTGGGGTGAGCCCTGTTAGTAGTTATTTTTACTCACAGTTGTGGAGGTTGAGTTTTCAGAAGACAGTAAGAGTTAACACTTCTGGGTGGCAAGGTGGCTCCGCCGGTGAGGACCTGCCGTACAGACCCAGGGACCTGAGTTCAAGCCTGGGATCTCACTGTAGGAGGAGAGAACCAACTCCTGAAAGTTGTCCTCTGACCTCCACCAGAGTTCTGTGGCCTATCCTCCCCCCCTCCCCGACTCCCACAAGATAACAACTTTTTGCTCTGAATGTGTGAGAGACAACGAATGCCTGGGTCACTTAATTCTCAGTCCCTTCCTTTTTAAATTTAGTATGTAAAAAAGTGAACAGAAAACTTCTCCAACAAATCATATGGAATACCAAGGATGGCTGGGCCTGGGGGTACTTAGGAGACTAAGACAAGCCTTACTGGTGTCCTCTTTCCAAATTATTTGAATGGCAGGCACTTACCTAGCACACAAGAGGCCCTGGGTTTGATCTCACCACCACCACTGCAATAACAACAACAACAACAACAACAAAAATAACAGCCAAAACCAGTAGGTACTGTTAAAACATGGTCCCAGACCTTTACCCTACACAAGGATTTGTTCCAGCATAGAAGTCCTTCCTTTCTAAGGCATTCTCTACTTTCCTGAAATGTCTGCATCCATCCAGCCAGTGGTGCCCTCTGGTCTGACTCAGTTAACATCTGAGGGATATGTGTGTGTTTGTAATATGGCTGGGTTTTTGTTGTTCTTGTTCTTAATTAAAATGTTCTTTAAAACCTTTAAGCATAGGCTGGGTGGTGGTGGTGCACGCCTTTAGTTGCAGCACATGGGATGCAGAGGCAGGTGGATCTCAGTGAGTTCAAGGCCAGGCAGCCTGGTCTACAAAGTGAGTTCCAGGACAGCCAGGACTGTTACACAGAGAAACCCTGTCTCAAAAAACCAAACCAAACAAATAAGCAAACAAAACCCTGTAAGCTTGAAAACTTCACCTTTTGGAGAAAACTATTTCAGTAAGAGCTCCTCTGTCCCTTGATAAAGAAAAACCTGAACAGAATTTGGCACAATTATTGTGCATTGATTTTTTTTTTTACACTAAATTATCTTTCTTTGTGGAGATCCAAGAAACAAAGATGGAATTAAAGGCCTCAGTCTTGAATTTTTGCTGAGTGTGACACCCCTTCATTAAGAGATGCAGCCTGATAGAAATCCTCTCCTCTGCTGGTCCCTCCTTTTCCTGTCTTGGGGAAAGAGCCATTTGAAAGGACAATTGTTTTCATGGAAATTATTGGTGTCGTTTATAAGCCAACTTACCCATTTGGCTCGGTGATAAAAGGGAGCGAGTGGCTTTGCAAATTGAGGAAGACTAGAGCCTTGAAGGAATTGATCATTCATCTTGGCAGGGCTGCGGGTGTGTGGACAGGATAACAGAGAGAAAATCATTAGCTGGAATTTATTCAAGTGAGTAGGCTACATTGAGAAGAGGAAGGCAGAATCGAGAGACATCAGTTGGCCCTGGCCTTACCAGAGACACTAAATGGCTACAAATGGCCAAGTGCCACTATGGCACAATGATGCTGTGGATGACAGAGCAGTGAGCTCACCAAATGAATGGGCTCTGGATAGCAGCACCTTGTGCCTGCACACCTGTGTAGATTATCTGCCCTGGTCAACATCAGTGTCTCAAAGTCCTCATCTGTTTATGTTTCTGAGGACCAGTAGCATGACTGGCTCCCAGGGACCAGCTCAGCCCAGTCACTATAAATTCAGAAGCTTTTTTTTTTTTTTTTTTTTTTTTTTACCTTCTTGATTTGAAAAATATTTTGCCAGAATTTTTCTTGGGATTAGCAGTGTTACATTTGGGGTTTTTGGGGATTTTTGTTTGTTTGTTTGTGTGGTTGGCTGGTTCCTAGTATTAAACCTTCCACATCTTAAACATTTCCTGATTTAGAGCTGTGTGCTAGCCTCAGCAATGTTACAGCTTATTTTAAACTTGTAACTATTACTTTTTTGTATACTTAAAAGCTTTTAGTACATTCATCTCTTTTTGTGTTTATGCATGTGTGCACACGCACATGCTTGCTCATGTGCCATAGCATGAATGTGGAGGTCAGAGAACAATTTGCAGGAGTCAATTCTCTGTTTCCACCATGCGGGTCCTGGGATTCAAACTAGGGTTGTCAGGGCTGGCAGCAAGCACCTTTTCCCACTGAGCCATCTTGTTGGCCCATAACTTCTACTTTCAGCTGATTACTCCTCTCCAACCCCTTTTCCATTTTTGAGACATGTTCTCTCACTGGCATGGAATTCACTACTTCAGCTGGACTGGCCAGCCAGCCCCAGCGTTCTGCCACTCCCTGACTCCCTAGCTCTGAATGACAGGCCTGACCATCAAGCCCAGCTTTGCGTGAGCTCTGGGGATTCAGCACAGCTCCTCATGACTACACGGCAAGTACTTTACCAAGTGACCCACCTCTCCAAACCCAGTTTCGTTTTAAGGCAGTGCTTATACCTTCTCCAGTTATTATACATTGTATATGCATTGAGACCACTCTACCTCATGAATAGAGAGGCAAGCATTATGTGTCAATGAAGTTTTTTTTCCCTTAGATTAAAAATATGACTGCTTCCAAATAATTTCAATAGGAAGAAGACATTCAGATACGGTCAATTAAATATATTAAAGCTGAGAATAAAAACTGAGAAGTATTATACATCAGAGTTCTCTAATTGGGCAGGTTCTGTAATGGGTGAGTGTTCGATCATGGATAGATACAGAGTACTTGTTTAAAAAAAGAAAAAGGAGGATATAGAAAAGGGTAGATTATTGAATCTACTCTGAAAAGAAAAAAAGGGAAGATACAGAAATGATAAGATAAAATGTAGATTTTTAAATCTACTCAGAAAAGAAAAAAGAGAGAATATGGATATGATAAGATAAAAAGGTAGATTTTTGAATCTATTTTTAAAAAGGAATTACTTGTTTTAAATAGTATAAGTAATGAAAATTGTCTGGATTTGTCAAATGTTAATGGACTGGACATTGTTAATGTATATAATGGTGTTTTTTTGTCTGAATCTGTCACATGTTAATGGACTAGACATTGTTTTTTTTTGTTTTTGATTTTTGTTTTTTGTTTTTTGTTGGTTTCTTTTGGTTTTTCGAGACAGGGTTTCTCTGTGTAGCTTTGCGCCTTTCCTGGATCTCACTTCGTAGCCCAGGCTGGCCTTGAACTCACAGAGATCCGCCTGGCCCTGCCTCCCGAGTCCTGGGATTAAAGGCGTGAGCCACCACCGCCCGGCCTGGACTAGACATTGTTAATGTAATTCTTGACTCTATATGTTGTATATACTTGTTGTATGTATTTTTTCTTATATTAGTTATAACTTTTTAAATTTTAAACAAAAAAGGGGAAATGTAGTTGATATATTGTACACCCCAATAAACTTATCTGGGGGTTGGAAGAACAGAATACCCACTATATTAAACATAGAGGTCAGGCAGTTTAATTCTAACATTCCAGAGGCAGAGATCCCTCCAGATCTCTGTGAATTCAGGGCCACACTGGAAACAACCAGGCATGGTGACACACACCTGTAATCCCAGCACATGAGATCTCATGTCTTGCTTGGGAAAGGCACATGCCTTTAATCCCAGGAAGTGATGGCAGGAAGCAGAAAGGTATATAAGGCGTGAGGACAAGGAACTAGAGGTTTTTAAGTTTTTAGGCTTTTAGCAGCAGTTCAGCTGAGATCCATTCGGATGAGGACTCAGAGGCTTCCAGTCTGAGGAAACAGGACCGGATGAGGGGTTGTCGAGGTGAGGTTAGCTGTGGCTTGTTCTGCTTCTCTGATCTTTCAGAAATCACCCCAATACCTGGCTCCTGAGTTTTTGTTTTTGTTTTTTATTAATAAGACTGTTTAAGATTTGTGTTACAATGGATTGACACTGAAATAAAAGAACAATGAAAACAAATATAGATAAATCCATGAAAATCCCTTATGATAGTGTGTGAAAGTGATTGTTAGTCACTGTTGCTCTCTCCATATCACATCATAGTTGTTCCTCTTTTAGATATCAACAGTGACCTGGTGTCTCCAGTGTTACATTGAATTTGTGTTTGTTTTTATTGCTGCTTAATCGGTCTCCCCTAATCACTCTGTATCCTATACACTTGAAGAAACTCAAGGCACCTCCCCCCCCCTCTCTCGTGTGTGTGTGTGTGTGTGTGTGTGTATGTGTGTTTGTGTGTGTCTGTCTCACTCTGTGTGTGTGTGTGTGTGTGTGTGTGTGTGTGTGTGTGTGTGGTCTCATCAGTAGAGGGACTGGCATTGTACGTTTTCACTAGTACATCACCCTGTCTGGTTGAAGAGATGGGGCCCTTTGCTTCTGCCTAAAGCAGTTGCAGGGCCCCTCTGCCATCACCCATGCTGAGATCAGCTTAGTCCCCAAAGTTCTGACCATTTCTTGTTTTATTGGTGAAGGATGAAGAGAGAGAGAACACTGCATAGACAAATTTAGCATATGAAATTGGCCACAGGAGCAACCACTGTCAAAGTTCCTGGTTTCTTGTCCTGTTAAGGATTATGAGTGCATGCACATTTTCAGCTATGGTCCTGTGGACTGTGGGCTATCTCCACCACCACCTGTGTGGCCAGCAGTCTCTGACATTTAATGTCCACAGAGATCATGCCAGCCCTCCCCTGAGCAAGGCTAGGAGTAATTGACCCAAGATGCCAGCTAGTTCGTCTGCTGTGCCATGTGAACTATTCGAAAGCAAGGCCCGATGACTCATTCCCCGTGTGGCATCTTGAGGGTGTTGCACAAGGAGACACAAGCTTCAGTATTCAAGAGAACTCTGTGGACGGTTCTATCCTACTGAGAAATCTTCTCTGCAACTCTCTAGTTCCCACCCAGTGGTTTTGTGCCCTTCCCTTGGGACTTTTTTTTTTTCTTATTGTCGATAGTGAACAATGTCCTAATACTGATGTAGAAAGTAGAAATGCCTCTTGGGGTTACAAAATGGAGAACAACTGGAGACTATGAAGGGTGAAAAATGATTAGGTAACTAATGATTTGCAGTTAGTCTTCAATAAAAGTGCTGACAGGAATTCTTGTAGGAAGCTACTTAAATGTTAGTGATTCCATCTCACTCATGAGGGGCCGGCCCTTTAATGGATACATCATGGCATGCTGGCTCTGTAAAGATTCTAGGTTCTCAGTATTACATTGCTTGCCATTGTTGGATTTCTGAGCTGATGGGGCACTTTGCCTTTTTATTTTCAAAACATCTTATGCATCGTGAGCCCAAATCTTAATTTCTACTATTTCAGTATTTCCATCCTTCCTTCGTTGAAATATAGTTGGTCATGATAAGTGATGCCCTGAAACCCAGTTGGGAATTTCCTTTTGTCGAGGTGGGCATAACCCTCCTTGAAATATTTATGCTCTTGACTTTGAGATTGTTTTTAATGGCTGTATAACAAGAGTTTTCTTTCTATAGGGTATTTTCCCTGAAACATACATCCACTTGAAAGAGGCAACTGTAGAAGATGGAGGGTAAGTGCCAATCCAGGAAGACCACTATAAAGTGATGAAGATGTGAGATGACCGTGAAAGAATGCCCTACACCCATTGATGTCCTTCTCCTGTCATTGGTTTCCCTTGCCTCATATAGTTCCTCTTTCTGTCTTCTCTTTCTGTACTTGTTCCTCCTGGACACCCTTCCCCAGAATAGTAAAGACAGCAGTGGTGAACTCTGAGGGCCTTCCACTTCCTCTCGGAGTTCCTGACTGCTCACTGTGTATGTGAATGTGAGTCCATGTGAACCTCCGGGGAAGGGGGACATCAGTCTGCCCTCCTCAACTCTCAACCTAGAACGCATCACTTAGTTGCAAGTACCCCTCAGAGTTTTCACAGCTTCCTGGAGGAAAGCGCTGGTGGTGGGCTTGGGTGAGATACCAGGGAAGCCGTGTATGGGGCTGTGCTGTGTCGTTTTGAGCACTCATTTCTTGACCATGGCATTTGTCCTGCAGAGTCCTGACTCTGTGGCCGCTAAGGAAAACAGGACACTCGAAGTAGGAAGAGAGAATTAAGAAAGTAAAAACTTGGGCTGGAGAGATGGCTCAGAGGTTAAGAGCACTGACTGCTCTTCCAGAGGTCCTGAGTTCAATTCCCAGCAACCACATGGTGGCTCACAACCATCTGTAATGAGATCTGGTGCCCTCTTCTGGCTTGCAGTCATATATGCTGTATACATAATAAATAAATCTTAAAAATAAATAAATAAATAAAAATAATAATAATAAAAAAAAAAGAAAGTAAAAACTTGCCTCCATGGCTGGTGCCAGGGAGGCTCTCACAGAATCCTGGAACCTCTAAACTAGATGAACATCTTTGAGAAGTCCTAAGCTCAGCACCCCCATTTTAAGACAAGAGGTAGAGGCATGCTCGAGTTCTCGCGGGTCGTCCACAGCAGAACCAGCACTAGTAACTATTCTCGACCACCTCCTCCAGGAATCCTCTTCCCAGGGGGCCGTTCCTGGGCAGCCTCCGAATGTCACTTGTGAAGGCAAAGTAGGAGCTCTCTTCTAACTGGATCTGCCAGGTGAAAGATGGGATGCTCAGTTAACTGTTTCTCAGTCAGAAGATAGATACAGATGCTCCTGGACTTGTGGTTACCTCCTTATGAACCCACCAGAGTTAAAAATGTCACAAGTAGTCAGGCATCACAGGAAAGTCCATCATTTTATACAATTAATGTATGCTAATAAAAAAGAATAACAAGAAATGCATTTATTTCACCTAACATACCCTCGCCCAGCCACCTCCAGTGTACTCAGAACACTTACGTTAGCTGACAGTTGGGCAAAATCATCTAACCCAAAGCCTGTTTTTCGATAGGGTAGCATAGTCTTCCTGTAATATGTTCAACACTGCAGAAGTGAAAAAACAGCACCTGTGAGTGTATACTTCCCAGACATCTTAGAGTTGCAAAATCAGACTCTCCTAAGTCGGGGACCACCTGCAACTTTCCAAAGCTAGCGTGTCACAGATGGTTCATGAGTCACATTTGCCCTAATGTATCGCGTTACTTGACCTGAACTTCACACTTTGCTCCATCCTATGCTTGCATGTTCGCACGGTGGTCCTCTTGCTCTTCCCTGCGTGTTTGCATGCCTTTGCTATCTTTCTCCTGTTGATAATTGTAGGAACTCCAGGGATAATTTGTGTGAGTAAATGCAGTTAAGCCCTACTGAGAGTGAGGATGTTGGTTTGTTTCCATTTTCCATGTTGAGAAGCAATAGATGAGAAGAAGACCCAGTCCTTTCTAGAAGAGGACATGGATCAATCCTTGCAAACAGATCTTTGAGTGAGATCACATGCCATGTACCTCTCTACAAAATGGAGCAGCTGCCCAATTGAACCAGCTATTACACAGCTTGGTCATTGTCACTTTCAGAGAGATTTAACATGGGGAAGTAGAGTCTAGGCTTAGCCTTTGCCATGCAAAAACTCAGCTTAGTTTATAGATTGTGCTGTTCTCAGTTCCTTGCGTTTTGGCTCATGTTTACTTGTGTTCAAGTTCTCCAAACTGTATAGCCCTTCAGAGGCAGATGGATTTATTTCAAACCATAGCAGCCACATTCCTGCCTTTGATTGTCAAGAGTATATTGATTGGGAGAGGCAACTCCTATCATGTGCAGTAAAGTGTACATCTCTTTGATTCCCTGTAGGCAGCATGAAACTGTGATTCCTGGGGAGTTGCCGCTGGTTCAGGAACTCACGAATACTCTACGAGAATGGGCCGTCATCTGGCGCAAGCTCTATGTGGTAAGCTTCTCCTGGGGCTCCCCTAGTGGTGGTCTTGGGTGCCATTTCTGGACCCTCAGTCTGACTGTTAAGACTGCAGAGCCATCTTCTGCATTGAGCGAGATGAGCCTTCCCTAGAGCCCACGATGCTGGAAGCCAGCTGATTCTCATTTCCCCAGAGTTGGGCCACTGATAAAGAGATTATAGAGGGAAGTGGGTGTGATCATAATTCACTCTTGCTGATTGTGAAAGTAATAATGAGTTATAACTGCAAATGTTCACCAAGGCCTTCTTGGGTGCCTTAAACCATGATCCCTCACCACATGGCTATAAAAAAGATGAAGTTACAGCTGTTACTATTCTAGCAGAAACCCAAGGCACTTGCTGTTAGCATCTCTATCTATGCCAACAAATAGACATTTATAAACACCATAGTGCTCAGCCTTCTGAAGGGGGCATTTATAACCATGTCCACTGGACCTTGTAGACTCTGAACCATATATAGTGATAAGCTAAGGTCAGGCTCACTTAAGTATTCTCTCCCCCCACTGTTTGGATCTCTGGATGCTAATACAAAATGCTAGTTCAGTGGGAAATCTCATAGGATTCTATGTGTACAGGAGTATTCTCTGTGTGACAACCACTATTATGAGTTGTATGTGTGTTTACAACTGGGACTTTGTGGTTTAAATGTAATCTGTCCCTTCTGAAGTTCATGTTAGAGTTGAATCCATTGTGAGGCATTGAGAGGATGAAGGCTGGGACCCAGAAATGGCTCACCAAGTAAAGGCACTTGCATTCCAGCCTGACAATCTTAGTTGAGTCCTCTGGATCCACATGACGGAAGGAAAGAGCCAACTTCTGTACGTTGTCCTCTGACCTCCTTACGCATATTGTGGTGTGCATGCCCTGCCCCAAGGAAATAAATAAACAGAATTAGGGAAGAAAATCTTACATGGGTGGAAATTTAATCCAGTTGTAGTGCTTAGAGGAGAAGACTTGGGAGGTGGGTGTAAGAACATTAACATGGAGGCTCATGATGGAACTCCTGTGGCTTCATATGAAGAGGGAGAGAGCCCAGAAGACAAGACATGTACAAACTGTGTGTCTCACCATGTGCTGTTCTCTACCAAGAAAGCCATTGCCACATTAGCTCCTTAGTTTTGCTCTAAACTGAGCCAGGGGGCATCTTCTCTTTAAACACAGCTGCCCTGCAATGGGACTAGGACCTGGGACTCACAGCATTCAACATCATCAGAATAGAAACGGCCATTTTGCAAGTGCACAAGACACTCAAAGTCCATTACCAGCATGGCAGACTCTTCTCCAGTCTTAAAAAAAAGCTTCCCTTAACCCTGGAACCCACGACTAATGTTGCTTCTCAGGAGGCTGCTGTGGGACGGTCTGTATGTCAAATTGCTCTGATTGGTCAATAAATAAAACACTGATTGGCCAGTGGCCAGGCAGGAAGTAGGTGGGACAAGGAGAGAGGAGAATTGTGGGAAGCAGAAGGCTGAGGCGGAGAGTCACTACAGCCGCCGCCATGACCAGCAGCATGTGAAGACGCCGGTAAGCCACCAGCCACGTGGCAAGGTATAGATTTATGGGAATGGTTAATTTAAGATAAAAGAACAGTTAGCAAGAAGCCTGCCACGGCCATACAGTTTGTAAGCAATATAAGTCTCTGTGTTTACTTGGTTGGGTCTGAGCGGCTGTGGGACTGGCGGGTGACAAAGATTTGTCCTGACTGTGGGCAAAGTAGGAAAACTCAAGCTACAGGAGGCCTTTACTGGTGAGCACCAGTGGGTCTCGTCTATTTAGGGGACTTCCAGGCTTCTGTGGGTAACAAGGAAGTCATATGGTGAGTAATGCATTCTCTGACTAGACATGGGAAGAAGTTCATGAGTCTTTAGGCTAGATAGCTGGACCCGGGAGTCATTCTCTTTTCTTTATGTGGCCAGTCTGATTAAGTTACAGGGATACCCCCATTCTTGTCCTTGCACTAAAGCAGTAACCAGACCTCATTCCAGGGCCAGTCCTAAGCGTTCACACAGAATTTCATTCCATTCAGGGCTGTGTATTCCAGGATAAATCATAACCTTAGAAATCACCAACCCTTTGTGGGGAAAGCACGTGGCACTTCTCTGCCTACCCAACCTTCAAAGCCTCATTTGTGTTCTTTCTTTTTCATAATGTGTCTTCTAAACAAACTGATCCTTAATGTTCCCTTCTGGACCATCGAACACTTACTGCTGAATGCATGGTCTGGCCCTTGGGACGTTATGCTCATATTGAAGGTGGTCTTTTGATTTCTTCAGACTTAGTTGATGAGAGCACTAACTCTGAGCCTCTAAATCACACACTCTGGGAAGGGAAGGATACGGCTGTCATTCCTGTGGCCTCCATTGATCAACTTGTACTTACATTGAAAGCACTCCCGTTCTGGTTAATTGATTGCTTCGTGGTGGATATAGAGGGTTGATGGGTGAGAAATTGCATGGACATGGGTTTATTCCTTAATGTTCTTTGTGGAAATGGTTGAGTGGAGAAATGTATGAGGTAAGTACAGGCTGAGTATCCTGCATTGGCTACGTTCTGATGTTGTAATGAAATACCTGAGGGAGAGCAGCTTACAAAGAAAGGAGACAGCTTTATACCATAGTCCTTGAGGCTCAAGGACCTGATGATAGGAGTTGGTTCAACTCTGGCAGGTACCTTGTGGTGGATGGTGTCACAGTAGCAGTACGTATGTGAAGGAACACTCAGATGGCATGACAGGAAAGCAGAGCATGGAGAGGTACCTCATGTATGAGAACCCTCTCCAGATACCTAATGAGGTTGGTACTTCCAGTACCCTCTCGCTAATCTCCACTCCTCAGGATCCTACTACCTCTTAACATTGCCATGCCAACCATCCAGCGCATGATTCAAACTGCATCATAGGCAAACCATGGCCAGTCCTAATCTAAAATTCAAGCATCAAAAACTCAAAATGCTCAAAAACTCAAAGCATTTTGAGCACATGCGTGATAACACATGTGGAAAAGTCTGTCCTACCCCTGGCCTCTTGAGTGAAGCTTCCTGTCTGTACAAAAATTATCTTGAGACTATGTTGAATTCTGTTGAGGCCATTGTCGCTGAAGGCAGAGATGAATCATAGACAAATTTAATATTTAGATGTAAGTGCCACCCCTAGGAGAGCTCATTAGGTCTATGTAAATATTTCTTGAAAAATTGAAAAAAAAAACAAAAAACAAAAAGCAAAAACCTTCTCACATCCCAGGCATTTCAAATCATTTCAAATCCGGGGTCAAGGAGTTTTTGTTCCTGTTGTTTCTGTCCTGTGTAAGTACAGAGAGGCTGACTAAAAAGACCTTTTCTGTCTCTCTAAGAGATGACTTTATGGCTCGTTTTCTTCACTGTGTCCTCTTGTAACCACACATGATCAAGACATGTTTCCCGGGGGAAAAAATAGGGTGGGAAGTGTAGCTCAGTGGTGGAGTGCTTGCCTGGTGTGCATGAGGCCCTGGGTTCCATAACCAGACAGACAGACAGATACAAGCAGAGAGAGAGAGGTGTCGGGGGAGAGGAGCAGGGAGAGGGAGGGAGAGAGGGAGAGAAACAAGAATGAGGAAATAGGACCATGTACCTGTCCTGTCAATAATGCCCCACCCCCACCCCAGCAGTTCCAGAGTGATGAGCTGATAAGCACTTTTGAACATTTCCTTTGTGAGCCCCCCACCCACCCATTTAGTAGCAGAATTGAGTTTTAAGTACAAAGCCAAGTGAATTAATTGATTTTTTTTTTCAATTCTCTCTCAGAGGACAGCACATTTTTTTTCCATCTTAGAAATCTGACCAGATAACTTGTAAACGCCTTACAGCTGCTACTGATGGGCTGTGAAAGGCATTGATGGTGGGCGGTGCTTAGTCATTGTCTGGTCCAGGGTCTGATTGTGTTTGGGATACCTGCTTATCCACTGAGGAGCGGTCCACAGCAATGAGTTTGTTGTTAGTTACCCTCCGCTCCCCAAGCCCCTTTCCCAAGGCGTTGACAGTTCATCTCAGGCAGAATTTCTTTCTCATGTTAAAGAAGCAAACCTCAGATCTCCTGTTTCACTGGGAAGTATTAAAAGGGGAACACCCTCTCATCTCTAGTTTCCAAGTCTCTCCTCCCCGGTGTGTTTTAGCATTTTGTTCTGGGATTCTGCACATGTGTTCCTTTATTCTACGTAAACATAAATGTGGGCTCTGCCAGCATACATTAATACATTACTATGTTCACACTCCCATCTATTTCCTCCCATAGATTAGTTTTTTAGTTTGTAGTTCTGGGGACTGAACCCAGGGCTCTGTACATGTTAGGCAAGGACGCTACCATGAAGCTACATCTGCAGGAATTCCTTCTTTCAACTTTGAATCAGGCATTCTGATGATGTTGTTAACCACCTCTAGGATGCCCAGAAACTCTGTGTCTCTCTGTGCTTCCTGGGTATTCTGAGTGATGTTTTTAACCACTTCTAGCATGCCCAGGAACTCTGTGTCTCTCTATGCTTCCCGGTTCTGCTCATTTCTGTCTGGTGTCTTTGCACATTTACGTTGTTGTTCCAGTGTTTTCTAGGAGGGAGAAATGCAGCCCACTAACCGTAAGCCCAGCCATGAGGTCACTGGATTATTCCAGAAATGTTTGTCTCTTGGTTCTAGAAATTATAAAGTGTGAAACCATCAGAAATACCTCACAATGGGGAGGGAGACATCCATATTGAGGAGACGGGACCCCTCATCCAGAGTGGAGAAAAGGTAGAGGCTGTTTGTCCACAAGAGCCTCCCCATGGTCCCTCTTTCCTCCTGAGAGTATGTTACTGATCTTATTTCAACTGTTTTTCCTGGTGGGTGTTGACCTTATGCTATGGGGGGAAAACAAGCTGTAGGAGCCCAACGCCCATGTTAACTGAGAAACAGGTTTCCCCCTGCATGCCTTGTTCAAACTAGGTCTGTGATCTTAAGCAAATCATTCAGAATCCCCAAACTTCTGCAGGATTTTGACACCTTGTAAAAGTGATAGAGAATTTCGTTCCCTTTCTGAGTACGTATTTTTATATCCTAGCTTCATGAAGCTGTGGAAGCATGAAAAAGGACTGTGGCAATATCATTGTGCATGCAGCTAGTAGGTCAAGGACCCCACCAGTGCAAACCTGTGATGGTTAATACTGTCCCAGTTGGAAGTAGTAACCACAGCCGATGGCCCTCCCACTGGACAGCCTTGACTCAGAGCTTCCCTCTCCCCAGCTGTGGCTGTCAGGAACACGGGAACTGCTTCTGTGTGCCACACTTATCCAAGGCCACTGCCTTTCTCTCCTGTAATCATCTTGGGCAGCGTGGCCTTGAGCAGTTGGGAGCAGGCTAGATTTCGTCTGCTGTAGATAGCAAGTTTTCTTGATCAAGGTTCAGGTCTAGGAGGCACAGATACTTCCAGAATGCGGAGTGTATGTTCACAACAGTTCTTGGTAAGCATTGCCCGCAGAACTGCCTCTTGGTTGGCTCAGGCACTGGGCGTTTCCAGGGCTTTATCAGGAAAGGAGGAAACATCTTGATCAGTGAGGTCACCTGGTGATGGGCCAAGGTGGTGGACACTGGGGCTGGACAGATCAAGCAGTTCTTAGAGGGCTACCTCCCTATCTGTGTATGGGTTGTTTTGGTTTGGTTTTGGTTTTTTTGAGACAGGGTTTCTCGCTGTAACAGTCCTGGCTGTCCTAGAACTCACTTTGTAGAACAGGCTGGTCTCAAACTCACGGAGATCTGCCTGCCTCTGCTTCCCAAGTACTGGGATTAAAGACATGGCCACCAATTGCCCGGCTAGGGTATGCATTTTTATATTCAGAAAAATCTACAAAGCTAATAAGAGTCACAGAAAACAAACAGCCTTTTAGCAGAAAGAACATAGATCTGGCAGCCTAAGCAAAGTCCTTGACTTTCTGGGTTCTCATCTCCTCTCCTATAATTGAAATTAGATATTTTGTATGCCTTGAACATTCACTGTGAGAGTTCAGGGAGTTGGTCCATGGGATGTCCATGGCAGCACTGGGCACGCTGCATCTCCAAAGTGCCATTGACTTTAGAAGGACAGCTCCATCACACCAGAGAACACTAGCATTTGTCTGTCCACCCAGCTGTGGCCGTTGCTTCATCTTCCAGCTTGGGGCTGAAGGGGCAGAGGTGAACCATGGCTGGCTCCCTTTCCACTGTGGCATTATTTCATTCCTCCAGGCAGGTGAATTGACACTTCCCATCTATTCTCCTCTGCTGCCCCAGGAGATTTGTGTTCCCCAGCTGTGACATACAGCCGGGGACCTCTGGCCTTTGCTTTCCAGGGGCACCTCTTTGCACATCCATACAAGTCCCCCTGCCATGTGGTTAGACATGCCGCAAGGACTTAGACATGGCTGTAGCTGTATGAGACAACTTACCAGTTAGCTATACCCAGTTAGTTTTGTATCCAAGTCTCAAACTCCTGATCCTCCTGCCTCAGCCTCATGAGTGCTGGGATTATAGGTATGTACCACCATACCGGACTAGATATACCTTTTCTTTTAAAGGATTATTTGTTGTTACTTTTTTTTTTTTTAATGTGTGCTCATGTGTATGTATGTGGATGTAAATGTGGGTGCCTTCAGCGGTCAGAGGCTTTGCAGCCACCCAAAGCTGGAGTCACAGATGGTTGTTGAACTCTTGATGTGGGTGCCGGAAACCAAATTAGGATCTTCTGCAAGAACTAGGTATGCTGAGCCATCTGCCCACCCCTGCTTTTCGAATATAAACAGCCATGTATCCCAAGTCACGGTGATGGTATTTTCTCAATTGAGAAGATGGTGGTAACAGTGGAGCGAGTGTTTTCCAATACAGGACTGTTTGGGAAGCCTGAGACATAAGCAAACCATTCACCACCTTCCTCACTGGGGTGCAGCCCAGGGGCTCTTCCCAGTGGAGAAGGAGCCCAGTGAGTTTTTTTTGAGGCAGTCTGCTCTTTCTGTACGTTTTAGAGCTGGAGTCTATTCCTTCTTCCTGAAGGGAAAGAGCCTGGTGATAGTAGTTAACACACACCGTGGAATCAGGGAGTTTAATTGTTAACATGTATTCCTAGGAAGGACTGATCTCCCTTCACTTAAAAGTTGCTTCCAGGGCTGGAGAGATGGCTCAGAGGTTAAGAGCACTGACTGTTCTTCCAGAGGTCCTGAGTTCAATTCCCAGCAACCACATGGTGGCTCACAACCATCTGTAATGAGATCTGGTGCCCTCTTCTGTATACATAATAAATAAATAAATCTTAAAAAAAAAAAAAAGTTGCTTCCAAAATAAAACCTTGTGCCCGCTCTAGTTCTGGAGGACTGTGGAATAGAGAGGTGGGGGCAGGGAACATGCAGGGCATGCTGAGTCACCCTTTCTTGTCACACCCGTGGTTTTATTTCCAGGCTAATGAAGGCTCGCCTCTGAGCTGTCCGTCATTGAGGACTGCAGTAGCACGCACTGAAGTACAGTTTAACTGGTCTCCCTTTGGTCTCCTGTTGAAACTGGTTTCGTCCTCAGGCAGGACGTGTGATCTGTGAATTACAAGCTCTGCTTCCATGTGGCTTTGACAAGAAACAAAATGTGGCATGGAAATGCTGGAGTGTTTTCTTTAAAAAAACAAAAAATCAAACCTTTGCCAGGCAGGCCAAGCTTTTCTGGAGTGGGAAGCGGAAGTAAGGATGGGTAGGATGCATGGCTGGATAGTTCACTCAGTCTGGACCCAGAAGTTAACAGCTACATGGAAAAGACTTCTTGAGATTATTGCAAAGCTCCATCCTTGGGGAGCATTTGTATAATTCCCACCGAGTGTGTGCAGAGCAAGGCAAAGAAGTGAGGCAGTCGGAAGCAGCCAATCAGGAAGTTGCGTGGTAGGATTGATGGAGTTGAACAGCTCGGTCATAGCCTGGAAGATGTCTTTGGGCAGGGATCTTTGCCCGAAGTCACATAGCAAGTGCATGATAGAATTAGAAATAGAAGCCAAGCCCCCATATGTTCCCTCGGGCACTGTTCCTTCTAAATCATAAAACCCCATGGAAGAAGAAGGAGAGGAGGTGAGCAGAACCTGTGTCCTGACACCTAATCAGTCAATATCGTGGCTGGAACAGCCTCCAGATTTCCGTGATACTCCCCGGGTGACTGCTGCATTTCTGTCACCATGGGGGGGCGGGGGAAGCTATCTGTTCTTGTGCCTTGGTCTTTCTCTCCAGAAATTCTAACAAAGAAGGGAAAAGGATAAACATCTGGATTAGAAAAATACACCAAGTGAGATAGAGGGATGGCTGTATTGTCTGGTAGAAAACGGTATCTGGGGTGTGTTCCGTACGGTATCGGTTCCTCACTCAAATTGAAACCAGACTGTTCTTTTAAAAATTTAAGCCCTCAGATTTGTTCCCAGGTTCCTACTAGATCCCAGGATCGTGCTGACCTTTGCAGAGATGATGTGGCAATGGCTAACTTTGGAGAAGACCAAAGATGGTGGAGGAGAGGCTCTGTAGAGGGCTGACTTGGGTTGTGTAGGATGTAGGAAGCAGAGGCCAGCATGGAGAGCCTTTAGTCCATTTTCTGCTCCCAGCACAGAACACCAGAGCCAAGGGACTGTATAAAAAGAATGGGTTTGTTTTGCTCCCAGTTTTGGAAACTGAACGTTCAGGATCGGGCACCTGTATCTGTTCATCCCTATTGTCCTGTCCATATCACAGAAGATTGCTTCATGGCAGGATTGTGTACAGGGAGTAGACCTCACAGGGTGAGGCAGGAGTGATTCCCAGCCCAGGGCTGCACTCTTTCCTAACAACTTTATCAAGAACGAACATACTGTCCTCACCTTAGCCAGAGAGCTGCCTCCTGCTGCTGCTGTGGTCGGCAGTTACTAGAATCATAACCGGTCCAAGAGCTGAGAGGAAGCGACTCTTGGACCGGTTAGGATTATAGTAACTGTAGAAGTAGGATGTGGAGAGTTCAGCCGGAATGAGACACCTGTACCACATCACACCCCCACCCCTAACCCCGTTGTCACCAAGGCTCAGGGAACATCATCTTGTGAAAGGGGGCCAGAAAGAATCTAAGAAGGCTAGGGAGGAGTACTGTAGAGTGCAGTCTTGTGGATGTGGCAGGGGTCATTGCTCTCATGAACTCACGGCAGCTGTGGTTACCTACCCAAAACCTACACATGATCGAGCCAACAACACCGGTCAGTAGTCTAGCAAGCTCTGTTAACTGGACTCAGTGGGTTACAGAACAGCAAACTCAGGAAGATGGGGAAGGGCCTGGGGAGAGGATAGGCTTAAGATGATGTACTGTATCTGTGTATGAAATTACCAAAGAATAAACCGATTTAGAACTGGCTTGGTCCAGGAGGCCAACTTTAACCCCTCCCTCTCAGCAGTACCCCCTGTGGTTAAATTACCTCCTACTGGGCCACTCAGAAAGTCAACCACCCCCATCATGGCTCTGCGCATTGGACCCCTTGGGGAGGACATGTCATATCCAAACCCAGGCAGAAGACAACTGGAGAGACATAGTAGAATGCGACATACTCGTTCTACTTGGGAGTGCAGGATCTTCCTCTTCTGCCCTCAGATGCTTACCCCCCTCCCCCAAATGCATGAGGTGCCAGAGGAGCAGGGAGGGGCATCTAGGATGCAAACTGCTTAGCCCAGAGCAGTTGGGGCAGAGCCCTTCTCCTTGAAGTAAGCAGGGAACTCACTTCCTCTGGCCTGTTCCAGCTTGTCTATTGAGAATGAATTTGGCCTAGTGAGTGAGAGAAGAATGGCTGTCTTCATCCTTCTTTGGGGGAAGGACTTGGCAAACAAGGCTGATATGGACAGGCAATAATTAAAGTGCCACGGATCATGTCTGATATAATTGAGACTGAGAACTTGGGAGCATGTGCCTCCAGACAAAGCACCTTATCATGCAGAGGATTCCCGGGGTCCCCGGAACCCTTTCTTTCTCTGAGTATGGAAGTGAATGCCGTAATTACAGCTAGGAGACACTAAAAGCTATAGGAGCAGAGGAACCACAGGGAAGGGGGAGAAGCCCCTTTTCCATCCAGCAGTTCTGAAAGGCTTAGTCAGTCTGTAGGCTTAGCCGCCACCAGCGCCCCGCCGCCGCCGCCGCCGCCGCCGCCCCCCCCCCCCCCCCCCGAGTTTGTGAGACAATGGAATGGGAACATTTCATGCAGAATTGAACTAAAAAGGCAGAGGTTTTACCTATGTTGACTGAAGACAAGACCTTTTCCTATCTCCTTCTGCTTTCTAAGGGCCTGGCTCAGGAGGGTGCACGAAGATGTGAATACCATTCTGGTCTTCCAATAGGAATTGCCTTTTGGATTGTGAAGCTCGGGAGTGTAAATAAAGCCCCTTGAGGTCACAGATAATTGGGCACCTCCTCCTTTTGTTCCCGTGAACTTTGAACTTGTATCAGGGTTTTTATTGAAAGTTACTAATCTCATCCCTGCCTCTCATTGCCACACCTGTGGGCCAGGCTTCTTCCCCACAGATTGAAGCTTTGTTCAGGAGTACCGTGGATGTTTCCAGCTCTGTTCTGGTTGATGCTTTTGCCTGGGAATCTGTTCCTGGAGTTGTTAGAGAACACCAACAAGAGGGAAATAGTGTCAGCCCTTAGATCGCCCCCTCGCTGTCTCCAGCCCCCACTGCCTTCTCCACCTCCTCTCACCTTTCTCCCTACATTGTCAATATATCTTCTCTATGCAATGGGCCAGTCAACCATTCAGGTGGAACCAAGGTTGGAATCGCTTAGACACCGAGAACTGAACTCTTACAATGGTTGACACACCACGGTGAGTTATAAACTGACTTCAGAACTACACGGTCCTTTAACATCATCATGACTTTTACCTATAAACAAGAAACCACTAGCGTCATAGTCCATAAGGAATGAGGAGTACTATACAGGTTTGTATTTGATACATTTCGAATATAATATGCTTTTCCTGACCGTCTAAGGTGGCCCTTTCCACTATGTGTATAGCATCATATTCTACTTTTTTCTTTTGAGACAGAGTCACACTGTGTACTCTGGCTAGCCTGGAGCTCACTATGTAGTCAAGGCTGGGCTTGAACTTCACAGAGATATTCTTTCCTCCACCTCCCAAGTGCTGAGATTAAAGGAGTGTACCACTACATCCAGCTTGTTCAATTTTTTCTTTTCCTTATTTTCCCATTTTCTTTCTTATACTCTTGGTAATCTGAGATTATCTTGTGTGTATAGATATAATAATAGAAGCCCCAGGGTTGTAGCTCAGTGGTAAGAGCGCTTGTTTAGCATGTGTGAGTTCCTAAATTCAATCCCAGTGCTTCTGGGGAAAAAAAATAACATAGTACATAGTAAATACATGCCTACGCATACCTATTTATTACTTCTCTTCCCCTCCACGATGCTGGATTTTCCAGGGCAGGAACTTTGTTTCCAATTCATTCTCACTGGCTGGTGGTTTTCTTTAGAATACATAATGGTCCAGTCAACCATTTAGATAGAACTGAGAGGGTGATGGCTCAGACATCAAGTATTTGACTTGCAAAATTATTGAGATACAAAAGATTATTTGGTTGTAACTTTGCTTTAGCCCAGAATAACAGTTCAGCGTCCATTTGCTGGGGGAATAGAGATTTTTAAGAATAAAAATTTAAAAGTCATATTTTTCAATATTCCTTATCTCTGAAATTGGTTATTTCTCCCCTTATAATTCTTTCTTCGGTGCAGACACAGACACAAAAGGGGCGATTCCTGGCCAGGAAGAGAGCCAGCTGGGCCACAGTCTTCCAGGGCTCTGTGTGCTGGTGTGGGTTACAAATTCCAATCAAAGGAAGGCATGGCTAACTCATGGATAAGACTCAGTTGAGACTGCAGTCCGAAGTAGGCAGTTGGTGGGGCTGGGGAGATGGCTCAGTTGCTGCGCAGGCAGGGGATCTGATTTTGGATCCCAATGCTCACGTAAAAGCTGGACGTGATGGCAAACGTGAGTAATCCCAGAGCTGAGGAGGTAGAGACTAGCAGTTCCCTGGGGCTCATTGACCAGCCATTCTACCTACGTCACTGCGTTCCAGGTTCAGCCAGAGTGTCTGTCTCAAAAACGGTGAGGGGTGAATGGGGAAGTGTTGTGTGATATTTTGTTTGTGTTCTGACAAATAAAGCTTGCCTGGAGATCAGAGGGTTAACCATAGAGCCAGGTGGTGGTGGCTCACACCTTTGATCCCAGCGCTTGGGAGGCTCATGCCTTTAATCCCAGCACAACTGGGAGATGGAGACAGGAATATAAGGTGGGTGGAGATAGGATCTCTCCCCCTTTTCCTTCTGAGGATTCGTAGAGGCAAGAAGTCACCAGTGACTGTTGCTCTGCTTCTCTAATCTTTCAGGTAATTACCCCAGTATTTGATTCTTGGTTTTTATTGGTAAGACTAATTAGGATCACGCTTCAAGGAGGAGCCCTGATCTTGATCCCACCTGTACACACATACACACACATACGTGAACACCCCACGTATGAGTGTGTACGTACAAAAGAGGTTTGGAAGGAGAAGGACAGTGTGGTTACAGGTGGAGGAAATGATGACAGGCTCCAGAACATCTGGAAGAAATGATCGAAGCTGTGCATGATGAAGCACAGATACTGTGGTGTAGCTTGATACAAAATATAGATGGGAATGTGGTCCAGGCCAACCACAAAAGGACTTACAATGAACCCTCTTATCCCTGGTGGGAATGCCTAAAGGGTTTTAAACGGAGAAAGGGACATACATGGTCAGAATTTTAGGATGGGTTTATGATTTAGGACCAATCTGCAACTGTTTACCCAGTTTTAGAGTTACATTTTGGGACAAATTCAGAGTAGCTTGGGCAAACTTATCCCTAGCAACATGAAAATATGCCTCGAAGTGTGCAGCTTACCATGTGACCTAATAAATGACACCCTGTAGCTAATCTATGCTACGATACTCTTTCTCCATCACATCTTTGTTTTCCTTTCTATGCTTTCCTGTTTTAGAACAACAAGGTCACACTATTCCGCCAGCTGCAGCAAATGACCTACAGTCTGATCGAGTGGCGCTCCCAGATCCTGTCTGGAACACTCCCCAAGGACGAACTAGCGGAGCTGAAGAAGAAGGTCACGGCCAAAATCGATCATGGGAACAGGTAACCCAGGACATTCTTACATCCAAGATGTGGGAAGTGACCGTGACCTTCACACCGGATACTGTTCACAGAAAGTTTAAAAAATCCTCTAAGGCCGGGCATGGTGGTGCATGCCTTTAATCTCAGCTCTTGGAGACAGAGGTAGGCAGATCTGAGTTCTTGGCCAGTCTGATCTACAAAGCGAGTTCCAGGACAGCTAGGGCTACACAGGAAAACCCTGTTTTGAAAAAATAAAAACAAAACAAAACAAAAACAAAAACAACCCCAAAAATCAAATCCTTTAAACAATTTCAAATTGAAGGTTGAGGAGGTAGACCAGTTGGTCTAGTGTTTATCTAGCTTGCACAAAGCCCAGCACAGTGTTAGATGGGTGTGGTGGTGCTGTAATCAGCTCTCAGAAGATGGAGGCAGGAGGATCAGAAGTTCTGGTCAAGGATACTTGACTGTATATAGCAAGTTCAAGGCAGCCTGATTGGCTATATGAGACCCTGTCTGAATACATCATTATCTGTATTTACAAGGCACATGTATACAGTACTTATATATAATGATGATTAATGAGGTTAAGTGGCATGCCATCACTTTGGCAGTCATCCTTTCTTCATGTTGGGAACATTTGTAATCCTCCTTTCTGGGTATTTTGACATCAAAAGTTAATTTTTGCCAACCATAACTATGCTATTATGCAGTAGGAAATGAGAAATTGTTCTTCCTACCCATCTGCATAACTAGGCCAATTAACCACCTCCTTCCCTGTATTAGTGTCTTGGGGTGGGGGTGGGGTGCTTGTGTGTGGTAAAATACTGGATAGAAGAAGTAACTAAAGGGAGTAAAGATTGACTTTGGCTAGTGGTTCCAGAGAGTAGAGTTCGTCGTAATGGGGAAGGCGCGGCAGAGCAGCACCTGTCCCTGGCGATGGTGACAGGAATCTGTGACAGAGCTCCTTCACCTGGCACACCAGAGAGCAGAGTGCTCTAGACTAGAACCGGAAGCCCAACCCCTAGCAGTCCAAGTTTATCAGCTAAGCACTGCATCCCGAAAGGTTGTGCAAGCTCTCAGACCAGTTCCGCCATCTGACAAGTGTTCAAACGTATGAGCATGTGGGGGACATTTCCCGTTCAAACCATAGTACTCCCAGGGTCCCTACAGCCCTCTAGTCTCACAGCAAACTTTTGATCTTAGAGTTGTCAAATAATAATGGTTGCAACTTACTGTCTTTGTGTCTTAGAAAATACTTAATTTCAGTGAAAAATGTCAAGTCCCTTCCTTGGGTCCGGTGCCGTGTTGGCCCTCGGATCCCACTGGCTGACACAAGAGCAGAAAAAGCAGGTTTTCTGTCCTAGCTTCTCCCTTGGCAGAGAAGCCAAGAGTGATTGGGCGCATAGAGATGACTTCAGATGCCTGAGTGATCTGGCACATAGAGATGGCCCTTTCAGATGCCTGAATGATTAGGCACTTAGAGATGACTTCAGATGCCTGAGTGATCTGGCACATAGACATGGCCCTTTCAGAGGCCCACGACTATGTTTTTATTCCAACAATGGATTTTAAATGGATTGCTGTCATTTTCTTTTCCCCCCACCCACTCCTAACTGGGACTGGCACCATGATTGGCAGTGGTGCAATTCAGCTTCCCTGGTACGGTAAGCTTCCTTCCTGCCCGTTAATTCTATCTACAGGCTTATGTGTCCCATTTCTGCAGCAAGCTCCTAAGTATCACAGGTAGACCTGGAGCTTCCAGGTACCATTGCCTTTCCTAGCATGAGAAATTCAGTCCATTCCCCCACATTCACAGTGGGTGTGGCCGGGGATTCCTGCTTTCAGCCAGCCCCTTCCAGAAGCCCCCAGAAGCCCCCTGTTAGCTTTGGTGCTGTTCATTTGGTATTTAGGTTATCTAGTTGGCGCTGATATCATTTCTGTCTCTCCATTTGCCCCAGGGCTCCAGCCC
The DNA here is from genome assembly GCF_049852395.1 of Peromyscus maniculatus bairdii. Lineage (NCBI taxonomy): Eukaryota > Metazoa > Chordata > Mammalia > Rodentia > Cricetidae > Peromyscus > Peromyscus maniculatus. Next base: position 66,091,876 of record NC_134860.1, on the reverse strand, counting down.
CAGGGCTCTTGCTTATCCTTCACACATCTGTTAAAATACAGTTCATTTGCCTAGTCTTTAAATAAATACACTACTCCAACAAGCTGTATTTAGAAAGAATTGGAGTCAACATGGGATGCAGACTTCAGTCAGTTTCACAGACGGCCTCCATTGTACACGTCACATACTTATAACCCTTAGGAGGTAGCTATTGTGAAATAATTATTTTTTTTTCCAATTTTATTTAGGGGGATGTGGACTTGACTGATTTCCTTCCAGGTCAAAAAGGCAATGAGACAGATTTAACTTAATCATAGGCCCCGCCTCTAGGTCTGACTCTGCCTGCAGTTGAGATGTGAACCCCATCTCTGATACTTGTCTTCTGTGATGGTCAGTGTCGATGTCTCCTAGACAGGATCTGGAATCCTCTACGAGACAAACCTCTGGGCACATCTGTGAGGGGGTTTCTAGATTAGGTTAACTGAGGAGGGAACCCCCACCTGAAATGTGGGGCAGCTCCATTCTCGGGAGTCCTGGAACTGAACAAGAGAAGCTAGCAGAGCACCAGCCTCCATCTGCTTCCTGGGTGATGATGTAATGTGACCGGCCTCAGGTCATCTGCCATGCCAGTCCTTGAACTGTGAGCCAAAGTAAGCCCTTTTTCCTCTAAGTTGCTTTTGGCGGTATGTTTTGGTCATAACAACAGGAGAAGTGTCCCCAGGTGACCGTCACTGCCGCAGCTGCATGGCCTTTCATGCGGTCTCCGGATCTTTCAGAAAGCCAGCCGAGGTAGAATGAGGCTGTGTCCTTTTGTGGGCTTGCCACAGTAACATTGGCCTGGAGGTTCCCCCAAGGCCTGGCGTGACATGTTAATGTCTCCCACATGGCAGAGCATGCCTGCTTTCTCACACGTGTCCTTGAAAGCAGCTCAGGAAACAGAGCCTGTCTGCCAATACATCCATGACCCAGCTCTGCCAGCATGCCGTCGCTCTCAGGTCTGGGTGGTCTGGCTGCCGTGGGAAAGAAGCTGCCAAGGCAGATGAGTTGCTGTAGAGCAGGGAGGAGGGAAGTGAGGCATGACCGCTTTCTTCCCAAGGGCTTGGCACCTCTGGTTATTAGCCCTTGAGTGTTGCTGTGGGACATCGCAGCTCACTACTCCTGCAGGTGCCTGGAAGGTGGGCTGAGGACTGAGAGCAGAATTCTCTTCTACCAGTCTCTGAGTTCTTTCTACCTCTGTGCCCATGGGGCACAAAAGCCTTCGGAGAGGGGCGTGCTTGTCTCTGCTCTTGCCCTGCAGCCCCCAGAGCTTTTGTTACCAGTTTTCTCGTGCCATTCCCTGCAGTCGGAGCTAACATTGGTGCTTACTGTATGTGAGGTTCTATGAGATGCTTTCCTGCTGTGATCTCAATCAAGTTCTTATGGCAACCTTCAAGGGTAGGAAGCATTTACACATGAAGAAGCCTAGGCCTTGCAGAGTGAAGGGGTCCTAGAGAGAGCAGATGTTAAAGCCAGTGTTCAGACTACAGTGTGAATGACAGCTGAGCCAGCCGAGAGATGGATTATGAGAGGGTAGCCCCCAGGACCACTTCCTTCTTGAAGACAACATTGAGTAAGGAAGTCAGGGAAGGCTTTTGAAGGATGATGTGTGGGTTTGTTGTTCTTACCATGCCAGATCGCAGGAGACTGGGCCAGGGAATCACTGCAAAGAGGGCTTTGGTCAGAATCAGTGTCAATGTTACTGTCTTGCTTTGGGCCAAGTCCTTGGCACACGCACGCATGCAAGTTTGGCTGGGATGGCCTCCTGAGCTGTGTTATGTTACTGGAGGTGGAAAGGAGGTAGAGATTGGAAGGAGGGAATTCCCAGGTGGTGTCCAGTTCCTACCTGTTTCTCCTGGATCTCCTGGGCTTTCTGATACAGGTTCTTCTATAAAGAGGGCAGTGGAGGGGAGAGCTACTTACACCTCCTTTCTCTTCAGAATGCTTGGACTGGATCTGGTGGTGCGTGATGACAATGGGAACATCTTGGACCCAGACAACACCAGCACTATTGCCCTCTTCAAGGCCCATGAACTTGCTTCAAAAAGGATAGAAGAGAAGATCCAAGAGGAAAAGGTACGTTTCCTCCTGGGTGCAGGTCAAGCTGCTAGATTTCCTTCTTTGCTTTGGTTTTTAGTACCCCAAAAAAAGAGTAGTAGACAATAGAAATAGAAATGCCTAGAAAGATCACGCGTGTCCTCATTTTAAAAGTTGGCAGAAAGAATGAGGCCAGTATTTGTGTTCTGATTTAGAAAGGGAACAAAGGTAGTAGGTGTGTGTGTGTGTGTGTGTAAAGATGCAGAACTATTTTATAAAATAGTACTTGTTTTAAAAAGATGCAAAGGGCATCCACCCTCCAGTGCTTACATATCCACAGAGTAACTGGATGGATTAGAAACTAGCCATTCAAAGCTGCCTCTGGACCCGAGTTCGGTTCCCAGCACCCACTTAGTGCTTCTCAGCAGCTCATAACTCCAGTTCCAAGGGATCTGTGTCTTTGTCTGACCCTTGCAGGCACCAGGCATGCACATGGTACACAGAGTACATGCAGCCTAAGCATTCATACACATAAATATACAAAATAAAAATAAAGATGCCTCTGGGAAGGAGAACTGGGTGAAAGGAAGACTTTTTTTATCGTATAAACTTCTCTATTTGTTATAAATATTGTGATTTCCAAGATAAAACTATTTTAAATGACATATTTGGAAAAATTTGGAAGTAAAGGAAACTTAGAAAGGTGGAGAAAATCAGAAAAAGAAAAAAACTGTCAGCCACATTCTGACCACCCTGACCTACCATGTTGGCATTTGATGTATTTTCTGTTTGGATAAGGAGAGATTTGTCTGTGTGTTCTTTATTGCTTTTGCTTTCTGGAGAGCAGTCACGATAGTAGGTGACTGTGATTCTGCATCTAGTGGGAGCCACACCCAAGGGTGTAGCTTTCTCATGGAACCATTTGTTTCTTGTGAGGTTGGTAGTGGATCAAGTGATTTAAGCTTGATCCCCCAGCATCCCATCATAGGACATGGAAGCCTCACGAGTCTGCTAAAAACTGAGTTATCACCTGTAGACAGCATGGTTATGTTTTATGTGTATGTGTGTGGTATGCATGCAGGTAGGTATGTTTGCTTGCATGTGTGTGAACCCACATGAATACATACATGTATATGCAAGTGAGAGTGGAAGCCAGAGGTTGGTGTTGGGTAGCTTCCTCTCTCACTCTGCATCTTATTTATTGAGGCAGGGTCTCTCACGTGAACCTAGAGCTTCCTGAGTCAGCTAGTCTAGCTAGCCAGCTTGTTCAAGATCCTGTCTCTATCTCCTGTGTGCTGGGATTACAGGTGGACTGCTATGCCCACCAGGAATTTACATGAATGGGGATCCGAACTCTGCTCTTCATTCTTCCAAAGCAAGCACTTTATATGGCAAGCCATCTCTTCAGCCTCTTAGACGACATTTGTTGAATTATTTGGGCTCAAGTCCCTGAACAGGACCACTTTGGTTATCTGATAATGCTGATGTGTTTGTTTGACTGAGGGATGATTGGTTCAGGTCCACATCTGCTCAGTTCTTAGCAAGTACTTCTCCTTGAGTATAGCAGCTGTCCCTTTTTTTATAGGGTGATTTCTTTGCCAATACTTTTTCCCGTTTGCTTAAGCCTCCTCTCTTGTCCTGTGACCCAGAGCATTTTGCAGAACCTGGACTTGAGAGGCCAGGCAATCTTCAATACTGTGCACACCTACGGCCTCTATGTGAACTTCAAGAACTTTGTCTGTAACATCGGCGAGGATGCGGAGCTCTTCATGGCCCTGTATGACCCAGACCAGTCCACCTTCATCAGGTAATGGAGACCCATGTCACTGGTGCTTGGTCTTGCAAAGTAAAGTCTTCCCCTGCCCTTATCCCGGAGCCCTTCACTGGGTTTGAGACAGCGAGATGTAGACGGTGGGTGTAGTCACTTCTGACAATAGAAAATAAAGTCCTTTGGGCTCTGAAGCCTTTGTCCATGGATGCTGGCACCATGCAGCTTCAGAGTGTGTACTCTGTAGGGTTTAAAGAGTGAACGGAACTGCTCAGGATGCAGACACAAGGATAAAGAATTCAGAAGACCCTAGGGGAGGAATGAGAGAGATGAAGTGAAACACCATGGGGACTCATGGCTGAGCTGTAGGCTATGGCAATGGCGGGTGCCTGTCCTTGTGTCTCTGTCCAGGCCCATGCAATTCACTGTTCCAGCTGTGAGCTCTCATGTCAGCTGTCTGAATGATGATGTGTCCATGAAGGTTATAAGCAGTTATAAGATGGTTAGATGGGGCCTATGTGTTTGGGAACTCTGCAACCCAACTCTCCCATGAACCCAAAACTGCTGGGGTGAAAAAAAAGTCGACCTAAAGAAAGTCTAAAGACTGTGGCTGAGCCCCAGGGTGACCTTCACTGAACACCTTGGGGATTTGTTAACAAACTCCAAACAACTCGGTTTGAAGATTTATCCTTAAGAGCGCTGTAAAAAGCAATTCCTGGAGCCTAGGTGTGCTCAGCTCATAGACTGCTTTCTTAGCATTCTCAAAGCCCCATGTTCAATCCCTAGCATTACATAAACCAGACGGACCCCACAGGACTGTAGTCCCAGCGCCAGAAAGGTGGAAACAGAGAACCAGCTACATAGTGAGTTTAAGACCAGCCTGGGCAGCATAAGACCCTTTCTCAAAAAGTAAAAATGGTTACTAAGTCACGTGTATGATGTGAGCCGTGAAGGGTGGATTGGGACTAACTTACAAAGCGAAGCTCTTATAAATGTGGCCTCTTGAGACATGGCTTCCCTGACTCTCTCAGGCTGGCCAGTTTACTATGTAGCTCAGGCTAGCTTCAAATAATGATGATCAGTCTCCAGAGTGCCAAGATCACAGGCTGGAGCCACCATGCCCAAACTCTAAAGTTAAACTTTCGCTGGAATGCTGACCCCAAACAAAAGAACTCATGAGATTTCATGTCTGAGCTATCTTGAGTGGTGTTTGCCACTGTATATCTTGTTCTCTATAGTAGGGAGTCTTTCAAGCACAGAGGTCCCACATGTATGGTGAGTGTGCGTGTGCGAGCGCGTGCGTGCGTGCGTGCGTGCGTGTGCTTCCTTCCACAGCACCTGCCTCCTCATGAGGCACTTCCGCCTCTTGCTGTGAGCAGCCTCTGCCCCAGATGCCCTCTCACTAAGAGTAATTTCCTTTTTTTTTTTTTGCTGCTAGTGAGAACTACCTAATTCGCTGGGGCAGTAACGGGATGCCCAAGGAGATAGAGAAGCTGAATAACCTCCAAGCAGTGTTCACTGTGAGTCCTGCCTTCTCCATAAATAATTTTTGCATTCATTTATTTTCTGTGTCTGTGTATATCCATGTGTATGGGTGTTTTGCTGTGGCCTAAGTGTGTGGAGGTCAGAGGCCAATTTGCAGAAGTAGGTTCTTCTTCCACTAAGTAGAACCCGGGTATAGAACTCAGGTCCTTAGTCTTGGCAGCAAGCACCTTTATCCGTGGAGCCTTCTAAGCAGCCCAGTCTCACTTTCTGTTTCTTCAGTTTCTTACTGTTTCAGTGGGATGCAAGTGATAGATGTATGGAAAGCCATCATTGTCGTATGAGTGGGCGTAGCCCCGTCACTTGTTGACTTAGTGAGCATATACTAGGTGCCACATACCAACCTGCACACTTGAGACCATCTGAGAACAAAGCAGGGAAAGAAACCGTGTTCTTGAGCGGCGTTTGTGCGGGTGGATCAGACAAATATAAACAATGCTGACACAAGTGGGTGAATTATCAACAACAGCAGAAATTCTGAGGTGCCAGGGGCTTTGCCAAGGTATTGCTGGGGGAGGCTTGTGTTTCACTGGTATATTTATTCATTTAACTTTTGTTCTCAACTTAGTTGTAGTTGTGTATTGATTTTATTATCATGAAAATGGTTTCCTACTCTTAGTCTTTTTTTTCTTTTCTTCTAGAGATTATAATAAAATCACATTCTTTCCCCAACATCCTTTCCTCCCTGCAGGCCCTCCACATGCCTCTCCTAGCTCTATTTCAAACTCATGGTCTCTTTTTTTTCATTAATTGCTGCCACATGCACATATGCATACTTAACTTTTGGTGTGTGTATGAAGTGTGTGTTCCCGAGGTCACACAGGTGTCCTAGTTCATGTGCAGAGGTCAGAGGTCAGCGTTGGATGTTCGTCTTCCCCTTCCACATTGTTTCAAGACAGGATCTCTGCACAGACAAGGCTATTCTAAAGATCCTCCTGTCTCCACCTCCGATCCTCTCTAGGAACATGAGGATTACAGATGTGTGCCACAGAACTTGGCTTTACACGAGATCTGAGGATTTGGATCCAGGTTCTCGTGCTTACATGGCGAACACTTCCCGCACTGAGCCACCTCCCCCACCAGGAAGCTTCTGCTTTCAATAGATTGTTTCAGTGCTGGGAGTAGGTATCTGTGGTAGGGCACACCCTTAGCATGCACTAGGCTGTGGGTTCAATGCCCAGCACTCCAAAGTACGAAAGTAGAAGACATTTGAGGAAGATAATGAAGTTGAAGAGAGTCAGCCATGCAGATTACTAACTGAGCATGAGAGCTCCCAGACCAAGGTCACGGTGAGGGCAAATGTGATCAGACCTTTTCCGAGAACCTTGCTCTGAGTAGAGGGTTCCTAGTCTCTGCAGGGGGCTGCTGCGTGCAGCTCAGGAGCCTGGCAGTGCCTGGGGCTCTAGTTTAGACCTGGCAACTGTCTTCCTCTTGGGTTAGAACTTTCTGGGCTTGACTGCTTTTTTTTTCTAGGACACACCTTGGGGCTGAAGGGGACCTGGGAAATCTTGTTAGTTGGGTCCCCAGCTCTGACTCTCTTTCCCTTCTCCCATCGGCCCACACTAGTGCTTCATCACCTACTCTTTCCGAGTCCAGGACACGCAAAACCCAGTTCCAGTGACAATGATGGCGGCAGCAGCTGCCAGTGACGAAGCGCTTGTCTGGCCCCTCTGTCGGCCTCTCCAGTCTAGCACCCGCGCCGGTTCTCCGTCCCTGCACAGAGCCCTTCCTGTTTCTGCTCCTGCAAATGCAGGCACAGAATGCTCTGCAATTTCACACCAGACTTCTGTAGTATTTGTTCAGTTTTGAAACCAAGCGGGGTTTTCCCCGGCCATCAACCGTTGTTTGTGGGACCATGTGTAAATTTCTTAGGCACTGTTAAATCTTTGGTTCATCGTTGAATCAGTCTTAACTTAGTACAGTTTCGATTGCCCTTTCCTTTCCTGCTCCCACGGCTCTCCTAGCCAGCCAGAGGGTCATGTAGTATGTAAATTTCATGTCTAGCCGTTTCAATTAAATCAAATGTGGTAGCCATTCCCTTAGTCATTAAACAGTCTTCAGAACTCATCTATAAATGACTATGTATTATTTAATGATATCAATATGCTACCGTTTATAGAAGCTGCCGCCCAGTGTGTCTATTTTCCATTAGTAGAAGCTCTGTAGAGCCTCAAGCAGAGATTTGGGGTGGGTGATTACTGGTGTGTATTGCTCTCTCTGTGACGTGTCTTTACCAAATTACAGGGCGTAGATTTGGAGTGATTATTTGAAAAGTAACTCTTGATTCAGTAAGAGGCTGGGGCTGCTGTTTCCTAAAAGGGTTCTGAGATCTAATGAAATTACTTCTGATGTTAAGTGAATGAGATCTATGAGCTCCTTTCTGGGTCACTCACCCCTCCTTAAGAACACACACACAGGAGCCTCAGCTGCAAACAGGAACATTTCCACCCCCACACCTCTTGCTGTTTATTCCCTATTTATATATATTCTCAGGAAGCAGGTGAGGAACCTCACATAACCATACCTGGGTTACACTTGCCTCTCAGATTGCATAGAAGGTGAGCTGGGAGCTGGGAGGAGTGAGAGGTGGCCCTTACCTGTAATCCCATCACTCGAGAGGTGAAGGCAGGAAGATCTGGAGTTCAAGGTCAACCTCAGTTACCTGTCAAGTCCAAGGCTAGCCTGGGCTCTTACAGGCTTCTGTCGATGCCCAGTAAGTGTCAGCATCATGCAAGTGTTTATGTCAAATGACACTGAGATGTGTCTTGTACTAAAACATACTGCGGAAGGACCCAAAGTGTCAGAGAGTGTCCTGGTTTTTAACACCTTACCCACCTCTCAACTGTAGAGGTGTAGGCTGACTCTGTTCTAGTCTAGAAATGTGAAGTAGGGACCAGAGAATAAAAGAACACTGTTTATAGGTAAAGAGATGCTAGTTTTCTCTGTCGCCACAGTAGTTTTTGGGTGGGTGGGAAGAGAGGCACTGTTCTGGGTGTTTCAGCACGGGGTAGTGTCCTCTGAGCAGGACACAACAGCCAACCTCTCTCATGCATTCTCTGCCTGCAGGACCTCAGCAGCACAGACCTCATCCGGCCACGCATCAGCCTTGTGTGCCAGATTGTCCGGGTGGGCCGCATGGAGCTGAAGGAGGGTAAAAAGCACACCTGTGGGCTGCGGAGGCCTTTTGGAGTAGCAGGTATAATGAAAGCCCAGAGTCCAAGGAAAAGAAAAAGGGTACAGCTTCTGGGGACCCCCTTCTTTGCAATTTCTGAAAGCCCTAAATGTGGAACCATCATCTAATCCAGCATTGGGCAAAATCCCATTTGGGACATATTCCAGCTGAATTGAAAAGCCAGGTCTCAAAGAAACATCTGCACACTTGTGTTCACAGTGGAGTTATTCACTCAAGGGTGCATCGATAGATGAATGGATCAATAAATGTGGTGTATCCATTGAAAGGGAATTTTTATTCAGTCTTAAAAGGAATGGAAATTCTGACTCATGCCACAATATGGCTGAGCCTTGAGAACATTCAGCTAAGGAGAATAAGCCATAGACACAAAATTTCAATTGCTATATGATTCATTTATATGAGTCAGACTCAGAGAGACGGTTGAATGGGATTGTCAGGGCTTGAAGAGAGTGGGGGAATTGCTTACTGAGGATAGGGTTCACTTTGGGAAAATGAAAGAGCTGTAGTGGTGGATGATGATGATTGTTATACAAGGGGAGTGCACATACTTCCACCGAACTGTACACTTGCAGGTGGTTAAGATGGTAATTTCTATGTTGTGTGTGTATTTTTACCACAATTATAGCAGGGAAAAGAGATAGAGAAAAGGAGGTAAATGGCCACTGGTGGGCAGACAGATGGCAGGAGGGCCCTCTAAACACTGGAAGCAACAGATCATGATGTCCTGGTTGGTCTTGGGCTCACAGCTTCCATGCCCCAGGATGGCCGGTTCTCTTCGCTTGAGCCTTGCGTCCTTGAGTCTCGTAGCTACTGATCTTGTAGCCACTGGTTCTCCTTTGTGCCCCGCAGGCGTCTCACCCACAGTGGGACTGCATGCTAGCGTGGCCTCTGCTGCTGCGCTGTGAACCACTGCAAAGCGTCCTGCCTGCTTAGGAGACTCACTTTCCAAAGGCAACTCTGAGTCACTAAATGCCTTCAAAGAGGATCCAGATGAGCTTAAACCCATCCTCGGGACCCCCTCAGAAGCCCCGTACCTTTGTAGTTTCTCCTAAATTTCAAGAACAGATATTTTGTCTTTTGCTGACATTTGGATCAGTACTGCTTTTGGAACGTCGTCAATAAAATGTCAAAACTTGGCTCCTGGACCAGGGCCAGATAGTCCATGTTCATCAGTCTTCGTTGTGGCTTCTGTGAGTAAGGAGGTGGCCTCGCTGTCCCTAGGGCTGCCTGTGTGCCATGTCTTTTGAACTGTGCCCATCATACCTGCTGCTCAACTAGGGAAGCAGTGATGCTTTTGGGTTGGGTTTTTGAGACAGTCTCATTCTGTAGCCCAGGATGGCCTGGACCTTCCGGGGATACTCCTGCCTCAGCTTTTTGAGTCCCGAGGTTATGGGTATGCGCCACCCCAGCTTGCTCAGCATTGCTGCTTTATCGAGAGTTAAAGTGGGGTGTCAAAAGAGACAAGGGACCCAGGACGATTTAGCCATCCACATGGCAGTGCAGATGTACTTATTTGTCTACGAAAGATGTATTTGAGGTCATTGCTGTTCATTACAGGCCAAAGGAACTAAAACATTAAACCTGAGGCTTTTGTCTGCTTTTCTGTATTAGTATATGTGTGTGTGCATGGGAGTCGGGGTGAGTGTATATGTGTGTGTATGCATGGGAGTTGGGAAGAGTGTGTGTGTCTGGGTATTGAATGCAGAAAGGACTAATCATGAGCCAAAGTCAGGTATCACGAGATGATGACAATGACAAATTCTCAGTAGTTTTGGTCCAGTTTTTCTGTCTATTAGGGGTAACAGCAGGCTGCATGTGATGCCCAGCTGGGTGCCCCTTCGTAGCTGGCACCCACATTATCCCCTGGCCTGCTAGACTGTCTTGCCTGAGTTCTTTTGAGCATTATTATGTTTCTCAGTACTTCTCTTGTCTACAGACAGACTTTCTTAGGTGTGGAGAAATGGGTTGCTAGGGTGTTTTATGGTCAGACTGTAATTTATTAACCAAAGTTTCACCTCTTCCCAGGGCCCTACCTCGTGTCAGCCAGCAGCTTTGCGGCTTGCTTATTAATCCTCTCTGTAGCTGGTCGTCATTGTGGTTATGTGATTTGGCTTTGTGGTCACTGTTAAATTCACACCCGGGCTTTGCTAAAAACTTGAAACTAATTGTGCAGGTGTGGCTCAGTGGGACCTTGCTTCCCCGGCATGTGCAAAGCCCTGGGTTCAGTCCCACCACGGCAAAACAAGAAACAAAGCAAAGCAAAACAAAAAACCAAATGAACATAACCAACAACAAAAACAAAACTTGTGACCAAGGGCAAGTTAACCCTTTCCATTCTTTAAGGTGGGGCGCCTCACATCTGTGTAAGTGAGGTAATGAATGCAGCAGGCTTACCACCTGGCTTTAGTGAAGTACTCTCCTGGGGTGGGCCTGGGAGGAACCAATTACTGATGGTTTGTTTTGTGATACTCTTAAGGCTTATGTAGAAACCAAGAGTCTATCCAATCAAAGACACAGGTGGCCACTTCAGGTCCTGAATTTCTCTCCAGACCTTTATTTCTTCTAACAGACCTGGAGAAATGTGTGTTCTCTATGGCTTTCAGCAAAGGCTTATGAAAAAATAGATAGGTAGATAGATAGATAGATAGATAGATAGATAGATAGATAGATAGATAGATAGATAAAATCAGGCTTAAGTTTTGCTGGAACATAGCAATAGCAGTTCAGTCTTACACAGTTGTAAAGGTGTGTCCTGCAGGGTTGGATATAGAAAATCTGAACCCTTCATGGCCATTGTCCTGCTGGGTGTGGCACTTCAGGTAATTGTTGTTGCTCGGTCCCTGGTCCCTTTCTTCCTCTGGGGTCCCGGGTTTGCCAATGCCATTCTTTTCTATACAGCTCAGTGGGGCATGAAGCCATTAGTGTCTCTAATATTATTCATCTCTCTTCTAGTGATGGATATTAGTGATATCATACACGGGAAGGTGGATGATGAAGAAAAGCAGTACTTTATTCCCTTTCAGCAGTAAGTATCTGGCGTTCATCCCTGGCGACTCGAGGTACACGTTAGCCATTCAAGTGGGGCGTGAATGCAGAAGCGGGTGGGAGGAAGCCTTTTCGTGATTGGAGAGGGAAAGGCTTCTCCTCTGGAAAACGGTCATCTCGGACCTCTGCAAAAGACATCGTGGGACTTCACGCTAGACCCAAAGAGGGTAAACTGAGCATTTCCTGACTCAGTAAAACAACTGGAAGAATAGAAAAAAGGGCACACATGTATCTGCACTGGAATCCAGAGAATGATGTCATTTGACTGTCAGATGCTGCAGAGCATCTGCCTTTTGTTGGGTTGAACAGGTTTGACTAAGAATCACATGACTTCTCAGACTGGATGATGCCTATGAATTGTCAGGACAATCTTGTTAGAATCAACGTTTGCTTTAGTAGGTCTGACTGCGTCTGATAAGCTGAGTATTGCTAATGACTGGCACTGGTCCAGAGACCACACTTCTAGTCAGTAGCAAGGGGGCCAGGCGGGAAGAGTGTGAAAGGCTGGTTAGGGTTCCTGCCAGGAACTGGGGGAGACAGTCTGGTAGGACAGGGCAGGGTCAGCTCAGCACTTGACCCAGGGCTCCATCCTGGGCCGCAGGAACTGGAGCCATCCGTGCTACTGGGGTCTATAAGAGAACATATCTCATCCCTGTAACTCTGATGAGATCAGATGTGAGCATTGTGGCTGCTCTAGCATTCAGCACACACGATGGTGGCCTAGGAAAAGGGAAGAGGCCCAAATGTTTCTAGAAATGACCCCCATTGGGGGTTACACGCCAGTTACAGGACATTGTCTCATCTGACCTGCAACGGTCACTGCAGATCAATAGAACAAACGGAATTTCAGAAGCCAGCCTGAGGATATTTGAGTAAACAACAACAACAACAACAACACACACACACACCCCCACATAGAAAAACTACGTAAATAAAACTTTAAAGCCTTAAAATTTAGATTTTATGAAGAATGTATCACTTAATTAACTTATTTTATGTTTTGGTTTATTCCTGCTTTTTGTTGTTTCCTATTTTTTCTTACAATAAATATAAATAAAACTATAAATGATTGTATTTAAAAGACAAGAATTATATTTTTTAGTCTTAAGTCTTGTACCTTTGCCCTATTCTAAGTTAATAGCATGGAAGCTTACATGAGTAGATTTTTTTCCAGAGGTCGCTACTAATTATTTTTATAACATACACTTAATAATCTTCACCCTATTTACCACTTTCTCAAGAACATGAAGGACTCATTATTTCACATAGTTTGTTCCTGGTACTACTGATTATCCGATAACTTTGGTATCATGAACTACTGCCCCTTACACACACATGCACATGTATGCACACAGCCATGCATTGCTTAATCAGGGGACGTGGTCTGAGAAATTCCTCTTTAGACAATTTGTGTCAACATAGAGTATATGTCTATAAAGTAAGGAAACTACAATGTCACATGGTCACAGAGTCTTATGGGACCACCATCAAGTATGCAGCTTCTCATAGGTGGCTGAAATGTGGTACATGGCAGTGTGCTTGTGTGTTATGTGACATATTTAAATACGTTTAGACAGGTATATTAGATGGATTGAATTCATCACCAATATATTGAATTAAATTTATAAATATATTAAGTCTAATATAGTAAGCAGATCAAATACACTGAATAAATATAAATATATGAAGCAGAGTTGGGCACAGTGGTGCCTACCTGTCATCCCAGTTACTTAGAAGGTTGAGGCAGGAGGATTATGAATGTGAAGCTAGCCTGTGAAGCATATCTAAAAAAAACAAACAAAAAAACAAATAATTACACATTTTATATAGAGACAGACAGATACCATAAATGTAACATGTACATGTATAAAACTGTCATATCCATGAATACTACAACTTTTTCATATATAAACGTTATCAAGATTTGCATTCACAGACAAAAAAATCTATATGAAAATTCCTTTATTTATATTCACCTTTATGGTGGCCTTCTTCCTTTAGTGTTTGACCTCCCTGCCTAACTCCTGAACACTGTCCATGTGGCAGCAGTGAACTCCGAGGTGGTCCCACTGTGGAATAGCTTTCCTTAAAGTCCCCACAGAGCCCAGCCCTGACTTGATTACCACCCAGTGTGCAGCAAACAGCCACTGAATAATGATGCTCGTGTTCCCCACTGCATCCCCTGGCATGTCCTCCTGCTTTCCTGAGCTGCAGTGGCTTATGGTGAGTGGGGTTCATTTGTGAATTCTGCTAGTCCACCTGGGAGAGCCACTCAAAGAAAACAGCTCCCCATACCCAGGCCATGTCGCACTATGTTTTATCATCTGGTACGAGGATGTACACAAATCTGTCTGGTAGGCAGAGGGGGCTATACACTATTGCATATCAACAGAATGATGTGCAGTTGCTGGTGGCAGCTTCAGGAGAACGGGGACTGTGTTTGGTCCTTTGCCCTCCCCCTCTGTGGACCTCACCTGACGTGCTCCTTCCACAGGATATCATTTGCTGGCTGGCCATTGCATTCCTACATGTAATGTCACTGAGTGGGAAAATACCTTCCCAATGTCCTGCATACCTGCTGTATCCATGTGTCAAATGGCCATGTGATGTGGGCCTCAAGGGGAATAGGATCCTGCAGAGCATACTGTCAGGTGGAGGTAGACCCAGCAGCCAGGCTTCCTGCCCCTTGGCTCTCCCTTCAATCCCATCCCAGCAGCCAAGTCTTAAGAGTTTGAGCACTGCCTCTGACTTTAACTGTTTAACTTGTCCTTGAGCGTTGACCTGAACTTATGTTTTAATACTTGGCCATGGCTGCCCACCCCCACCTTCTTTGCCTCAAGTCATTTCCAAGACAAGTTTAGGAAGAGAAAGTGGAAAGATTGTAAGAGCTAGAGGAGCAGGGCGTTTGTTATGAGACTGTGTCTCCTAGTAATATAAGAAGCTACACCCCTAAAGCTTCACCAACATGACTGCCCAAATGTGTCCTGAACAAGGACGACACCAATGGACGTGCCCAAGTGGACGAGAAAAAGCCCACAGAGCCTCCATCCTACACAGAGAGCTATAGGCAACAGAGGAAAACCGGGGGCTGGAGAGGTGGTATTCCCCAGGGAAGAGCACATGGATAGGTCATCCAGTGCCAGAGGTCAGCCTTGAAAACATATACAGATAGCATTATATGGACTGAACAGGATTTATTTAGGAATATACATGTATATACATATATGTATGCAATAACAATGAAAAAAGACCATGAATCTGGAGGGAGAAAATAGAAGGGAGAAATGTTGAAACTATACTTAATTATATTATAATCTCAGTATACATATGATGCACACAATACACACACGCACACACACCATGGAAGAACGGTAGGGAAGAAAATACCAGGGACAAAACTACAAACAGTTTCATGTAGTTGACCATATTTTCGATTCTATTGCCCAATCCTTATAATCTAGGATTAGGCAACAACACTTCTTGCCATAAAACAGAGTTAAGTGTCCCAGTAAGCGAAGCAGAGGAGATTGGCTTAGAGACAGAAGGGGAGAACAAACATGGCATTAGTCCTTGGAGAGTTCCTTTGCTTTGAAGGCTGCGACAGAAGACAGAAGGTTGGCCAACTGGTGGGTCCGCATCAGGTCACTTTGGCAGGTTGCCCTGTTTGAGGAACTTGGTCAGCATCCTTGCTGGAAACGGCCTCTTTGGGGGGAGTTAGGCTGTCACCTCTCTATGCTGAGGTCTTGGAAGGTAGATATTCTACTGGGCTACAGCCTTTGCTGCGTTTGCCCTACGGTGAGTGACTCCATGTTGACTTTAGCCTGGTCTGTTGGGGGCCCATGCAGAAACTTAATCCAAAACAACAACTTCCTGTAATTTGTATTTGACACCAGAGCCCTCTGGTGAGGTTTTGTTTGTATTTCCAGATTGTGCTCATAAAACTTCCGTGTTCTCAGGTCATGCTCTAGAGACCCTCCCTGCTCCTGACTTTCTCCTTACCTCGTGTGTCTTCCCCAGAATTGCCATGGAAACCTACATCCGCCAGAGACAGCTCATCATGTCGCCCTTGATAACCTCCCACGTGATTGGAGAGAATGAGCCGCTCACTTCGGTTTTAAATAAAGTGATAGCTGCAAAGGAAGTGAATCACAAAGGGCAAGGTACGCGGCCTGCCCAGGCCGAGGGGACTTTGGCTAGGGTGGGAGGGGACATCCAGAGCAAGGTCCCTGGACTGCCCTTTCACCCTCTCCCTGATACCAGACAGCCCTCCTCAGGCATCTCCTGCTGAAGATCCTCACACATTCACCCTCCCTAATGGTCAGGCTTGAATTTGGAAGTTCTGGGGAAAAGGCTTTTCCCCCACGAGTCTTTTCTTCTGTCCTCAGTTCCCAGTGTTAACTCAAAGTAGATGTGCCAACAAGAAGTGATTCAGGAGAGAATGTGCACTGTGCCCCCCGATAAGCTTATTCCTTTACATGTTTTCTGAAACTAGGAGACGGAAGCAATCCAAAGAATATCTGTTAATACGAACTTAGAGGCTGCCTTGCAGCTCTTAGATTTTCTCAGGAACCTCCATGTACCTGTCTTTTGATAGCTTCAGCTAAAAGGAGTTCTTGTGGAAACCTTTCAGATCGAATAGTAGGGAAAAAGAGTCGCAACATTAGAATTCAAATGCCAGGATGGTCACCAGACACGAAAGGCTTTCAAGATAGTGCCACTGTTTTTCACTACTATTACTGTTCTTTAAAACCAAGGCAGTCAAGAAAACACACTATTTTCAGGGTATTTAGTTTCTTACATATTACAGTAGAAAGAAATAAGAGCAATAAATAATCTGAAAACAGGTATATTTTCCCCCCCTTTTTTTGCATGTTTCTTTGTGTGTGCTTGTTTACATATGTGTGGGCACACAGGTGGGGGTGTGCATGCATGTGTGTGTGTGTGTGAATGGGGAGGTCTGCGTCTTACTATTTCAGCTAATCTAGTTAGCTAGTTAGCTTCATCTGGACATCCTGTCTCTGTCTTCTGAACACTGGAATTATAGGTGAGCCATCATGCCTACCAGCGATTTATATGGGTGCTGGGGTCTAGACTCAAGTCTCCAGGCTTGCACGGCAAGAACTCTACATTCGCTGCCATCTCCCACTCACTGCTTTTTAGAGCTTTCAATTTAAGAATGTAATTTTAATTAGAGTAGAACATTCTTATACTACTCAGATTACTGTTTACATATGATCTCCTTTTCGGAACAAAACAGAAAACAGTGCCATTTCTTTCTCGCTACTGAACAGAACAAGCCTTTTTGCAGATGTCTTTTTATTCACCACAAATACCTTGTAGTGTGTGTGATGTGTGGTTGTATAACATTCTAATGTTTAAAATGTTCAAAGCCAAATTTATAACAAAATTAACTTAAATATTTTGATTGGGTTTTGTTTGTCCTTGACAACTGAGCAACAACAATTTCATTCCACAAAGTACGATTAGTTTTCTGACAGGCTAAGGAGGAGAAGGGACGGAGGGAGGGAGAAAAAAAAAGGAAAAAGCAGTTGGTTGGGGGCAATCAGATTATTTTTAATGTAAGCAGTGAAACAGAGGAGCATCAGCCTGTGTCTTGCAGGGGCCTGTCTAGGACATCTGCCCAGCATCGTTCTCTCCTGATTTATCAGATGGCCAGATAACAGTTTAGTTTTCTTTTAAAGCTGTAGAACTTGACCATGAGTGACTCCATTTTAACATCTAGCCTGATGGGTTGGCGGTAGGCACCTAAGTATCTTCTAGCTGGTCAGCACTGTAATTGAAGCCACCCTGCCATGGTTCTTTCTGTATTGATGCTTTCTTCACTGTTCAGGAACTCCCAGAAGTAGGACTTCTGCGTTAGTGGTGGGTACAAGCTGCAGCGCAGATGAGGCCCAGGCATTGCCTGCCCTGGCCCTCAGAGTGTTTTTCCTGCATGCCCTGCCTGCCCTGTGTGAAAGGTGGCAAGAAGACTCTGGTCACCAAGTACATAAATAAGCACCTTGAGTCTGTGTTGCCTAACAGTTCCAAGAGTTTCCTGGTCTCCCTTCTCAGATTTTATAAGGAAGATAATCATTCTTCTGTCTCCTTTAAGACACATTTTCTAGTTTGGGGTTTGCTAAAATCTCCACAAACTTCTGCTTCTCTTTGATTTGTGTATTCAGGTCACGCTTCTTTGTGAGGATCTTTGTCATGGATAGCATTTTATAGCTTTGTAGATTTATGTGTATCAAAACTTTCAGTTTATATGTGGATAATTATTTTGCTTTTAAATTTGTTTCCCTAGTTTAAGGCCTAATTAATTAATTAATTAATTAATTAATTAATTAATTAATTCCAGGGCTGGAAATATGGCTCAGGGGTTAAGAGCACTTACTGTTCTTCCAGAGGACCTGGGTTCAGTAACTTGTACTATCTGTAACTCCAGTTCCAGGAAATCTGATGCCCCTTTGGATCTCCTCAGACACCAGGCATGCATGTGGTGGTACACAGACACACATGCAGGCGAAAACACTCATACACATAAAATAAAAATAAATCCTTTTTAAAGAGGTTGATTTTCAGAGATTTAACAGCTGCTTGCTTTTCTCCCCTTCCAACATCCTTTTTGTCCTGTTTATTTCTCTATCACCTTAGAGGCTTACCTTCATTAACATGTAAGACATTACATGTTGCCTCCGTTTTTTAGTAGCAAGAAAGATACTTTTTTTGAAATTAGTTTTTAAAAGATGCCTATTTTCATTTATGTCTGAATGGGTGTTTGAGTATCTGCCACATGTGTGGGTGCCCACAGAGGACAGCAGAGAGTACCAGATTTCCCTGGGAGTGACAAAACAGTTGTAAGCTGCCCAACATTGGTGCTGGGATTCAAACTTGGGCCCTCTGAAAGTGTTCTTAATCACCGCACCATCTCTCCAGGCCCCAAAATTAATTTCTTTATTCATGATTTTTCCCGCCTCTGCCATGTGTTGTATATATAATTCCACAGTTTCCGCTGATGTCCATAACTCTTCAGCCACTACTTCCACATACTATTAGACTTGGAACAAACGTACATCGCTATCAACTAGGATAATTTTTACTCTTTGTCCTCCACTGAACTCAGTGATGTCTGTTGCCTTCTCAAGTATGTCAGTCCTCTTGTGAGTTTGAAGGAAGCGTCATTGAAATGATGTTACCCTGGGAGGGTTATATGTTTATCATCAGGTATCTGCTTGATCTGACACAAGCTTCTATGTGTGTATTGCCAAGATCATACAGAAGCTTGTCCTTTTTTTTTTTTTTTCCCTTGCAGGTCTTTGGGTGTCCTTAAAGCTACTGCCGGGTGACCTCACACAGGTTCAGAAGAACTTTTCACACCTGGTGGATAGATCAACAGCAATCGCTCGGAAAATGGGCTTTCCGGAAATAATCCTGCCAGGTACACACTTGGCTTGAGTCCTGTTTTATGTTTCTTTTCCTTGTCGGAAGGAAGAATTCCCTCTCTTCAGACAGTTGAGACAATCTGGGTCCCTCAGAGGACATCATTTAGGGTTAATGGCATCAAGAAACTGGTGACAGAGAGTTGCAGCACCCTAAGAAACTATTCAATGGGCAAGACCAAGAAAACACCTCTAAGTATCACTCAGCATTCTCAACGCACTCTTTCCCATCCTGTTCTGCACACACGCTTCCCCAACTTCACTTCCTTCCCAGGAAGCAGTCTGGTGATCCAGTGTCTTCAGTCCAGGAGACTAAACTGCTTCCTTGACAAGCACTTTTTCTCAATGACAAGCATGTCATTGGCTACGTTGGGCCCGAGTGCTCAGCTCCATCTCCGAGATGCTCTGTTCTGTTTCCATGAGCTCTAACTACTCTGCTCACCCATTCTGCACTTTCCCCGTTCTTCCTCTGCTCTCATCTTTTTACCACATGATAGTGACCTGCAGTCATAGTCTCCCGAGTCCGCTGACTACACCCATGTACGTCTCTTGTATCCATAGTAGCCCAAGGGAATCATACTCTGAGGAACTTGATTCATAATCATATGAACTAATTGTTACTAATGAGACTTGTGGACAGCCAGTCATATCACATGTGAGAATTCTAGAAAGCCACCTTACTGTGTACTCCTCGAGAACCAATCTTTTGAGAGTCATTGGAATCTTTTTTCATCTTTAGGAAGTTAAGGGGCAGGGCTATTTGTTACAAACACATCTCCTGAGTGTGAAGGGTGTTTTAGTGAATACTCATAAAATGAATAAGCATTTCTGCAAAAGGGAGGTTGTCTTCTTTTTTCATAAAAGCAGCTTCATCCATTGCAAAGCTGTTTTCACCTGACTATAAACTCACCAGCATCTGGGGGAAACGTTTTGCTTTTTTTATTGTTTAGTTTTGTTTTTGAGAGAAGTTCTCACAGTGAGCCCAAGATGACTTGGAACTTGAATCAGTCTTCCTGCCTCAGTCTCTGGTTGCTAGAACTATAGCCATGCACTACTACACCCAGATGTCTTACAGTTAAAACAAGTAATTGTCTACATTATTCTCTTGTAAGACGACTTCACTGTTAGACAAGACAGGAATCTGAAAACAGAGAAGTTTACTTTTTAGACAAGTTGTCTTTGTCTTGGAAATACTGAAATACTCTTTATCAGCAGGATTGACTCAGAATGCCAGGGCTGTAATGGGCTTTAAAACTCCCATCTAGGAAAACTGTTTCCATGCTGCTCTGTGGATCAGCTCTGTAAGATCCCCTCAGGAACTCTACAGTACAGAAGTACATGGCTTGAAGATATCACTCAGTGGTGGAATTCTTAGTTGGCATAGATGAGGGCCTGGGTTCCCTTCCTAGCACTGAAGAAGAAAAAAAAAAATAGAGAAAGAAAAAGACAGTGGCTAGCTTGATTCAGTGGTGCCTGCCTGTACCCTGGCCGCTGTGGAGGTGAGTCAGGAGGATCATGAGTTAGAGGTCAGCCTGTGCTGACACTGTTGACTGGTCCTTCCCTCCTCTGAACATTGCCTTCCCTTCTCACTAGAAACACCAGAGTCTCCTTTGTCCATTCCCCTGAGCCTTTTCCAGGCACCTTCTGTTTTCCTTAGTCATTCTTCAGTGTCTGGTCCTTTAGCCCTGCTTACTTTGTGGAAGGCTGTCTTAACAAAAAACACCATAGAAAAGGCCCATGACAGTGGGGATTCACTCTCCCATGTTTCTGGGGGCTGCATGCCCAAGACCAAGGCATTTGCATGGATGAGCTTCCCTAGGCTTGCAGACAGCCATCTCCCACTGTGCCTGTGTTCTCATCCCCTTTTATAAGGATACCAGTCATAAAGAATGACCTAAATTCACTTTAATGACCTTTGAAGTCAATGCCCTGTCTCCAAATATAGGCTTCTGAAGACCTTGGGCTCTAATATCTGAATGGAGGGAGGCACAGTTCAGCCCATAATAGGTTAGCTTTCTTTGTCAACCATCTTGTCCCTGGGTGATAGTGTGCACTCATTTGACTTTTATGTGTCAATCATCTTTTGTCCCCATCTTTAGCACCAAGTCCTTTGGACTTCAGGCCCCCAGCCATCTACCTCCTCCATCAGGACCCTGGCTTACTCTTACCACCTCCAGTTAGCTCACTCTCTTTCTTCCTTTGAAGGGATTACTTCTTTCTCAGCATTCACAGTGGGACTGCCTGTCCCTGTGAGTGCATTGCTAGTGTTCCTGGGTTGTGTTTCCTCAGGAACCATGCCCACATCCAGCCAGCTGCAGAAACCAGAAACCTGGAAGACACCATTAAAGAAATCTACTGGGCAGCCTAGCAAAGTATATTATATGCTTATTATTAGACACATATTCCTATTGAAAAGAATTGGATCCCGGAGGTGGCTGAGTGATTAAAAACTCTTGCTACACGACCCTGATGACTTGTAGAATCCACATAAAAAAGCTGGGTGTAGTGGTTCCTGTCTTTTATCCCACACTCCTCCAGCAAGATGAGAGACAGAAGAATGGCCTGGAAGCTTGTGAGGGCAGAGCAGCAGTAGAAATAACAAGAGAGACAACTGCCTCAGAAAGAACGTGGAAAGGGAAAAGTGACTCCCGAGAAGTTGTCCTCTGACCCCCCACACGCATGCTGTGACATGGACATGTACGTGAGTGTGCGTACACTAATAGAAAATGTTACTCTTTTCAAAAACGTGTACATCAAAGACCTCTTGATGTGTAGTGAAAGGTGGAATGAGGGAGCAGTAAAAGAATTCTGTAGAATATATAGGGTATTACCACCAGACCAGTTCCTATTAGTTTATCTTTTGTGCGTTGTATCGTGGGACTTTGAAAGGAGCTCTCAGGTCAGCAGCACTCACAGGAGGCTTGTCATGTTGCAGGGGATGTCCGAAATGATATTTATGTCACCCTGATCCACGGGGAGTTTGACAAGGGGAAGAAGAAGACGCCTAAGAACGTGGAGGTGACCATGTCTGTGTTTGATGAAGAAGGCAACCTCTTAGAGGTACGTAGCATCCCCTACAAACGCCACCGCCATCACACGTGGTCTGTAGTGGCAGCAGACTGCTGCTCAGACTGACTCAGTGTCCCCATATCGGGGTTTAGTTCTTCTTTTCTGGGGTTTTGCTCTTTGATTTGTTTCTGTTTTTTTTTTTTTAAGAAGGGGTCTCACTAGCTAACTGAGGCTGCCTCAAACTTGTGATCCCTCTGCCTCTGCCTCCCGGGTGCTGGGATTATAGGCATGCACTAGCACGCTCAATACTTTTTCACAAGGAAAAAATATACAAGACCTGAAAAATCTGTGGTTTCCAGTGGCCAGTCTTACGCCTGGAGCCATTTAGATTTATTTCGGTATTTCCCCTGTGCAGACATACTGCAGGCTCCTTAGCTTTAGGTTCTCAGGTTCTTTGACATTTTCAAGCTATGTTGCTACTTTAAGCTTGGGCACGGTGGCAAAAGTGTCCCAAAGGCCTTGAAAGGCACATTGCCGTTACCTGGGCCAGTAGAGCCAACAGACCTGAAGGAGCACTGTGAAGCAAAGACAGGCACCCTTGGGTGTTGGTCAGCTGATGGTGATTTCCAGTGTTAGTCATTAGGAACCTGTACCTGAGTGGAGTTCTTTTGTGGGGAAATGCAGACATTAGTTATAGGCAGAACCAGGAGGGGCTGCAAGCATGCTGACTTACTTACAGTCCAGAGTTCCTCGGACTCTGGCAGCTTTTTGGACATATAAGCAAGGACATCTTAAATTTGACTTCAGAGGGTTGGGAGGCACTGGGTAGCCACAGGAGGCCTTTGTCACCCTCACCTAATTACTTTGGGATCAAAGCCTAGACAAGTCAAAGTCTAGGCTCTTGAAGCTCTCTAGATGTCCTGAGATGATGTTCCTCAAATATTCAGTCTTTGTGCATAATTCAACCATTATGTTTCTTTAAAAGCAGGAAACTCGCTGGGTGGTGGTGGCGCATGCCTGTAATTCCAGCACTCGGGAGGCAGAGGCAGGCGGATCTCTGTGAGTTCGAGGCCAGCCTAGTCTACAGAGCTAGTGCAGGAAACTCTATGTTCAGTAAAAACACTGCAATTCATAGCATGCAATACTTGGGGCTGAGGGTATTGAGGAGGCATTTGCTGATGTTCTGTGGTGTAACAAATGCATGCTGGGTGCAAAGTGCACCTGCTGTGTGTTCAAGGCCGCAGTGAAGTCTCCCAGTGCATGTGGATGAGCGCTGCTAGCCTCTTCTCAGATCCACTACACCTCTGATTTTGAGTTAATTTTTTCGCTGCTATACGTTCAGAAACCTTTTCCTATCGCCATGTTTTTCTTGACCTCGTATCGTCTCCTAATTGTGTCTTTCCAACCAAAGAAAGCCATTCATCCCGGTGCTGGGTACGAAGGCGTCTCGGAGTACAAGTCGGTGGTGTATTACCAAGTCAAGCAGCCTTGTTGGTATGAGACTGTCAAGGTGAGCATTCTGTTTCTAGCTCCTTCAGCTGTTGGCTCTTGTTTAGATTCCTGTCTGCTTTTTAAATCCCAAATCATTCTTCCGTATCTGGAAGTTTCTGATAAGGTGTAGTAAGAGATGAATGGGATGGAATGGGGTAGGGTGGTAGTGAAAGTATAATCAAAATATATGGTATGAATTTCTCAATGAACTAATTGCTTTTAAAAAGCTGAATTGGTGGTTAAGAGTTCTTCAGAGTAGCCGGGCGGTGGTGGCGCACGCCTTTAATCCCAGCACTCGGGAGGCAGAGGCAGGCGGATCTCTGTGAGTTCGAGGCCAGCCTGGGCTACCAAGTGAGATCCAGGAAAGGCGCAAAGCTACACAAGAGAAACCCTGTCTCGGAAAACCAAGAAAAAAAAAAAAAGAGTTCTTCAGAGTGTCTATTTTTAAGAAGCACACCATTCTGAAAGAATATTCTCATTTCTAACGTATAGAAACTGGAATAGAGAAACTTGTGGCTGTCATAAGGCGGCAGGCTGTCAAGATACTGCAGACAAGCAAAGGTTTTCACACTCTGCCACTAGGCTCCCTAACGTGTTGTTCTCATTGGCCCCTGCTCACATGTTCTGGGCATCCTCAGTGTGAGGAAGGGTTTCATGAATTGCAAAGTGCTCTCAGATCTAGCATCTTCTGTGGGCTCACAGTGGCCTTAACACTAGAAGAGCAGGTAGGGTATTGGCATGACCTCTTCCCAAAGAGGTGGCAGACCCAGGGAAGTGACTCATAAGATCCCAGGGCACCTTGGGGTCACCCTAAAACACATCACGCTGGGCTGCAGCAGCTCCCATTGCCAGATGGGTAGGGTTCTTAGGAGATTTTAAGCAGAAAATCCACAGACAGAAACATTGTCCTTGTATCTCGATTAGGAAGCAGTTATTTTTCACATTCTTCTGTAGTCTGTGTTTTTTATGGTGCTGTTCATATGAATTTATATTGTGATTTTTTTTTTTTTTTTAAGATAAGTTCACACTCTGTAACTCTGGCTGTCTTAGAAATTGCCGTAAAGTCCAGGCTTGTCTTGAATGTACAGAGATCCACCTGCTGAGACTGAAAACACATACTGCAGCTCCTGGGTGGATTGTGCTATTTAAAGCTACTCACCTCAGGCATTGTGAACTCTTCAGGGCTTTAGATGCGGAGGCTGTTTATACAGTCTTCTGTAACTTATTGAACTAGTATCAGAAAACTTCTCCACCCCGGTATTTTATCTCGTCTTCTCTCGTAGATACTAGTCACCACTGTATCTGTAGGGGACTTGCAGTTGGAAATGTCCTATGTAGACCTCAAAATCCTGGTCTTGTCCCTCTGAATGCCAGGCGCATAATGTGTCTAAACTCTGAAACTATGATAAACAGCAGAACGGTCTCCCTCTGAGATTCTTTCGGCTTGAGAATGGTTATGTTGACTGAAGCCTTCTAGCAAGCCTGGGATCTCTGAAGGAACTGGTGCTGAGAGAAGACGGAAGCCAAATCTAAGTCTCTTTTTTTCTCAGAAGAGTTAAGAGGGAGGACTCTGAATGTGGTCACCCCAAGCAAAAGGCAAAAGCTTAAAGCAGTATATTCACTGATTATCCGGATTGGAACAGTGCAGAATGTCTGCAGAGTCCAGACATCATGCTGTACCTCGTAAATGTATATATGGTTTTGGGTCTGAACCGTGCATTACAGTTGAGGGGGGCTGATTCCAAATAAGCCCCGCCTTCTGACCCCTCCCCTTTCTGCAGGTCTTCATAGCTATAGAGGAGGTCACACGCTGCCACATCAGATTCACCTTCCGACACAGGTCATCTCAAGAATGTAAGTGTTAAGAGGGCTGGGGCACATTGCCATCTTAAATTGTACTGTTTCCTGATATGCTTTGTGAATTTGAAAATGTGGGAAAAGTTGGCAATTTTAGCTCAGAATTCATATGGTATTGGGAAAATAGAATAGTGTTGTTTTTTTTTTTTTTTGTTCTGAGTGCTGGGGATTGAATTCACAGCCCTGTGCATGACAGCCATGTGCTCCACCATTAAGGTACATGCCTAGCCCTGTATTTTTGTAGCTGCTTATTTTTGATACAGGATCTCAGTATGTAGTCCAGGGTGGCCTCAAGCCTGCATTTTTCATTGACTCAGTTTCCCAAGTAGCTGGAGTTGTGAGTCATTACCTTTGGCTTCGTTAAGGAGGTTGAGGCAGGGGGGTTGCCGTGAATGAGTCTAATTTGAGAGTCTTTCCTCCTACTGTATGGAGAAAGTGTTGGATGGAAAAGGCATGAAGATAGAAGGAAGGGCTTACCGAGGTAAACAGATGGCGTAAGCATCCCTTGGCCTTGGGTAGGAACAGGGCATGGAGAAAGAAAGGGATCAGACTACAGAGATATGTTGGACATGACATTGATTGACAGGGCTGAGATTGGTCAGCACTAGCAGTCTGGTTTGGATGATTTAGTAGATGGTGGTCTCATTCATTAGGCAATATAGAAAACAGCCCATATGTGAAATATCAGGCATTCTCAGTTTGGGAGCAGCTATGACATAGACAAGCGTACTGCTGACCTGTGTTTATTCTGATATGGTTGACCATCACATACATCCATAGACAAGCTTACTGCTGACCTGTGTTTATTCTGATATGGTTGACCATCACACACATCCATAGACAAGCTTACTGCTGACCTGTGTTTATTCTGATATGGTTGACCATCACACACATCCATAGACAAGCTTACTGCTAACTTGTGTTTATTCTGATATGGTTGACCATCACACACATCCATAGACAAACTTACTGTTGACCTGTGTTTATTCTGATATGGTTGACCATCACACACATCCATAGACAAGCTTACTGTTGACCTATGTTTATTCTGATATGGTTGACCATCACATACATCCATAGACAAGCTTACTGCTGACTTGTGTTTATTCTGATATGGTTGACCATCACACACATCCATAGACAAGCTTACTGCTGACTTGTGTTTATTCTGATATGGTTGACCATCACACACATCCATAGACAAGCTTACTGCTGACCTGTGTTTATTCTGATATGGTTGACCATCACACACATCCATAGACAAGCTTACTGCTGACTTGTGTTTATTCTGATGTGGCTGACCATCACACACATCCAGAGCAACTGTGAATTAACCGCCACAGCCATCTCCTCCTGGGGTCCACCCACATGGTTTAGGCATGTATTTCTGTCTTTTCAGCCAGAGATAAATCAGAGCGAGCTTTTGGGGTGGCCTTTGTGAAACTGATGAACACGGACGGCACCACCCTGCAAGATGGGAGGCATGATCTGGTGGTATACAAGGTGACACTCGTAGAACCAGACTTCAGAATGGCCCAGTACACACCTGTTCCCTTTGAATGTGGTTTTTCAGGCTGGTTTGGGATTTACATGTGAAAACTTCAGAAATCTATTGAAAGTTACATTTGTCTGCCCTCTAAAGTCTAGAGGGCTCCAGATCATACCTTAGTGGTTTTGCACCTCTTAAGGGAAAGTGATTGCCTGATTAGTGAGTATTCCAGGAGCATCTCACTGTAGGGCAAAGGGTGTGCCTTGGTCCTGATTAGTAAAGGGCAGGGCCCTTGATCCTGCTGTTCATCATCCTAATAGCACAGACAGAGAAGGGCTGTGCCTGGCTAGAACCTGGTAGGGTATGATAGGATGTGTTTTTCATACCACTGCTACCCAGGCACCATTTTTTTTTTCCTGTATGGGCCCTGCTGCCTTTCCTTGCTCACTGTTCTGAGCCCTACACCTACTGAGATATTAGAGTTTAAAGTGCATGCTGGAGATCTCAGGTCCCCAGCAATATTTGGCAGAGGATGGCTGACGCATAGTGGGCAGCTCATCTGAGTTGTGCCTGCCAATGAACGTTTCCTTCCTTAGCATGTCTTTGGTCTCTGAATAGTTTCAGAGTCCATAGGGAGCTACTTCTTTCTCCACTGGCACCGTGAAATGTACACATGACCATTTCTAAGTTCAAGAGAATCAAACTTAACCTTGTTCTGTAATGCACGTATTTGCTTCTGGTAGAGAATAGCTTCCGATTTCTAGTTCACAACTAACTTCTTTATTACTTCATGGTAAAGTTATTTCTTCTGTGAATTCTGTAGGAAGATAATGTCTAAATGATAGAGGATTATAAATATAATCTGATACAAGTCATACATTCCCTACTAAGAATGACCATGCTCTTCTTGGAGAGGGTATTTCTTACTAGTGTGCGAGAGATGTTGCCCAGTTTCTAGTTTTGCTAACTTGCTTCCCTTGTAGGGTGATAATAAGAAAATGGAAGACGCTAAATACTATCTGACCCTGCCTGGGACCAAGGCAGAGATGGAAGAAAAAGAACTCCAGGCATCCCGAAACCCATCCGTCTTCACGCCCAGCAAGGAGAGCACAAAGGACAGCTTTCAGATTGCCACCCTTATTTGTTCCACAAAGCTCACCCAGAACGGTAGGTGTGGGACCACATGGGCACAGATGGTCCTGCTCTGGTCCTCCTAGGCTCCTTGGTTAGACTCAGGATGCTAGACCATGTGGCACCAGGTCTTCTGAAACAGGATGCTTGGTGGTTGGCTTCTGCCCTCTGCTCCTTCAGCAGTATGCTACAGTGCCGTGACAGTTACTTCTTCCGGCTCTGTGACAGAAAGACTCGACAGAAGCAATTTGAGTAAGGAAAGTTTATTTTGGCTCGGATGCCAAGGGTACAGCCTGTCATGACGGGGACAGCACAGGAGGGTGGGGCAGCTGGTCACACAGTCAGGAAGCAGAATGTGACAAATGCCGTTGCGCAGCTCCCATCTACCTTCTATGGAGACGGGGACCCTAGCCTGTGCAATGATGCTGCCCTCATTTTAAGTGGGGCTCCCCACCTCAATTAGTACAATCTAGAAGCTCCTTCATAGACATATACTCAGAGGTTCGTCTCCTAGGTGGGTCTAGATCCTGTCAAGTTGACAAAATAATTTGCCATCATGAGTACTTTTTCATACCAAAAAACCCTAAGCATATTCACGAATGGGTGGAATTCAGAAGTCTCCTCTTCCATCCAGACCTCAAAGATAACGCTGGGGGTTGGTTGGTTTGTTGTCGTAGATGGTCCAGGAAAAGTCAGCAATTAGGGATGGATTCTGGCAGTAACCAGTCTCTTGCCCAAACGGGGATGGCAGAGAGCAGCTTGTTTCTGTTACTTTTTTTTTTTTCCTTTGGACAGTCTCACTATGTAGCCTAGACTAGTAGTAATTCTCCTGTCTCAGCTTCCCAAGTGCATGTGCTTCCATGCCCAGCAGAGTTTCTCTTTCTCCTGGTCTTCCCCCTTCCATTGCTCCAGGAAACGAGGAATTTTCCATAAAATCAGCAGCATAGTTTAAATGAGGCACCATTTTGTTTCTCGGGAAACCCCGGGCATCCGTTTTAACTACTTGTATTTAACATGGCATTCGATAGCATCAGCAGTTACTCGTTTAACCTGTTCCTCATAGAAGGAGCCCTGCTAACCAGCGAGCCCAGAATTTCCTGCCCAGGAGTCTTCCTTACCTCAGCAGGTCCATATTCCAGGAGCTGTGCACAGGATCAGGCCTGTGAGCATGAGGCTGACTTCTGTTGGAGCTGGAGAACAGGAGCGCTGTCTTGGGAGAGTGGACTGCAGAGGGAAGGCCCACTCGGGAGTCAGCTCCTGGTTGTTCTTTAGGAGTCAGTATTAGGTTGATATTGGCAGATCCTGGTTGGCTAGAGAATAAGGGTGGTATTCTAACTTGGTCCTGTGGCTATGCTTAACAGAGTGAAGTTCAGAGCTAATCTACATGGGAAGAAGGCGAACTCACTTAAAGTAGAAAGTGTCCTTAGCTTCATAGAAGACACAACAAACTTGTCCCAGTCACATAAGCCTGTGTGTGTGTGTGTGTGTGTGTGTGTGTGTGTGTGTGTGTGTGTGTGTGTGTGTGTGATAAACTGCTGATGGAGGGTGCAGGTATAGTAGTCACAGAAGTTGGTTGTAACTCCTAGACATTGAACTTGGCACTAGTGAGATGTGCATCAGCACTTATGTGTGAGGATGTTTTCTGATATTTACAATGCGGACACACTGGAAGCAGTCCAAATGGCTGGTGGCTGGAATCCATTTAAATTTTAGAGTTTGATTGAATAACGAAATGTATGTGGCTACTGAATACTGAGTTTTAAATCATAGTTAATGCCAGCACTTGGGAGGCAGAGCCAGGCGGATCTCTGTGAGTTCGAGGCCAGCCTGGTCTACAAAGTGAGTTCCAAGAAAGGCACAAACCTACACAGAGAAACCCTGTCTCAAAAAAACCAAAAAAAGAAAAAGAATGCCTCTGTCAGTCCCATCTCTGCAGTGACTTCCCTGTGACTTGGTTTCCCCATCTTTTAAACAAGAGTAACAAATAGTACATGTTGACTATCCCTTTTCTGGAATACTCAGGACTACAAATACTTTGGATTTCAGATTAAAAAAAATATATGGCATACCTAGGGTATGTTCTTCTGGGAGAAGTCTAGTCATGAAATTCATTTGTGTCTGCATTGTTAGCTGTCATGTTTAGAATCAGATCAAACTGTGGCTGAAGCCCATTCCCGCTGCCCCTCGGGAGTCATGTGACCCAAAGCAAGTGTCACAAACGCCTGTTTTCTCCTCTGAAAAACAAAAGCCCCACAGTACAGTTGTGACGCCAAAGTGAACTGATATGTCTCTCTGTTGCCCCGTCCCCATGACTCTGCCCAGACACGGATATCTATCAGGCAGGAAGTTGGAGACTGGGAGCCTACGCTTGCTTTCCTAATGATGATGTCATCATTTGAGAGTCATGAGTTCCAGTCGGTCGTCATTTTATGTTCTTGTACATCAGTAGCTGATTGTTTTTCTCCTTTGAGGGACTAAAGAGTATCACAAGGTTTCCTCTGATTTATATGAGATAATAAATTGCAATAACACCTGAGGTACACCATAAATTAGCTACGATGAAGAGCAGTTATTTTTGTTGGTGTGTGACATGTGGGTGTTCACGTGTATGCAGGCAGGCATGTGCCGTATTACACATGTGTAGGTCAGAGAACACCTTTGGGTCTCAGTCCTCACCTTCCATCTTGTTTGAGGCAGGGTCTCTTGTTTGATACTCTGTAAACCAGGCTGTCTTGTTCTAGGAGCACTGGGGGCTTCAGATACGCCCCACTGCAGCCAGCCTTATGTGGGTCTAGAGATCCGAACCCAGGTCTTTAGACCTGCGTGATAAGCACTTTTACCCCCTGAGCCATTTCTCCGGCCTGGTAGCGTGATCTTTTCTAGAAAACTCTGTAGCCATGTCTTCTAATATCTGTGGTTTGTGTCCTTCCCAGTGGACCTGCTCGGCCTATTAAACTGGCGTTCCAACTCTCAGAACATTAAGCACAACCTGAAGAAGTTGATGGAAGTGGATGGAGGAGAGATTGTTAAGGTATGCCTATATATCCGTAGCCGCAAGTACACCTTACTATGCCACTAATTCAACAATTTCAGTTGAGCCAAGGTGAATTCTAAAACTCAGCATCTGCAGGGCTAAGCCAGTGTGCCAATCTTACCAAAATCTTTTATTCACATCTCTTCTATTAGAACCCGATGACTCCCCATTCTTTTTTCTACAGCATGTAGCAGGATGATACCCAAATAACCTCTCTGTTTCTCTTACCTTCAGTTTTTACAGGATACACTAGATGCACTTTTTAACATAATGATGGAAATGTCAGACAACGAAACGTACGACTTCCTCGTGTTTGATGCACTGGTAAGCAGTTTTGCATGTTTTTTAAGTACCATAAATATCGTCAAGCAAAATTACAAAATTATTCGTGTACATCTCTCTGAGTATTTCTTTAGCCTCAACTCTGAGAAGTCCAATTAGGAACTAAGGTCTTCTCTTCCAGGCTCTTACTTTCTATTTGATCTCACCTTTTTTGATATACTTTTACTTTCTCATTAGGGAAAACAACGGGTTTAATTACATTAGAGATTGCCAGGTGCTTGAACTTCTTTTATCATTCTCTAGTCAAAGCCCAGGAGAAGCCCTTACTAAAGAACGATGTACATCCTTGTCCGGCCATGTCAGGGAGGCTGCATTCACCAGTCTGAGATGAATCTTAGTGTCCTTGTGTACTGTAGGCAGCCTAGCAGACAAGTTTGTCACACAGTGCTTAAGCCTGTTCTACCAACTGGAATCAGAAGGATGCGTCACAATGGGAAGTGGGAAAGGCAGGGGATGTCCTTTGAACAGGAGGAAGCAGACACACCTAACCCAAGCCTCCTTGCCTTACCGCTGAGGGGAGTCTAGGACAGGATTTGACCTGAAGATTGGGGCTGAAGGTGTAGGTAGATTGCGAATGTGTGGTGTTTACCAGTGCAAGGAAATTGGTCTTTTTAGCAGTGGGTTAGGGCATTGGAGCTAATGTTGGAAGATGGAGCCAGGCAATGCAGTCACCATGAACTGAACTCAGTCATGCCCTAGTTTGTGGGGAAAAGAGGCCGACGAGAGACCGCGGAGATGAACCCCAGCGGGACAGGACCACTGGCTCTGGGCATAGATGGCAATCCCAAGTGCCTGTTTTTATACACGCTCGTCCTTTGTGCACTCCATAGACATAAGGTGACACATAGGGAAGAAATGGGGAGACCGAACTCTGACGTTCACGGGGTATTCCTACTCAGCTTGGGGAAAACCTCATGGGAAATTGTGTTGGTTTAGTTAATTCCCACAGACCACTTTCTCCATCTTCCTTCCTGCTCTCCCGCGCTCTTCTGTGCCTTAACTCACCTGTGCACCCCTTGTGACCTGAGCGTCCCACGGCCAGTGGTGATGGCCTGGATCCGTTTGCCCATAGCAATATGCCAGATTCATATAATCTGTCTATGTTAAATGTGAACCCTCAGACTCCCCTTCAGCGTGGATAGTAGACTAGAAATGCCGCAAACAGAATGAAGAGAGAAAAGGCCCCTGGAGGTTAAGAATCTTGGTCCAGGCGGAGCATCTGGGCTGTGCAGTGCTGCTGTTAACGCTGGCCACCTTTGGCAGGTCTTCATCATCTCCCTGATAGGAGACATCAAGTTTCAGCATTTTAACCCTGTACTCGAAACCTACATTTACAAGCACTTCAGTGCCACCCTGGCACACGTGTAAGTATGACTCGGGGGACTGGTGTGTTCCTGGGGCTGGCTGGACAGTTGAGCAACAGGAGGAGCCCTTCATGCAGTCAGTGAGGCTGGAGTGTGCAACTGGGCCCTAAGCATCTTTGTGGAAAGAGGCCATGTGAATACTGTGTCAGTGGAGCAAGGTGTTGGACTCAGTCCTTTCCTTCAAGATAAGGAGACGTTTCTTAAAACCCCAGAGTATAGGCTGGGGAGATGGGATGTTCAGGAGTGCTTGCCGTGCAAGTACAAGGCCCTGGGTTGGATCCTCAGGACCCAAGTCAAAAGCCAGTCGTGGTGATGTGTGCCTGTGACCCCACCACTGGAGAAGTGGATACAGGGGGATCCTTGGGGCTTGTTGGCTGGCTAGTTACGTTGAATTAGTGAGCTCCAGGGAGAAACTGTCTCAAAAGTTAAAATGGAGAATGAATATGGAAAACACCTGATGTAGACCTCTGGCTTCAATACATATGTGCTCACACCCATCTGTATGTACATACATACACATGTGCAAATGCATGTATGCACACAAAACCAAGAAGATAAAACCCAAGGACATACAACGGGGAGATGGAGACAGGCACAGAAGCAGATGACCAAACTCAGGAGCTTCTGCATCAGATGCCAGTGAGATGGACGTGAGGCACCAAGGGCATCCAACAATGAACTAGGCAAAAGCAAGCCTGGTAGAAAGGCAGGCTTCACCCTCAGCCCTTCCCCACAATGCTTTGGGGAACTGAGTGCTTGTAGGACATTAGGAGATTTGGTTATTTTCCTTTTACCCACGAGGCAGTAGTTTGAACCTTTTGCACAGAGCAGCCTTCTGTCAGTGTGCCGTTTGCGGCTTGCGGCCTAGAGGAACCAACCTGCTGTGTCTACTCGGCTTCCCGCCGCAGTGCTCAGCTCCCGTGTGACCTGACCACCCCAGCTTGTGAATTCCAGTTACTGCGCTGAGTCATCGATGGGACCTATCACGACAGGAATGTAGCTGGGACTGGCTAGCTGTGCTCTGGACAGTGGCTCATGCCATGTCACGTTGACTACTACTGTCTGATCTGTCAGGCCAGATCATTGTGCCTCAGTGGTGTTTTCTACACCAACCATTCATGAAGATGCAGGAACACAAGTCCTACAAAGGGGATGTTACACAACATGCTCATCAGCTAGCCTTTTGACCAGCGAGTGCCTCATG
Source organism: Peromyscus maniculatus bairdii (assembly GCF_049852395.1). Classification (NCBI taxonomy): domain Eukaryota; kingdom Metazoa; phylum Chordata; class Mammalia; order Rodentia; family Cricetidae; genus Peromyscus; species Peromyscus maniculatus. Next base: position 66,057,916 of record NC_134860.1, on the reverse strand, counting down.
TGTTGAGGAGGCAGCAGACAAGCCAGCATTTGGTATATTTCCACCAAGCACCTTGACCTTCCAAGGGGTCAGTGGCTATCACTAAGATAGTTGTAGATTATTATACTGAGCCCAATGAGGCTGCATGGCAAACTTGAATTCCTGGTTCTCCTGCCTCTGCCACCCAGGAGCTGGGATGACAGATTCTCACCTTTTCACCTGTCTCCTAAGGGAATTTTCAATAGTCGAGAATACAAGATGTAACTCAGCACGTAGACGAGGCCAGTAAGGAGCTCAGGGTCAGACACATACCGGCCAGAGTAGCCAGTTAGCACTCTCGTGCCTGCTGCTGGGTTTATTTGCAGCACTTGATTAATTCTCCATGTTTCCCTTGGATTTGGGGGTGAATTTGAGCGGGGAGGGAAAGAAAAAGGGAGGGATTGATTTTAAAACAAAAATAATTGAAATATAGGTGCCCTCAAAAGTCCGAGTTACCCTGGTACCATGGTGTTGGGGAGATGATTCAGTCCATAAAGCGCTTGCTCAAGGCTGAGGACTGGAGTTCAGTCACCAGAGTCTAAGTAAAGAGGAGCATTGTGGCACACATTTGTAATCCTAGTGCTAGGAAGATGGAGCATATACATATAAAATAATAATAAATGTAAAACTACATAAAATAGACAAAATAGATGTTTGTCTATTGGCATGTTCAGAACAATGGATGATACAGAGTCAGAGTGAGTCCACTTTTCTCATCAGTGAAGACTCTGGTGCCATGTTGATTTCAAATGATTGGGACAGGCTGGAAGGAATTAGCTTAGGTAACTGCCACAGGCAAGCATCATCTGTCCTTCACAGGGTATCGGAAGATGTCTGCTTTAAATGCCAGAAAAATAAAAAAATCTTCGTAAGGCAAATCCTTTTAACTCTTTGGTTCCCCTTTCCTCCTTTTCATATATTTGTGTCTGTGGTGTGCCTGTGTGCATGTATATGGGTGTGTGAACGCACATGCATGTGTGTGTGTGTGTGTGTGTGTGTGTGTGTGTGTGTGTGTGTGTGTACTTGTGTGTGCTCATTTGCATTTGAAGGCCCAAGACTGATGTCAGCAATCTTCTCAGGTCACTGCCCCAAACTTGTGGATGTAGCTAGTTTAGTTAGATGGCTTGCTTCTGGAACCTAGTCTCTGCCTTCTGAGCACTGAATTACAGGTGAGCCACCAGACCCAACTGGCATTTCCTTGAGTTCTGGGGATCCAAACTCTGGTTCTCACACTTGCTGCTTGAATAGCAAGTGCTTTAATGGCCAAGCTGTCTCCTGGCTCCAGCTCTGTCATCTCCTGAGCCCTCTTTTCACCTCCACCAATGGAAACCTGTGCCTTGAGGTATCGATTCCTCCTAAGTTTTCCCAGTATATTTGAGAAGAGGGCAAGTGTCAAAGCTAGACAGACATGGAAACAAAACAGCAGTCTGCCTATTGAGGGCGAATTTGAGAGGATGGACTTGAAAGCTGGCCTTGTGCTTCCCAGTTTACCTCCATCCCTTTCTGTGTTGCGTGCGTACCCCAGGGCTTGAGCATAGCGTTGCCCATGACAATGTTGCTTTCTTACCATTTTTAGGAAACTCTCCAAGGTACTAAACTTTTATGTGGCTAATGCTGACGACCCTAGCAAGACAGAATTGCTCTTCGCTGCCTTGAAAGCCTTGAAGTACCTGTTTCGATTCATCATCCAGTCGCGAGTGCTCTACTTGAGGTAATGGTCCCAGTACCAGGATGCTGCTGGTACTCACCTAGATCCCCCGTTCCTCATGCTCATGTGTATTCAGCTTTGCGAGCAGTTGATTGGTCATAGGATAAGCAAACTCCAGGTCTTTGAGGGGTGAAGGTAGAGGTGGATAAGGAGACCGCTGGAGAAGGTCCATAGGAGGTCCTTCTGCATCCGGGACTCATGAGTGTAAATGGCTCAATGTGCAGCTTGCTCTAGAAGTCTTGATTGGTGACGATGGCCTTAGATAGACAGGTCTTGTGACAAGCCAGGAGCTTGGGTCTAATCCAAGGGCGGAGGCCGCACTAGGAGAGTTTGATTAATGAGATACTAAACTCTGGCTTTTCAATAATCATCTCACTTCCTGGGTAGCACGTGGACTCTGCAAGGCTGAGAATGAAAGTGAGTCACCACTGATAGGCTGCTCAAGGGTGAGACACTGAGGCTCTGCAAGTGGAGCGGGGGTGGGGTGTTCATTCAGGAGGAATTGCTGATTGGCTGTTGTAGGACTTCATGGAGCAGCAGTAGAAAGGGAAAGGCCCTAGACAACCTTGAGGTTGGGCTGGGCAGTGATGGCATTTGCTCAAACAAGAACTGTTGAGAGCTAAGCAGAAAAATGAAGCGTGTTCCCTCGGTTGATTTTGGGCTGCTTTGGGATTAACTTAGAGGTCTTTTCTTTTTGTTTGTGTGTGTATGTGGTACATGTGTTTGTACAGGCATGTGCAACCAGGTCAGACATACAGAAGCCAGAGGACACTGAGTGATCCTCTATCACTTCTGCCATATTCCCTTAAGATAGAATCTTACTGAGCCTGGAGCTCACTGGTTTTTGAGCCAATAGTGATCCTCCTGACTCTGCCCGACCCCCAGCCCCCAGTGGTGGAGTTACAAGCTCATGTGGCCAAGCCTGGCTTATTACATGAGCGCTGGAGATCTGAACTCAGGCAGGTCCTCATCCTCACACAGCAAGTGATCTTACCTACTAAACCATCTCTCCACCCCAAGTTCTTTTCTAAGTCTTTCAATGAGTGTGTCGAAAACTATGAATTATCACTTGGCTTAATAACATTCCCCAAGGAGTTCACATTCCTTGGTTACTATATTCCTTAACCAGGATGTTAAGTACTAGAAGCAGTTACAGGTTTCCAGTTTTGGAAGGATTTTGGAATATTTGGAGACATATAATAAGGTATCTTAGGGGTGGGGCTGGAATCCAAACACAAAGTTCTTCAGTTTCCCCTATATCTCATGCACACAGCCTCAAGGTGGTTTCACATAATTTCTATTGCATGTACATTTTTACTGACCCCTCATGTGAGGTCAGATAGGGAAGTTTCTACTCATGGCTTCATGTTAGCACTCATAAAAGTTTTGGAGAGTTTTTAGATTTTGGGTTTTTAGAAAGAGATCAGTCAGTGTGTTCTGGTGAGTGGAGGAGACCAACATAAATATATATATATGTATATGTATATGTATACGTGTATACCTGTGCTTAAGTGTGTTCATATATTCTGGATCTGTCAAACCTCCCCTTGAACACTTGGTGGAGTTGCCATCAATGACGGTGTACAAGTTCTGCTCTTTGGGATGTCTATGTTTGGGGAAGCTAGCCAGAGACCTTCTAGTATGTACTTCGGGAAAACAACCCACTTCTGAGTTGATGGCGTCTGTCTTAGGAAGACAAGCAGAATACTTTAATCAAGGCACATCCTCGTCAACGATGTTCAAGGCGTGGTAGAGCAGGGCAGCAGCCGTCAGGGACGTACAGTGGAGGAAGCTTACAACAACTGGGGTTTGTAGGCTAGGTTGGGGGAGCTTCTCCACAGTACCTGTGGCTTCAGCTCAGCGCAAGGCTCGAAGGCATGGGACAGTGGAGAGGAAGGGAAGAGGGGGGAATCTGGAAGAGAGTGTGCAAAGCTGATGATTTAGATACCAGCGGAATCTGCTCTGGGGGCCTACACCCCCTGTTCTTGCTCATGAGCCGAGGAAGGCAGCTGTGTCCACTCACCTGCTACCTCTGCACAGTGACTTGCTGCTATTTTCTTTCCTACCAGCAGTGCCCACAAACTGCCACAGCCAAATGCTTCTCCAGGTTGGGGCCCAGAGCCAAATGCTTCTCCGGGTTGGGGCCCTCTGTTCAGCAACAGCCAGCAGTCCTGGTTAGCCAGCTCTAGACCGTGGGTTAGGACTTCACCTTCAGATGACTGCTTTGCTCTTTTCGGGGTCTCTTGATGTCTTTTCAGCCTGTTGGGCTGACTTTCGGTCCTTTCGGTCCCATTAAAAACAGTCCTGGGGTGCCCCTGTGAGCTGTCTCTGCACAATTTAGATATGGTGACCAGCAAGGCACTGACCTCTAGTGTTGTTTTTTGAGACCACAAGTCTGCTGTAAATTCTCTTCCTTATTAGATTTTATGGTCAGAGTGAAGATGGAGATGAATTCAACAACTCGATCCGCCAGTTGTTTCTTGCCTTCAACACGCTCATGGACAGGCCTCTAGAAGAAGCCGTCAAGATCAAGGTCAGCCTGGCGACCTTGTGGGTGACCCCCCCCCCCCCGGAAGACCCCTCCTGAAGATGTGACGTGGTGGGAGGGGGGAAGTGAAGTGTGCTCATGGAGAGCTGGAGAAGCACAGTAGAACAGGCAGAAGTAGGGGAGAAGTGGGGTGAGGCTGTGGCTGTGAGGTTGCTTGCCTGGCAGGCATGAGGCCCTGGGTTCTAGCCACAGCATTGCCCAAAAGCAAGCACACATTCAAAGTAAATAGGTCTACATTTTAACTTTTATATGCATTTGCATCTTCAAATGTCAGCTCACCAAAGACAGGCTTCCCTTTTAGACTCCGCTTGAGTGGCTGCTCTAAGTCCTGCTTGATCCCTTGATTTTAGCCAACTGATCCCCCTGGCTGTCACAGGTGGCAGTTTATCTTCTCTGTCACCGCCTCTTCCCCCACCCCCACCCACCCCGCCCACCTCCTTCCAGAAGTGCAGAGTCACCACCACCAGCAGCAGCAGCTTTTACAAACTGTGAAGCATGTAATCCTTGAGGGCTCCAGTTTGAATGTTACTATTCCTTCCTTGCCTTCCATGGTGACCTGGTGGGACAAACTTGAATTACCTCCAAAAAAAAAAAAAAGTGCTGTAAATACACATGGCCTTTCAGGAATGAAGACCAGGGCCTGGGCCTCCTGCATTTTCAGAAGGAAGCTTGGGGGAGTTCATTCTTAACAATACCAGCTTCTCATGGCAAGGGCACCTGCTTCCAGTTCCCAGTTTAAACCCCAAGTCTTGCCCTCTCCTCCTGGGATGCAGCAGTGTATTCCATTTTTAACTTCCTCGGCACTGACTGACTTCGTGCTTCTTACAGGGGGCAGCTTTAAAGTACCTTCCTAGCATAATCAATGACGTCAAACTGGTGTTCGATCCCATGGAGCTCAGGTGAGTAGCAGAAAACTATTTGTATCTGGAAACTAACAGCGGCAGCCCAATGCTGGGCAGAGGCTGGCTGCTACACACACTTTGTTCTAACAAGTGTTCAGGGAGCACCTGTTGGTGCTCATTTCTGTGGAAGAGAGAAAAGAATGCACAAAGCGGGCCCCGTGGAGAGACTTGCACTCTCCATGGGAAAAAGAAGCTATGCAAAAGAAAGGAGCCTAGGAAGGCAAAGTACGGTGGCTCTTAGAGAGGAGGTTGCTAGAAATGGCATTTTACAGTAGCTGAGAATTGAGGTGGAAGTGATGGTGAGTGTGGGTGTGCTAGGCTCTCAAGGGCAAAGTCGGTCCTAAGGGAGAACCCTCTGGGGACAGGAATGTTCCCAGAGACACTCTCAAATCAAGTCTTAGGTCATCCATGAGTTTTCGGGGTCACCTCTCCTGCTCAGCTCTCGGAGTGGAGATGTGCCTGAGGATGTCTTTTGCTTGGCCAAGTGAGCACGCTGACCCTGCGACTTCTCTTCCAGCGTGCTTTTCTGCAAGTTCATTCAGAGCATTCCCGACAACCAGTTGGTCCGGCAAAAGCTTAACTGCATGACCAAGATAGTGGAGAGCAGCCTTTTTCAGGAGGCAGGTAAGGAAGTCTCCTCCCTCGGAACCTGTAGCATTTGGGGAAGAAGATGTCCGAAGCCTTCCACTTCCACATGTGTGCCAGAGTGGTTTACTGTGGAATTACGGCAAGCATTGCTATGTTTGGTACTTACTCCTTTATTCTCTGGTTGGTCTCGCTCAGATTAGATTAGTTGATTTTTAACAAGTGACGCCTCTCTTTAAATTGAATATAACAGTGTGTTTGCATCTCTGTGATATTTATTGTATTCACAAAAGACAAAAGGCTGAAAAAAAAAGCATCAACAAATAAGCTTATCAAATGAAATTTTACAAATGAACTGTTAAGATGAGCAGGAAGGAGATCCCCCAGGTTCCCCCAGGCCAGGCTGACGTCTGTGATAGGCAGTGCTCACCAGCCTGTGTTTTGTTGCCTTGTTCTATTTAATTGGAGTTTGATAACAGCAGTACCCTTGGCAGGTTGCTGGTTCTTTCTACTTTATGTGTGTGTGTGTGTGTGTGTGTGTGTGTGTGTTTATTTATTTTTGTTTTTTTGAGACAGGGTTTCTCTGTATAGTCCTGGCTGTCCTGGAACTCACTCTGTAGACCAGGCTGGCCTTGAACTCAGAGATCCACCTGCCTCTACCTCCTGAGTGGTGTGTGCCACCACTACTAGCCCATTTTGCTGGGTTTTAAGGACCTCTTGGGAAAGCAGTTTGTGGCTGAAGTTGGTTTAATCTTTCCTTTTTATTCTCTCTCTCTCTCTCTCTCTCTCTCTCTCTCTCTCTCTCTCTCTCTGTGTGTGTGTGTGTGTGTGTGTGTGTGTGTGTGTGTGTGTGTGTGTGTGTGTGTGCATGCATGCAAGTACCCAAGGAGGCCAGAAGAGGTGCCTGATCCCCTGGAGCTGGAGTGACAGGTGGTTGTGAGCCTCCTGGTGTAGGTGCTGGGAACCAGACTCAGATCCTCTGGAAAAGCAGCGAGTGCTCTCTAACTGCTGAGCCAACTCTCCAGCCTAGTGTACTATCTCTGATAGTTACTGTTGTTTCTTTCCCTTTTCACTGAAACAGTTTTCTCCCTGCAGTGCAGGCTGACCTCAGACCCTAGCTCTTCCTGTCTACCTAGGATTGTACGCATGCACCACCACACCCAGCTGAATAGTTCTTTTCTTTTTTTTTTACATTTTATTTGTTGTTGTTGGTGGTGGTAGTATGTGTGTATGTATGTGTGTGTTTGTGTGTGTATACATGCATGCACATGCATACTGCCATGCATACATAGAGATCAGAGGAACTTATCCAAGTCTTCTTTTGTTATGTGTGTTGTGGGGATCAAATCCAGGAGCCATCTCGTCAGTCTCCAGTTAGACTGGTCTCATTGGAGGCAGTAGAACCACTGTGACAGTCACTTTTATAGTGTCTGGAGAGCCTGGAGTCATCCTAATAAAGTACCATCCTGGTGGAGATTCCAGGACAAAGGCATAGGAAGTGACACTCTCCATAGACCGCACGTCCACAGAGACGTACACAGAATGTGCATGTGACGTACAGGGAAGCCCGTGTTCACAGGAATTTGATAGTTAATTGTCTTTGTCGAGTGCACGCATTTCTGAGAACATGGCTGTCTTTGTTTTTCTCTATTTCCTGTGACTTCATGCTCATGTTGGCCTTAAAACAAAACCCAAAAGACCACACTGGAGGGGTTGATGGTGTAGAGCATGTGCCTAGCATGTGGGAAGCCGTGGCTTCAGTCCCTAGCACCAAATATCAAAAAATAAAAAATTTTAAAAGAGTTAGAAATGGGGAGTGGGTAGGCTGAGGAGATGGCTAAGCAGTTAGGAGCACTTGCTGCTTTTGTGGAGAACCCAGGTTCAATTCCCAGTACCTACATGGCAACTCATGACCATCTCTAACTCCATCTCTAGGAGATATGATGCATTCTTCTAGCCTCCATGGGCTCCTGCATGCATTTGGTACACATGAACTCAAGCAAGCAAGCAAGCAAGCAAGCAAGCAAGCGCGCACGCACGCACGCGCACACACACACACACACACACACACACACACACACACACACGAGAAATTGTTATATAATTCACTCACTGTTAAGGCTTAAGCGTCCATCGCAGCAGCCTTAGAGGGAGAGTCCCTCCCATCAATCCCCAGCACTGAAAAAAGAAAGAGTGTGGTCCGTGCTCACATCTGCCTTCGGTGGGAGTTTCTTAAACTATGAACTCCAGGGACAAGATTGAAGCTTCATGCTGAACGAAGTCCATGTGCTCTGCTGGCTGGGCTGGCTGCAGGGGGGTCGGAGACGTGTATGATTGCAGAGGGAGCCAGTGGGTCTGGGGGTAGCCATGCTCCGTGAGCCTATTTCTGTTCTTCTTCAGAGTGCAGGGAGGTGCTGCTTCCGCTACTGACAGACCAGCTCAGTGGCCAGCTGGACGATCACTCGAGCAAACCCGACCATGAGGCGAGCTCACAGCTTCTAAGCAACATACTAGAGGTGCTGGACAGGAAGGATGTGGTGAGTCCAGTCATCCTCTATGGCCCGAGGCTCTGCCGGTCCCTTTGCCCCCAACAGGAAACTCCGTGGCCTTCCTCCTCTCAGGCAATGCAGGAGCACTAAGGTGCTAGAGCAAGCTGTGTCCTTTTCAGAGTGGACTAAACACGCCGGACCTCACTTTAGGGTCCGATACAATCAAATAACTTAGTGGGGCATTTTCCTGGTTGGCTTACCACTGAGGTCATTGGCAGTGCTGTTATGGACTCTTTAAGTTGGTCAGGCATGGAGGTGCACACTTTAATCCCAGCACTCAAGAGGCAAAGGTAGGCAGCTCTCTGAGGTCGAGGCCAGATTGATCTACCTAGTGAGTTCCAGGCCAGACAGGGTTACTTTGGTAAGACTCCATCTCCAAACAAACAAACAAAGAGTCTTCTTCATGGGCTGGGAAGATGGCTCGGTGAGTCAAGAGCTTGCTATGTAAGCATGGGGACCTGAATTTAGGTTTCCCAGCACACAGGTAAAATCTGAACATGGTTGCACATACGTATGTGTGACCCCAGCACTGTCATGTACAGACAGGCAGGTATACCTCAGGGGCTCCCTAGTCAGCCAGTTTTGGCAAAAGAGTGATCTGTAAGCCCAGTGGGAGACCCTAACTTAGCAAAGAAGGCAGTGGGAAAGACAAAGGCAATGGTCTCCACACGCACAGGCACACCCCGCCCCCCACGTATGCACAGGTTGATACTTTTGGTGTTCTCTGTGACCACCCCACCCCCACCTCTTGAAAAAAAAAAAAAAAAAAACGGGAGCTGGCCCTGCCTGGATTTCCTGTGTGCTATGTTCAGGCCCCATTGGAGATGCTGGGAAACTTAACAGGGTGTGTTCTCTTGCGCACTGATGGTACTGAAGAAAAAGAATCTCACTCTAAATGGCAGGCTGTGTTCCCCGTGACGGTTGCAGGGGGCAGGGGTTCCCACAGGGCAGAGACCACATGTGCTTTTTGGCCTGTGATTCTTAGCAGTCTTTAGATTCAACTCTACCCAAGGACACAAAAGATACTCATGCTTTATCTCATGGCCAACTCGGTCTTCACTTGACTAGGTCATCCGTGGCTCGGTCGCCCACCTTATCCCAGCTTGTCAGTCCTGTGGGTGGTTTTGCATTTCTGCTATGCCAGCCTTGGCCCCAGAAGCATGTGAACATACTTTTGTTTTCTCTGATTAAGCCCTATGTTTGTCTTTTCCATGTCCTTGGGCCCCAGGAGTTCACATACTGTTTGTACAGTTCATTTGGTATTTATTCATGATAGATAATCCTTCCTCCTTTATCCTTGCACATACCTGCAGAAACCACATTGTAAAGTTGAAAACGGTTTTCCAGTAGTCCCGTGACCGGGAATTTGGTTCCTAACCAAGAACTTAGTAGCAGATAAAGAACATGTGACCAGTCATGTCGTATACATAGCGTTTTTTAAAAAGTGACTCTTACCGTGGCAGCTCATACAAGGCCTGCCCACAGGGTCAAGCCAGGCAGGGTCCTGGCACAGAGAGGGCTAAGTGGACTATGGGCTCCCACCCCTAACCAAGAAACTGGAATTGATACCATTGACAAAGTAAAAATGGATGCCCTGATGTCAACTACGGGAAGGGAAGGAATTAGAGCATGCACATGTATTCAGCGCTCTCTTGTGTTAGTACAGTTGAGTCCAATAAGAGCACTGCTACCTTCCTCCATTCACTGTGATGAAAACTAGAGATCAGGGAAGTGGTCCAATGGCTCAGAGTCACAAGTGACTGTTAGAACATTAAGTTCTAGAGGGATGATGCCTAGTCTTCTGTAACACACCATGGCGTTGGGAGCCTTAACAGAAGTTTAGTTCCTGGAAGTTCTAGAAGCTGAAAGTCTGAGGTCAGGGTGTCAGTGTGATTGAACTCTGCTGAGGACACTCCTCAAGGCTTGAGGATGGCCACCCTCTCCCTGTGTGCTGTTGTGGTCTCTAGTCCATGAATACATGAAACGATGGGCCGAGAGTATAAAGTAAATGTATACCCCCCCCCAAACCCAGAGTCTCTTCTAATAAGGGCACTAATTCTGTCAGATCAAGGCCCCACTCTCGTGACTTTAATGACCTCCCAGACGTCCTCTGATATTATAGGGTGTTAGGGCTTTAATACTTGTAATGAGAAGGAGTCACCAACATTTATTGCACAACAGACACCTGACCTTGAGTTTGTTTTGGGGGGCTTCTCTTTGTTTAGTTTTTGTTTTTTTGCCCCTCCACAGAAGCAGCATTTTCTTTCACTTCCCATGCATGTGCCTGACTGTCCAGGGTACCCCTCATCTGCTCTGCATCCTTAGCTGGGAATGAAGTCACAGCTGTGTTTCTCCTGCAGGGCCCCACTTCAGCACACGTACAGCTGATCATGGAGAGGCTGTTGAGAAGGATCAACCGGACTGTGATTGGGATGAGCCGACAGTCTCCTCACATTGTGAGTCTCCTGGTAGCCCACACTGCAGGCACAAGGTCTCACTCTGTTCCACCATTGGCTCAGCACTGAACCCATGTTACAGCCCCCCCCCCCAATACCATATCATAGTTCTGAGTTCTAAACATATCTCAGCTTCTACACAAGCTTTCTGCCCCAGGTTGGATTGGATTTCCTTCAGGAAAAGCAGCCACCAGGCCCTTTTAGTTCGACGGAAAAAAGCAGCCGTCATTAAGAATTTGTCATCAGTGCCAGGCAGTGGTGGCGCATGCCTTTAATTCCAGCACTTGGGAGGCAGAGCCAGGTGGATCTCTGTGAGTTTGAGGCCAACCTGGTCTACAAAGCGAGTTCCAGGACAGACTCCAAAGCTACAAGGAGAAGCCCTTTCTCAAACCCCCCCCCCAAAAAAAAAATTGTGATCAGTGTGTTTTCAGAAAGGCCGGTGCCCTATCCACTTTGCCTAAATAATTGTCAGTAAAGGGTAAAATTGAGGCCAGAATAATGATGAGAAGCTAAGTGGCGTCATGATTAAAGTGCAAAAACTTCTATCGATTACACCAAAAGCTGAGGTTAGATTTAATTAGAAGATTGTTCTGTGTGGTCCAAAGAAGGACCTAGAGAGCCGCAGTTTGGACTTTTGAATGCTTGACTGATTTAGACTAAATAGCAAGTAGCAGAGGCTGCTGGAGTGCTCCCAGTGAGCGCAAGCAAAGGGACCCTCCAATAGGAGACCCCCAACCATCTAGCCGCAATTAGCTGGTGAAATTGAGGCAGTCGGCCTGGAGCTCTCCAAGAGATTGAGCTTTCTCTCCATGGCTGAGCTCTTGGCTTCTCATTCCCTCTGCAGGTACTTCCTATAGCTGTTCTCAAGGGCACAACGTTCTCTTTAGAATTACATTCATTACATTCATTCATTCATTCATCCATCCATCCATCCATTCATTCATTCGTTTGTTTAGTGTGTGTGTGTGTGTGTGTGTGTGTGTGTGTGTATGTAAGAATGCATACGTGTGCCATGATGTGTGTATGGAGGTCAGAGAACAACTTTCAGGCATCATTTCTCTCCTTCCATGAAGTGGGTCCCGGGGATCGAACTGAGGCCATCAGGCTTGGCAGCAAGCACCTCTGCTTGCTGAGCCAGCCCAGCAGCCCAAGGACATAAGGTTTTCAACAACCTTTCCTGTGTGCTAGTTGTCTGTCCCCTGGCGCAGAGCTGGGGGTGTGGCCAGCCTGCCCCAGGTAAAGGGGTTTTTGGAGAACACTTGAAACTAACAGGCCGTCTAGGCAGTGAGGTGTGTTCATGAATACATCTCAGTGTCCAGAATGATGTTTGACTAGTCATACATAATTGTCACATTTAGCTGAAATGACCAGCATTTCTTTGAAACCCGGTAAAGTTGGGCGAGAAGCCAATGAACTAATGAGCTCTTTACTGACTAGGTGGTTTAGAAATAAGTGTGTTTGGTGGCCTTCCTGTCCAGTGGTACCAGAGGTTTAGATATTTAAAGGGAAATTCTCATCCACTGAGTCACACAAACATGAGCATGAAAATAAATGAGATGCATATAAATGAACATTCAAGTGTAAATCATAACCTGTCACATTGTAAAATAATAATTAAAATCAGATTAGACTCCTGCAATTGAATGTGTGTATATGTGTATGTCTCTGCATGTGTGTATTTTTACATGTGTGTGTGTGTGTGTGTATACATTTGTGTTTGTTTATATGTAGGTGTCTTTGTGTGTATCAATTCCTAAGTAAGACAGAACCAAAGAACTTACAGGTAGAATTTTAATGCTATGATAAGGCCCTTACCTTTCTGTAAAGAAACTGAAGATTTTCGAATTAATATAGTTTGAAAAGCAAATGAATAGTTTGGAAAAAAAATATTTGTCTTTCATTTGATGCTATACCTTCAAGATAAATGTCAAATGAAATGAAAAATTCTATGTGAAAAATTAAATGCTAGAGCAGCCTGAATAAAACATAAATGGATCTGTACCTGATCCTATAAGAAAAGGATTCTTGAGTTTCCAAATATTAAAAAAGAAGAAAAACTAGATTTTTTTTCCTGATTAAAAATGTAACCTCTATATTTGAAAATAGGTTTGTGAAGTCAAGGTCATACACCACATGTGGAAAGTCACTAATAGACTTAGTATATAAAGACTACTGTAAGCCAATAAGAAGACAATGTTTTAGTTAAATCAGTAAAGAATGTGAACACGTGGGATGGAGTGGAGCTCACCTGGGAGGATTCCTGCATGTGTTCATGTGGTCCTGGGTTTGATCCCCAGTACCCATTGAACCAAGCATGGCTATAAGCAACTGTAGCCCAGCACTGGGGAGGCGGGAAGGGGGAGCTAGAGTTCAAGATCATCCTCTGTTACATAGGGAATTCATTGGAGGTGAGCCTGGGCTACCAGCAACCCTTTCTCAAAAAACAACAATAAAAAAGACTACGAATGAAAAAACAAAAGGAAAATAAAATAGCCGAAACCATATGGACAGAATATTTAATTCAGAACAAAAGAAATGCAAATTAGACAAAAGTGAAATTAAATCCAAAATCCAGAGTAGGCAAGAGCCCAGAGACACAAATAGCGTTTGACTGTTGTGTAAATGTAGAGTATATAATGATTTGTAAAGTATGTCCAGAGCTTAATACAGTCAGTTTACATTGCCTTTTGGTTAGGAAAAATAGGCATTTTAAGTAAAGCATCTAAGATGGACATTCAGAGAGAGTGTACGGGTGGTGTCTCCTTCCCTCCTAAGCATGGCAGTATTTCATCATCTCTGTGTGTGCTAAATTCATTTAAATATGTGTGTCTTTTGTATTTACATGAGTACAGGGGGGCAGTACATTTTCCCCTCTGGCTAGAAAATAAGATCTGTGGAAAAACATGTGTAGCTGAGGGAAGAACACCCTGAGTATGCAGCTCGGACCTTGCAAGGAGGCATGACAGTCATTGTGGAGTCCTTTGTCTCCTTTCTTGGAGTAGGGTGCAGAGTCCCATGTGGTTCACAGATGTAACTGTCCAGAGGGATTTAGAATCAGAGCAATGGTATGCTAGGGTTCCTGTCCTCCTCACCCCATCCTCCTCCTCAGAATTGCTGCAGATTAAATATCCCTTGTCAGAAATAATTGGGACTAAGGGATTTCAAAATTTGGAGTTTTGGGTATTTTGGACTATTTGCATAGATTTTACGGATTGTGCATCTTCAACCCCTAAACCCCCAAACGTAAAATGCTCCAGAAATTAAAACTACCCCAACATTTCAGATGTCCCCTGACAGCTGCTCATCTGGCACCTGCTGTTTCTCTCCACTCTCCCCCGCCATCCCACTTCAGATTTGACCTATCTGTGTACGCCAGACATTGTCCCAAGAGCTCCTCAGCTCTGCCCCAACCATGGGCTCAGAACCCAAAAACTAGTTTATCTTAACTGGCAACCTAGTTGAGATCTTAATGCCCCTACACCTAGAGGAATCCAGAAGTCATGGCTGTTTGGCGGGATGCCTAGAGCTCCGGTTTCCTAACTCACACTAGGATGTGCTTGGAGCCAAATTGCAAAACACATACATGCCTTTAGACCTTTGGAAGTAGTGTTTCCAGTTCCAGGTGTCTTTGTAGAGTGCAATGGGTAGAAAACCCCCAATCTATGATGCCCAAAGTCTGTCTTCATCAGGAGCCTTGACTCAGTTTCTCTCCTTGCAGGGCAGCTTCGTGGCTTGCATGATCGCCATCTTACGACAGATGGAGGACAGCCACTACAGCCACTACATCAGCACCTTCAAAACCAGACACGACATCATTGTAAGTCATCTGCTCTGGGCCTCGGCAATGCTAAAGTGGATGGTTTTTTTTGTTTGTTTGTTTGTTTTTGTTTTTTGTTTTGTTTTGTTTTTTAAGACAATTCTTGTCTAGTAGCCCAGACCAGCCTCAAACTCATGATCTTCCCGCCTCATCTCCTGAGCACCGCTAGAGCCCTCTGAAACTTTCTTACATTTAATTACCAGTAACTCAGGCTGAGCATCATGAGTTCAAGGCTCCCTTCCTGACCACTACAGTGTGAATAGCTGTCCATGGAGGGCACAAGAGGGAGTTGATGCTTACTTCAACTTGATAGAATTTAAACAAGAGTTCCACAGCCGTACTAAATGACCATCACGTGTGGACTTAGTGTGGGCCCTTCTTCTGAAACACTTAGGACATCTTTTTGCTCTAAAAAGTTTGTATCTCATTTAAGAGGAGGTGTTGGTTCCTGGTACCATGCATGGAATCTCCGAGGCTGAGTGTACTGGTTCCTCAGAGTGTGGTTAGCCGTCTCTTTCAGGAGGAAGTAAGCAGAGCTTGCCCCTCTGCCCCTCACAGCGTTTGGAAGTGATTTCCTGTTGCTTTAAAAAGAAAAGTTGTTTCCATAGTTTCTATAAGCATGCATCTAAGGTCTCCAGGGAGACCTTAGTGGAATTAATCTGTTGGTAAAGACATTCTCTGATGTGGGCTAGGCATGGGCTGGATTAGCAAAGTGATGCTCTGATGGTTCCAGCCACCCATGTGTAGCTCACTCTTCCTTATGCTCTAGATCAGAGGTTCTCAACCTGTAGATCGTGACCCCCTTTGTGGCTCACATACCAGATATCCTGTGTATCAGATATTTATATTACAATTCATTACAGTAGCAAAATTACAGTTATGAAGTAGAAATGAAATAATTTCATGGTTGGGGGGGCACCACAACATGAGGAGCTGTATTAAAGGGTCGCAGCACTAGGAAGGTTGAGAACCACTGGTCTGGATTTTTCTGCTTTCCACCCTCACCATATTGAGCATGTGTGACTGGCATGCCAAGATGGATACAGTTCTTCACACACACACACACCCCATCCTCCTTTCTGCAGTGTCCACATGGTATAGATAAAAGAAGAAAATGGGAGGAATTTATCATTGTTAGCCCAACACCGGCCTTCATAGTGTTGGTCCACGTGGCTTAAGCGGAGAGCTCAAGTTGAAGCAGCGTGGTTCAGGAGTCAGCCATATGTGGCTGTGTCTACAGTGACCCGATGCAAGAGAATGCAGTCCGAGGACGGGGGTGGTATAGGCCGCTGAAGCAGCTATGTGCTGTCCTTTAGGGCAGATGGTGTAGCAGATAACACATGTTCGAACTGTGACCATTCTGATGAGCTCTTCTGTGAAATTTGAAACAAGCTACTTAATCTTGCTGAGCTGGTTACCTCATCCATAAGATCCTGTCTACATGGAGGATTAATGTGAGCACTGACTGAATCCATGCATGGAAATGCCTCACCTTGTACTGTGCTTGGGGTCAAAGCCTATGAAGAGTAACTATTTGTGAGTTTTTT
The DNA here is from genome assembly GCF_049852395.1 of Peromyscus maniculatus bairdii. Lineage (NCBI taxonomy): Eukaryota > Metazoa > Chordata > Mammalia > Rodentia > Cricetidae > Peromyscus > Peromyscus maniculatus. The sequence continues at coordinate 66,041,786 of NC_134860.1, read as the reverse complement.
GTTTGGTTGGTTGGTTTTTTCGAGACAGGGTTTCTCTGTGTAGCTTTGCACCTTTCTTGGAACTCACTTTGGAGACCAGGCTGGCCTCGAACTCACAGAGATCCACCTGCCTCGGTCTCCCGAGTGGGACTAACAGTGTGGGCCACCACTGCCCAGCTAAGAGTAACTATTTGTAACAATAGTTTCATTCTTGTGGTGTAGCTAGAATTTTCCTGCCTTGCCCACAGTCAGGACAAATCTCTATCACCCGCCAGTCCCACAGCTCCTCAGACCTGACCAAGTAAACACAGAGACTCATATTGCTTACAAACTGTATGGCCGTGGCAGGCTTCTTGCTACCTGTTCTTATAGCTTAAATTAATCCATTTCCATAAATCTGTACCCTGCCACGTGGCTTCCCATGCTGCTTGTCATGGTGGCAGCTGGCATTGTCTCCTTCCGCCTTCCTGTTCTTTCTTTTCTCCTTTCTATTAGTCCCGCCTATACTTCCTGCCTGGCCACTGACCAATCTGTTTTATTTATTGACCAATCAGAGCAATTTGACATACAGACCATTCCACAGCATTGCGGGCTGTATGAACATACCCTAGTGATTTTTTTTTTCTTTTTCTTTTGTTTGTAATTTCCTTTGGAAAGCAGGTGAAGTAGGGACATTCTGAGTTCACAGGCAGACTGTTTGGATCCACAGTTCAAGGTTATCCTGTGCTACATAGCCTGGTTCAATATCAGTCTGGGTTACATGAGTCTCTGTCTCAAAATTGATGATATATATATATGTATATATACATATACATATACATGTGTGTGTGTGTGTGTGTGTGTGTAGAGAGAGAGAGATAAATGATAGGTAAGTAGGTAGGTAGATAAACTGATAGACAGATGCCAGGGGTGGTACCCTGTCCCTCCGTGTTCCTAGCACTATACCATGTCCCTTTTCTCATGGGACTGTATGCACAGAGTCTGAGAAGCAAACAACTAGACTTTTCTTTTCAGCAATCCCAGTGGAAAAAGTCTAAATTTAACTAAGCAGTAAAAATGGCTTCAAAACCTTTTAGGTTTTGTTTTTTTAGCCTGCCTGTTCTATTTCTGAGTTGCTTTTTGCTCACATCCTCTGGACGAGCCTCACCATTTCTGCTGCCCTTGCTCTGTACATGCATGTTATTCCTCACTGCGGTTCTCACAAGCCACGTGGATGCAGCCTTTCTGCAAGATTCTAGCCGTCCTGTTTGTGTGGCACATTTCCTCTGTCCTAACTAGTCAGGAAGAGTTGAACCGAGAGCTGTAAAAACTTGATGACTTGGGGCTGGAGAGATGGCAATGACTGGTCTTACAGCAGACCCAGGTTTGATTTCCAGCATCCACAGGGCAGCACACAACTATCTCTAAGTCGAGTTCTAAGGGATCTGACACCAGCTTTTGGCCTTCATGGATACCAGGCAAACATGTGATATACAGATAATACATGCATGGAAAACATCCGTCCATATGAAATAAAAAGGGTTTTATTAAAACTATGGTTAACTACTTTTTAAGTTTAAGAGATCTATTCAGACAGCACACAGCAGAGGACCAAATGGATGAGGATTGTAAACGTGGGGTCAGTGTCTCCCACTGATGCTTTCTGTGGCCATTTAGTTTTTCTCAGCCTTGTGAAACCATTTGTAAAATAAGAATAACATTGTATCCCTGTTTTTCTTACAGACTCCTGCTATGAAACAAATAAACAAAAAAATCAAATCATAGGCCAGGGGTGCTGTTGACCACCAGTCATCACAATACTTGGGAGACTGAGGCAGGAGGCCGCTTTAGATTACATTTTGTCTCATGATACAAAAACAGAAGCTAAATCAAATTGCCCAACAGTTATGTATTAGAATGCATTGCCCATAGCAACTTTACGGGGAAGGCCACAACTATGAGACCATCAACATGTTTTCTGTCCACTTGCTGAAAGAAAGACCATGATGAGCCTGTTTTCCAAACCATTCCTCCACTGTTCTCCACAGGACTTCCTCATGGAAACCTTCATTATGTTTAAGGATCTGATTGGAAAGAATGTGTATGCCAAAGACTGGATGGTCATGAATATGACGCAGAGCAGGTGAGAGAGCCCATGGCCATTCTGGAGGCATTTGACCTTGAATGTACTGGTCTGCTGTACATACTCCAAGGGTTGTTCTGCTTCAAGCCTGTAAGCCGGCATCTGCCCAGCTTCCTGACCCTGATGTGTGTGCTTGGAAACTCCCTTTCACTGGGCTACCGATTTCTCCTTATTTGCTGTCTCTGCTGGCCTGGGTTGGTGTCCTCACCATCCTCATGTTAATCCCCAATGGCCAACAGCTCTGCCTGCCCTCTCAGTGGCTTCATGTGAACCCCTCATCCTGGTGTTCAAGGTCATCCTAGTGTTCAAGGTCCTGCCTGCCTTTCCAGCCACATCCTCCATGAGCACGTGACTTGTACGCCAACCAGACTTCTGGTTCCTGAACGTGTTCTCTGCCTCACACCTCTGCTCTGCATGTCATGCCTTGTCCACTGTCTCTGGAAGTCAGCCACTCTTCTGTTCACGTGGTCCTTCTGAAACATCACCTCCACTGGAAACCTCTGTCCCCAGCTGTCACTGCTCTAGAGGCTGTGGACCTAGGAGAATGGAGCCTATAAGTGAGGCAGACTAAAGTCTCATGCCATTTTTTTTTTTTCAGAGCCTCAGACAGTTTATACTCTGAGAGTTAAGAAAGGTCCCATGGATAAAGTTTTCATGAGTTCAAGGTGTATACCATCACAAAGACAAGCCACATGTGGCAAAATCGTATTTTTCCACAGAGACATATAAACAAATAACAATAGCCAGTTGTAATGAATAATCTGAAATAAACTCATTCCTATCAGCTACACCTGGGAGGAGCATGAAAACACGTTCCACGAAAACAGTTCTTCAAAACATGTGTTTTGAAGAAACTGAGGTCACAAGACCCCTGTCTTGTTTTCTTGTAGTGTTCTCACAAGCACTCAGAATTCTCCTCACACGACTCCGTTCCTGGACTGGACTCCATTCCAGTACCCAGTCTTTCAGAAATGTCCATTGATCTTTTCTTCCTTCTGGTTTCCGGTATCTCTTTGAAACTCTAGCATAGAATTCTTTTTCATGTTCTCTGTTGGAACACAGCTAGAGGTCTTAAGAAGGGTACCCAGTACTGTGCTGGAATCTTCTTAGACCAGGAGTCAGGTTTTGAGCCTGGCACCTGTGTCAGCACCTTAGAATTGCTACCTAGCAACAGATGCTTGTCAGATAGACATGAGATGAACTGAATATATATATATATACGTATACATATATATATATTTGTATTACAGTATATTATAGCTTTAGAATGTTGCTAATGAGCCACATAAGCCATATCAATATAAGCATCGTCAACTCTCCATGATCCTGATAGAAAGTCCCTTCCCAATTAGATAACAGATTTGAGGACAATTTCGTGAGAATGTGACCTTACCTGTGAAGGTAAGTGTCATAGCAGGGTATAAACCACCTGCTCTGGTGGCAAAGAGCCTGGACTTGCAGTCTCTCCTCCATCCTCAGTTAGCTTATGCTATAACCCCCATGCTCTTACAGGCTTGTTTTGGAGAGACTGAGTTTGTCTGCCTCTTTCTGTAGAGTGTGCTCTGTGGATGGCCTCTAAGGACACCGTTAGGTTATACTGACTTTCGCAGCCAAGCCCCGGAATATTGGTTCTGTGGCCAGAGTAGGTAGGGAAACCTCTCCAGAGGTACAGGGTTGCCTTCTTCATCTGTTCTTTCCTCCCCAGAGTTTTCCTCCGGGCCATCAATCAGTTTGCTGAAGTTCTCACAAAAAGCTTCATGGACCAGGCAAGCTTCGAGCTCCAGGTAGGCCCCCCATCCATCTGGAAGGCCTTTGGTCATAGCAAGAGGCTGTGCCGGCAGAAAAAGTGGCATTTCAGATTTCATCCCTGTCAGAAAGGGTTTTCAGGGGTCTGCCAGTTTCCCAAAGCACACATTACAAAAACAATAAAATGGTTTGGTTTTCATTGCACAAAAAAAAGTAACACACATAAAAGGAAGTGTGAGCAATACTGTCATAGAAAGTATAGCTAACTGAAAATACAGATGCAGTGTGGTCTCGGATCCTCAGAGATTCAGTCCGGGAGCACGCGTGGAAGCCTGAATCTTCAGGGCTGAGCCCTCTCCTTACTGTGTTCCGATGCATGCAGACCTAGGGGATGTTTAATTTATGCCTCTGCCCCATCGTATGAGATTAACACCAACAATGAACAGCAAAATAGAGCAATTACTGCAGGACACTTCGAGTTCATGTGAACGAGGAGTGAAATGTTGATGGTTTCGGGACCACAGAAGACCAAGGGTCCCGAAACTCCAGGAAGCAAAGCTGTGGATCAGGGGGCTGCTCTCACCCTCGCCTTCAGGGTCAAGGTTTTGTGCTGATTCTGTCCACACAGGCCTGAATGTGCACATAAGCAGGTTCATAGGCACACTGTGACTGGTGCGTGAATCCCTGCAAAGCAGGTAATGGGTGTGGTGGTGCACACCTTCATCTCCAGCTCTCAGAAGGCAGAGGCAGATGGGTCTCTGTGAGTCCAAGACCAGCATGGTCTACTTAGTGAGTTCCAGGTCAGCCAGGGCTATAACGAGACCCTATCTGCAGAAATAAAAACAAACCCAGGTATCTGGTAGCTTCGTCTTCATTTAGTTCTTCATGTGACACATATTTGTGTGTGCACCCAAACTGGGTACAGCAGTATCCCAGTCCCTGCTGAAAGTACATCATGGCCCAGCTGTTTAGGGGGGTTAAGTTCAGGAAACATTTTCTTGGTGATATCCTTTTCTTGTCACGTGCTTTTTTGTTTTTCATCTTGACCTCTAAGCGGGAGAGTCATAACCAGAGGAGGATGTGTAGCATTGTGTGTGTGTGTAACTTGTACAATAATATACAAACCAAAATATAGATGAACCCTGTAATTCTTTAATGATCCATTTGTCTACTTTCTTTACTTTTTCCACAATTTAAGACTTTTTTTTCCAATGATGTTAAACATTTTCACAATATTTTTAATGGCTGAATATGGTCCATTACACCTCTGGCCTGTGATACAGGAACTAAGTTCTTCTTAGGGAGTTCCGATTGTTTCTATTTTCTGTTACATTGAATAGCTGTGAGGACCTCCTTTGGTTGAAATGTTTTTAACTAGCCACAGTTACTTTGTTAGGAAAAAAAATCAGGAAAGTATTTACTAGTTCAAAAGTCTGGCAGAGCTGGAGGGCTTTTGATACATATTGCCAAGCCACCTGCTATAAATAGGTACATTTCTTGGCAGAACTTCTCCCATGCCCCCAGGGTAAAGAAAAATGTAAAGTTTGGCTTGTTTTTTTTAAAGGTTAATATTAAGCCTCAAGACTTTTAGTGGTGAATAATTGAAACCCCAGAAGGAACAAGAAGTCCTGTGGGTTTTGTTTGGGTTTTTCACAGCGCGACTCTCCCACATGTGGGTGTTTTATCTGGATCCTCACGGGTGTTATTTTCTTTTTTGTCCTGCCCACCTGATGCATCCTGCAAAGCTCTGGAACAATTACTTCCATTTGGCTGTAGCTTTTCTCACCCATGAGTCCCTCCAGCTCGAGACTTTCTCAGAAGCCAAGCGCAACAAAATTGTGAAAAAGTAAGTGTCCTTTAAAGATTTGGTGACCATGGGGAAGGTGATCCGTGTGTTTATGTTCAACAATATTATGTTGTCATAGAAATGACAGGGACTTGCCCATGTTGGTGATGTGGATTTTATGTGTTATCACTCACCTGACTTGAAATTCCTCCAGATTCATATTGTTTTTATTAATGTATTTCAATCCCCTCCTCAGTCACCCCATGCTATTGCTGGAGTCTGTGCCTGGTGAGGTACCCTTGCTGGGGATCTCCTGCCTGTGCCTGGTGAGGTACCCTTGCTGGGGATCTCCTGCCACCTGCTGTCAGTTTACCAAAATTGCAGGCATAGTGCCTCCTTACTCTTTGCAAAGCAGAAATAGGAAAACCCAAATATAACCTAAAACTATCCTCTAGATTCATGGCTTGGAATTCAAAATGCAATTATATTCAGGAATGACAAGAAGTTTGGTCACACATTTCATGGCATTCTGTCAGGTCTGAGAGTTCGTTGAGAACCTGGAAGCTCAAAGGCTGTCATTGGAAAGTAGTCTGAATTTATTTATTGAAATTTTAGCCCATTTTCTATTTGCTGTGATATGTGGGAAACTAGGCAAATTATTTAACATTCCTCAGCCTGTGGTTTCTCCCTACCAAGACTGATAACTGAGGATTAAGATTGGGAGACTCTAATTTTAAAAGATACAATGTATGGCCTGTTTTGTAGATTTCCCTAATGGGTAAGTAATGAGAGATGCTTATTTTTAAGGAGGATCCTTTGATCAATCCCATGTTTTAAAACATCTTTGGTAGCGATAGAACCTCTTTGAAGGAAGATTCGAATTGGGTTAAGCAGCTACAAATAAAGATAATTGGTTACAAATCAGAAACAAACACAGAAGGGGGCAAGTAAGGGGGAAGGGGGAGAGGGGGAGAGAGGAACAGAGACAGAGAGTGCCAAGGGGTGCTGGAGAGCTGGGCGCGGTGGTGCAAGCCTGTAACCCCAACACTCAGAAAGGGAAGACAAGAGAGAAGATCAGGGGTTCAAGGCTAGCCTTGGTAACAGCAATTCTATGAATTTTAAAAGAATACAAGGCTTTCTTTTAAAAATAATTCTAGTTAGGACTGATACTGGCTCTTGTCAAGGAAAAATAGACTATGAACGTAGCCCATGTAAAAACATGTGTACATATGAGCAGAAATAAGATTTGAGAAGTAAAACCGACATATTACAATTACTGAGGTGTGATTCAGGATCTTTCTTCATGCATGTTTTTAGAAGAAATCAAGCTACCGTTTGTTAATAAGTAGACATAGATATTGTTTGTTGACTCTGGGTTTCAGATTTTGATCATGTAGGCTTACCTGATATTAATAATGAAATTAAGTTAAGGATTTTTATTCAGATATAATGGTGAGAGAATTTTTTAAAAAATTGAAAAAAAAACCTGGCTTCTGAAGATATTTCCAGTGAAGAACTTGAAGAAAATAATATTTAGGAGATTCGCTAGCATGTGGGGAATTATATAGAGAGGGGATTGTAGAACCACGTGTGGCCTCTGTTAGTTTCCCAGAAGCACTTGCAATACCTACCCTTTAAGAGCTGCCCACTACACAGGATCTTGCTATATGGCCCAAGCTGGCCTAACATTCCCCATCCTCCTGCCTCAGTCCCTCCAGTGGTACCACTACACCACAAAACTAGTTTTTAAACCTTGTCTGTGTTCCATTGTCCCTGCTGAGAATGCAAGGTCTAGACCTGCCCACCTGAGATCTGTGAAGAGGATTCTGTGAGGACTTACCTTAGCCAAGGCATCAGTCATGGCGTCTCATCGATCTCACACCTCATTTAGATCCTCACTCAGCTGTCTCTGCGTCGTGGAGACCAGAGCCTCTCTTGCTCTTCCCTTCCCCATTGGCCAGTTGAGGATTTCTCAGCTCTCTCTCAGCATTTGTATTCGGTCCCTCCTGTTCCAAAAGCCCCGTGTCCTCCACATGGCTCAGCTCTCTATTGCAGCTTCTCTGGGTGCCGACCTTATCTCTTACAGAGCCCCAGCCTCCCCTGAGACCCAGAGGGATGGGGACTATTCTGGTTTTTACCCCTTCATTGTGTGCTTGCCCTTCCAGAGCAGCAAACGCCGCCTCCACCACTCAAACAGGCCGAAATACCTGAGGGGAAATGACACCTTACATAACGTATACAGACGTCTTTCTTGTTATTATTTCCAGCGAATTGATATAACACATATTTATATAACATTTATGTGGCATTAGGTATTTTCCTTCTTTTTTTAGCTTGGAGAATTACACACACACACACACACACACACACACAATGTGTTTTGTCCAAATCCACCCCCACTCTCTCACTTCCAATTCTCCCATGTACCCCTACAATACACTATTCCCACCCAACTTCATGTGCTTTTTTTTTTTTTTTCATAAAACCCTCCAGAGCCCACTTAGTACTCTTGGTGTGTGGATGGGTGTAGGCCCTCTACTGGAAAATGGTCATCCTTCCATCCACTCAGGGTTAAATCCCTGGAGACAACTGACACACTCCCTCCCCCAGTAACCATCAGCCCTTCAGCCAGGGTTGGGACTTGGTGGGGATCCCCTTCCGCCATCTGTGCTGGCACTTGGGCTGCCTTCATCTTGTGCATGTCTCGTGGACACAGTCACAGTGGCTGTGAGTTCATGAGTCAACTGGTAGTTACCCATTGTCTCTTTTTGGTGGTGCTGGGGATCTACCTCAAGGCCTTGCACGTAGTAAGTGAATATTCTACCATTAAGCAACGTCCCCAGTCTTTTGTATTAGATACTCTGAGTCATCTAAGGGATCATCTAAAGTGTAGGCGAAGCTGTGCATAGCTTACGTGCACAATCCCTAAGCCAAAGGTTCTCAGCTGGTGGGTCATGACCCTTTTCGGGATCAAATGACCCTTTTCACAGGAGTCGCATATCAGATATCCTGCTTATCAGATATTTACATTATGATTCACAACAGTAGTGAAATTACAGTTATGAAGTAGCAACAAAAATAATTTTACGGTCGGTCACTACAACATGAGGGGCTGTATTCAAGGGTCTCAGCATTAGGAAGCTGAGAACCGCTGTCATAAACCATTCTGTGTAAGAGACTTGAACGGATTCAGGGGTCTGGGGAGCTTAGAACTAGCTCCTGCCATGCCGAGGGGTGACTATTTCATGCTGCTCAGTTCTACTGCAAATCCTTTGCTTATGATCTTCTTCCTAGATATGGGGACATGAGAAAGGAAATTGGCTTTAGGATCCGGGACATGTGGTATAATCTGGGTGAGTGTCTGACTTTGAATAGGCCCTTCCATGAATTCTCAATTTTTCTTCCTTCCTTCCTTCCTTCCTTCCTTCTTTCCTTCCTTCCTTCCTTCCTTCCTTCCTTCCTTCCTTCCTTCCTTCCTTCCTTCCTTTCTTTCTTTCTTTCTTTCTTTCTTTTTTTGTTGCTGTTGTTCTAAAGTAAAGATTTCTCCATACGGGTTGCATTAAAAACACGCACCCATAATGAATTCTTGTTTTAATTTATAGAACCCTGAGATTTGTATGTGTGCACAAAAGTAGATTTGTGGGTTCCATGGGGTCTCTCCTGGGACAGTGACAGTGAGCCCTATCACCATGCCAGTCACAGACAATCAGAGAACAGCACTCAGCCATCGTCCCTTGGTGGACATGGTGTGTCCACACGAACTTTTTCTTCTCTTATGGGCCCCGTGGAGGAAGATTGTTAAGGTGGGACTCACGGTGATACAGTCTTCTAATCTCTCCTCATTTGCTTTCATCTCAGGGCCTCACAAAATCAAATTCATCCCATCCATGGTGGGTCCCATTCTGGAAGTCACCCTGACCCCTGAAGTGGAGCTCCGTAAGGCCACAATCCCCATTTTCTTTGATATGATGCAGTGTGAGTTCAACTTGAGTGGCCACGGCAACTTCCATATGGTAAGAAGGCAGCCTCTGCTCTTAGTGCCGTGGAACAGTTAACTTGATTTACCATCTCTAAACGGAGAGGCATCAGCTTGATTGAAAACTGCATTTTACAACTTATATTTTTGTATTTCATTGTGTAAAAGAATGAGATGCATGGTTGGGTCTTCTGGCCCAGAGGCTGGAAGAAGTCTCTGCACTCCATGCCTTTTTTTTTAAGTTAGCACTGTCTCAAGAAGATGAATCGTTAGCCTGGTCCATCAGTCCTGCCATGCTCCAGCCCAGGACTGAAGGTGTAAACTGTGTAGGCCAGCCCAAGGAAGGATGCTGTGGGTCCAGCTCCCATTCACCACTGCCCACCTCTGAGAGCTTTAGTTTGCTGGTCCTTCCTCTAGACCCCCCTTTATTAACCATGCACTGCATTGGTCAGGGTTCTCAAGACGAACAGAACGGATACGCTGAAAACAGATTACAAAGCACATTTTTTTTTATACTGGCTTACGCAGTACAGTCTGGGTCATCCCACAATGGCTGTCTGCACAATGGAGAAGCTGAGAGCCCATAGCTGCTCAGCCCATGCGCTGGATGTCTCAGCAGTCTTGATTTAAAGCTGAAGGCCGGAGCATTCCTGGTGAGCATCCAGTCTTCAGTCCATGTTGGAAAGCCAAAGAAACTAGATCCTGTTTGCAGCAAAGATAGCGATGGCAGCAGCAGGGTAGATGCACTCACCAGGAGGAGCAATAGTAGGCAAAGCGTATATCTCTTTACATCCAACTGCCCACTCTTGGGGAGACTCTTCCTCTTTTATACGTTTAGAGACCTACCGAGAGGCTTTTCCCTAGCTGATCCCAGATAGAGCCAACTTGGAAACAATTCGAAATTGGAAAGGCATTGAGCCAGATCTAGAAAGACTGGCCACTGTCTCCCATGTATTCTTCGGGATCTGACATCCTCTTGTGAAATTCTGTCTTGCAGTTTGAGAACGAGTTGATCACAAAGCTGGATCAGGAAGTGGAAGGGGGCCGAGGAGATGAACAGTACAAGGTTCTTCTGGAAAAGCTGTGAGTATCTCAGAGCAGCACCTTAGGCCAGCGGGCAGAGCTTCTGCTGCCTGCCTAGCCACCGGTGGCAGACTCAGAATCACCCCGTCACCAAGTGGTCCTCGGTGGTGTGGATGGAATACACACAGCTGATAGTGTTTACCCCGTGTGAGTCCATGCTTGTGTTTTCCAACCAGCCTGGCCCCGAAGAACACAGCAGATGGGTGTAGATGTAATCAACTGTCTTATTAAATAAGAAACACAGAACCAATGTAAAAGAGAAAGCCAAGAGGTCAGAGCTCAGAGCTAAAATCTCACCCTTCCTCCTGCGGTGGTCTTTGCTTCCCAAAAGAGAGCTATTTCCTGTGTGTAAGTCTTTTCATAGTCTTTTGTTCTACATTCTCATTGGTTTCTGCCAAACGCATGACTGCCTCGTCACTGTCTGTATATATAGCCCCCTAGGTCTTAAAGGCGTATGTCTCCAATGCTGGCTGTATCCCTGAACACACAGAGATCTACCTAGCTCTTCTACCAAGTGCTGGGATTAAAGGCGTGCGCCGCCGCCGCCGCCGCCGCCGCCGCCGCCGCCGCCGCCACACTCTGTCTATGGCTCTAATAGCTCTGACCCCCCCGGGCAACTTTATTTATTAACATACAATCAAAATCACATTTCAGTACAATTAGAATACCACCACAGATGGGTGAGGGGAGGAGACACACAGCAGCGGCATCCTGCCCAGTGTCTTAATTATGAACTTGAGCAAAAGTGGGGCACCTCTAATTGCGGCTTCAAAGCAACTGTTTAAGGGAAGTCCAGGTTGATTTTGTGCTTAAAAATACCTTGCATCCCATCAAAGAACTCTGAGAACAGAGCTGCTGTTTCTCAGCTAGCTTGGTCGGCACTCTATAAAGACATCGTTCCTTCATCTGAGCCCGCTTTGTCCCTTCATGTCCTGCCCCCCCTACCCAGCCTCTACACACTCAGCCTTTTCATGCTGTGCACAGAGGTGTGTGGTGTGGCTAAAGTCTGTGGATACTGGGACTCATTAAGTACAAATCCCCTTTCCACCACATTCTCAGATCTTGTCTTTGGAGGCAGTGAGTCATCCTGACAGGCGCAACCAACTTCCCCACCCCATCCAACTCCTGTCTGTAAGAGTGGCGTCTACTTTTCAGTCTTATTGTTAGAATTCAGTGAGGCAGCGGGTCAACGTAGGGTCCCTTGCAGAATTCACACTTTTAAAAGTTTGAATGCAGGTGGTCCACGTGGCGCAGCCAGTGAAGGAACTTGACAGCCTAGGCTCGAACCCTGAGACCCATGTGGTAGGAGAGAATCAAACCCTGAGATCATCCTCTGACCTCACACACATACCCACAGATCTTTTTTGTTTGTTTGTTTGTTATTCAAAGGTTGACTGCAATTATTCTTGTCTAGCCATCCCATTCTGCAGGTGGCGGTGCACAATCACCAGCCGCCTGTGTCATTTGGTTATTCTCCCGTTCTGGGGAAATGCTTTGGACCAGTCTGAGCATGAATATAAGGGCCACCAACTTTTATCTTTTCTCAAAGATTCCCTGAGGAGGAGCCAGCACACCACACACTGTAGTGGAGTAAGATAGGGGAATCGCCTCCATTTTAAAGAACTAGATGTCTGTATTCTGTTTATAGATGGAATGATCTTTCTATCCTTTTTCCACGAGATCTCTTGACCTTCTAACCCTCCTACCTTTTGAAATTCTAGATTTGTCTAGAAGTTATGCAGATAGAAATAGACATAAGATTTGGGGATTATTGGGCATGGTGGCACGTACTTTTAATCTCAGCACCCTGGAGGCAGAGGTGGGAAAGTTTCTGTGAGTTCAAAGTCAGCCTGGTCTATGTGCTGAGTTCCAGGACAGCCAAGGCTGCATAGTGTGAATCTGGCTTTATTTAAATATATATATCTGATGCTGTGGGATAATGCTTTTGTACACTGGTTTAAACTGGTAATAAAACAGTGATTGGCCAGTAGCCAGGCAGGAAGTATAGGCGGAATAAGCAGACAAGGAGAATTCTGGGATGAGGAAGGCTGTGTCAGGAGATGCCAGCCTGCCATCCAGGGAGCAGCATGTCATGGCACACAGGTAAAGCCAGAAAACATGTGGCAACATATAGATTAACAGAAATGGGCTGAGTTTAAGTGTAAGAGCTAGTCAGTAGTAAGCCTGAGCTAATGACTGAGCAGTTTTAATGAATATAAGCCTCTGTGTGTTTACTTGGGTCTGAGCAGCTGCAGACCAGATGGGACACAGGAAAACTTCAGCTACAATCTGAGATATATGTCAGTAGTAGAGCACTTGCCCACACATTCACTATGTATACAAGATAAAGTTACTGGTTCAAAAAAACATACCTACAGCTAATCTTCATGGAGTGATCTTACTTTGTTTCTTTTGTTTTTTTCTGGAACATTGACTCAGAAAAGTCTGACTAAACCAATCCAGCCCCCCTGAAATACTCCTAGAATCTGGGATAATTATTTAAGCTTTATTTTAAGGTGTGTGTGTGTGTGTGTGTGTGTGTGTGTGTGTGTGTGTGTAGGTAAGTGCAGGTACCACTCCTAACCACTGAGCCATCTCTCCAGCTCCCAAGTCTAGACTGATACTTTAGACCCATTTCCTTTTCTGAGTTTTCTTTTAGTTACCAAGAAGCCCCAAAACTTTGTTCACTATGGCCCCTGAAGGGGAGGACTGGGTCTGAAGTGAATCCCCAGTCTGCCTGCTCACAGCTCTGCTTTTCTACCTGAAAATGGTTTTATCTGGTGTCACCCATCCAAATGGCTACCAGGTTCTTCTGGGCTGGGCTTCAGCATGGGATTTTCAGACTGCCTGTTCAATGCCAGGCCCTAGAGAGAACAAAGACATAGGACAGATGGTCTTATACGGCTGAGTTAGAATGGGGACATTGTGTGAACATTGTAGGCAAGGGTTCTCATTTCTGCAACATCCCCTAAAGAAACTATTGATTGACTGATGCTCAGAGGACATTGTGGGCTGGGGTTCTTAATGATGGTGGGACTTGACTGGGTCCCCAAGAAAGAGTAAAATTTGAGAAAATAGTTGGTCCAATCTGGGCCCTGTTGAAAGTCTTAAGGCACCCTGGGTTCCACAGAGGATATGTATTATAAGTCTATAGGAGTGTTTCTCAACCTGTAGGTCACGGTCCCTTTTGGGGTCGAATGGCCCTTTCACAGGGGTCACCTAAGACCATCAGAAAACACAAGTATTTGCATTGTGATTTGTAACAGTAGCAAAATTACAGTTATGAAGTAGCAATGAAAATAATCTTATGGTCGGGGTCTACATGAGGAACTATATTAAAGGGTCACACCACTAGGAAGGTTGAGAACCACTGGTCTAGAGCCTCCTGCTGCTAGGACTTGATTGGGACTCACAGATGGTGCCAAAAGTACCTGGGTAAACTGTGGAAATTCTCTCCCCTACTCCAGCCTGCTAGAACATTGCCGGAAACATAAATACCTCTCGAGCTCTGGGGAAGTCTTTGCCCTCCTGGTCAGCAGCCTCTTAGAGAACTTGCTGGACTACAGAACCATCATCTTGCATGACGAGAGTAAGGAGAACCGCATGAGCTGTACCGTAAATGTTCTGGTAAGGGCCTGGTCCCTGGGCGTGTGAGTGGGCACAGCTACGCCACCTCTGCTCCATCAACTCAGCTCTAAGTTGATAGTGTAGATGCCCAGCCACCCTGGAGCATCTCTGTGGAGTCCATGCCCTACTGAGTCACACTGGAAGACGGTAGCCACGGACCTTCAGGAATTCTGAAACAGGCATGGAAAGTGCATGACATTACAGCCTTTCCCACACGCCACCTCAGCCTGGCACTTGGTCTTAAGCACACTCACATGTGCTTGCCTATGGTGATGTAGCAGGCAGAAACCGATGCCATGAAGGAAGTTGGTCTGTGCCGTTCTCCTGACAGTAAGATGCTAGTCTTCCCCTTTCCTGGGACTATAGACCTCCAAGGTTTAGGTTGTTATGCATTCTTGTGCTTAACATAAACCAAGAACATCCCACCTCCCTGACTCCCTGAGAAATACGCATACCAGGTGGCTGCGGGATAAGCCAGGCTCTGCTGTTCCCATGCAAGATCTCTTGCATTTCTCAGAAGCATGGTCTTTTTTTAAAAAAAAAATTATTGATTCTTCTTTCATACAATACATCCTGATAGCAGCTTCCCTCCCTCCAATCCTCCTAGTTCTCCTCCATCTCCCTCAGACCCACTAACCACCCCCCCCCATATCCCCCCAGAAAAGAGCAGGCCTCCCAGGGACATCAACTGAACATGAAGATACAATAAGACCAGGCACAGACCCTCACATCAGGGCTGGGGGAGGCAACCCAGTAGGAGGAAAAGGGTCCCAAGAGCAGGCAGAAGAGTTGGAAATATTCCCATTCCCACTATCAGGAGTCCCCCCAAAACACCAAACAAACAACCATAGCATATATGCAGAAGACCTGGTGCAGACCCATGTAGACTCCATGATTGCTGCTTCAGTCTCTGTGGGCCCCTGTCAGCCCTGCTTGATTGATTCTGTTGGCCATGCTCTCCCAGTGTTCTGGACCCCTCTGGCTCCCACAATTCTTCCTCCCTGTCTTCCATGGGGTTCCCCGAGCTTTTGAGGAGAGGGACACAATGGAGACCTCCAACCCGGGCTCTCTCTCTGCCTAATGTCTGGCTGTGGGTCTCTGCATCTGCTCCCATCGGCTGCCAGAGGCAACCTCACTGTTGACAACTGAACTCTAGGCACTGATTTGTGGGTATAGACAAGCATCACTAGGAATCATTTCACTTTTTTTTCCAGTCGTGTTTGGTTTCGTCTCTGGGCCATCTAGCCTCCAGTTCTTGGTTATCTAGTGTCAAGGCATGGACTCCCTCTCCTGGTATGGGCCTCAGACCAGTCATTGGTTGGTCACTCCCACAAGTTCTGGGCCTCCATTGCCCCAGCACATCTTACAGGCGAGACAGATTGTAGGCCAAATGTTTTGTGGCTGGGGTTGATATCTCAGTCCCACCACTGGGAGCCTTGCCTGGTTACAGAAGACGGCTGATTCAGGCCCCATATCCTCCATTACTAGGAGTCCTTACCAGGGTCATCCTTGTAGAATCCAGGGAGTTTCCACCGCACAAGGTTTCCACATCACATCTCCCTGCCTCCCCCCCCCCCCCACACACACACAAAAATATCCTCCAATTCCAGTCATATCTCTCTCTCTCCATCCCTCCTAGTCCCATCCCCACCTGTCCCCCAGTCCACCTGCAGCATGGTCTGAATTTCTCCTTTTCTTCGTATCCCATTGCTTCCCATGCAATGATGCTTAAGGGGGATGATGAACTCATAATATTTATCTCTTTGGAAAAGAGACGGCGTTGAAAAGCAGCAGTTGGGGTAGAGACTGTTTCATGGTTCAGAGTGTGTGCTACTTCTCCAGAGACACGAGTTTGGTTCCCGTCACCCATGTCAGTTGGCTCCAGATGATCTGACGCCCCCTTCTGGCCTCTGAGGGCAACTACACTTGCATGGTTTAGAGTGTGTTAAACCTCTTTCAAGTTAAAAATAAAAGCAGCCGTTATGCGTTGGCTGTTTTTGTGTCAAGTTCATCAACAGCCTTTCATTTATGTTGGTATTTTGTGACCTTCTTTTTGGCAGAATTTTTATAAAGAAAAGAAGCGAGAGGACATATACATAAGGTAAGCGTAGGAAATGCCTTGGTTTGGCTATTTGTATCCTGGGTTTGGGGTGTATTTTTAAACCAGAAAAGGCTGTCCCAACAGCACGCTTGCTGTCTTGATAGACTCCTACAAATGCAGGAGGTACGCAGTCTGCCTCAGAGGGTGAGCTCTGAAGACAGAGCCACAGACAAGTCCAGTGTGAGGGAGGAGTGTATCATCGAGTCGCATCAGCATTTGAGGAGGGGTAGAAGCATTCAAAGGGACATGCAGGAGAAGTAACCCACAGTGGCATTTAGTCTGAGGGCCATGAGTCTCTGACCGTGAAGCCAACTTGTCATCAGCAGAATTTCCAAAGCTTTCGCTCGCCTCCCAAAGACGACCAAGACCTAAAAATAAATTAATTAATGAATAATAATTATAGTAAAATTAAGAAGACAAAATAGAGGGACTAGGAAAACCGCAGGACAGGAAGTGGTATGGTGGGCCAGAGAACTAGGTGACAAGTCTATTGCCTAAGAGCAGGGAGGTGTTCCTGTTAGAAGCAGAGGCCTGTGTGCAGGCTGGGACCTGGGTGAGGATGCTCTGAATGCTAGCTCGCCTCCCTAGTGACAGAGGGCCCCTTCTGTCCTCTCTTGCCAGGTACTTGTACAAGCTTCGAGATCTGCACAGGGACTGCGAGAACTACACAGAAGCCGCCTACACACTCCTCTTACACGCTGAGCTCCTGCAGGTAAATGGGTCCTATGTGGAAGACGCATGTCGCATGCCATGCGTTCAGTCCCTTGGGACTGAATTCTGTGAACTTCATGATGTGGCTAGGAGAGAACCTTATTTGAGGAATATAGTTTATCTAAGAGTGTGTTTGTGCCTTCCGGGTAAGCAGGGTCACTTTCAGATCAAGACTGGGAAAATAATCATTTGTCATTTAAGGCTCCTTAGGAAGCAGGGCACAACCTAAAGGCCTCTGGTGATTGACATTCTAATTAAATACACGTTGACGATGTGTAAAGAGATTAGTAAAGCTGGAGAGAGAGAACTTATAAATGAATAAAACACTTGGAAGAAGTAATTTCCTGTTTATCCTCTCTCTCCAAGTAAAATTACAGTGAGGCATGCTGTAGATGCATCGATTTGTCCCAAATCCCAAACATTTCTTTCAAGTTCTGTCCTCCTTTAACTTTGGATTTCTACATAAGTATCACTCTTCGAATGGGTGATAACTCCAGCTCAACACGTTGAAAACACAGCCCTTCATCGCCATTCTTGTTCTTTCTGACCACCATCTACCTAGTGTCTTAGGTGATAACCCGTAGTCACACTCCAGTCTTCCCTTTTGGTCAGTGCCTCCTATATTCTCCATGAACAGAATGTGTAGCCCCGCTGTCTAGACCATGTCTTTAATCTGTCTTCTTTAAAAGAAGAAGAAGAAAATCCCTTGCTGCCATCCTGGTTTAGACTCCTAGCATCTCTGCCTGATGCACTATAGTGTCTCTCCCCAGACCTTCTGCTTCCATTCTTATACCCAACAGTTCATTTTCTCCTAGAGTTTAATTTGATTTGATTTGATTCTGAAATGATAGGCACGCATCATTCTCAGCAGCTAAACACAGGAGTTCCCTGCCTCCCCGTTTCCCCAGGAAATCCATATCTCATGTTCAAGGTTGGGACACTAAAGACTTTTCTGACTGTGTGAGGTTGGCTGGGTGTCACCGGAGAATGGTCCCCAGTGACAAGCCCAGTAGGTCTTTTTATTAATGCTGCCCAGAAAGATAAACCCTCAAGCTGGACGTGGTGGTACATGCCCATAATTCCAGCATGTAGGAAGCAGAGGCAGGCCGGGATAGCAAGTTCAGGGCCAGCCTGTATTTTGTAGGGTGAGTCTATCTCAAAAAAAAAAAAAAAAAAAAAAAACTGAAAAGCAAAAGAAAAGAAAATTAAATTGTCCTATCCTGGTGTAAACTATGAAGTGTGGGTTCAGCTTTTCTTCGAAGATAGCTACTCAGGAGAGATGGCATTTGTTAAATATAATCTGAATTTGATTCCCTGGCGTAAGATCCCAGCTTTATCTCTGTGGTGGAGGAGGGCTCCTTCTAGTATCTCCTTGCATGTGGGCCTCCCTCCATGCATGCCCTGGCGCTACATTGTTGTGATGACTAATTCTGCACAGTGTGTTATCGGCTGGTGTGGTGACTCCTCACTGCCCTCTGCCCCCAATGTTGCTTCCTGCTCCTTTGTGTGTTTTCATCTGGCCTTTAGAACCCTGAAGTTCCCAATGACTTGACCCTCAGGGTATATAGCTCAGTGGTAGAGCACTTGCCTGGCATGCTCATAACCCTGCTTTCAGGTCCTGGAGAAAGAAGGAAGGAAGAAGGGGAAGGCAGGGTAGAGAAGAGAGAGAAATGGAGAGCAAGGGGAAGGAGGGAAGACACTGACTTTGCAGAGCCTGAAAGGGTAGACCTGTAATTCCAGCTGATCGGGAGGAGGCTGAGGTTGGGGGATCCTGCCCCGAAGACCAGCCTGAGCAACTCAGTGAGACCCTTTATCTCAACCTTTTAGAAATGTAAAAACAAGGCTGGAGGCCTAGCTCATACCTAGCATGCATAAAGCCCTGGATTCAATTCACACTACCACCAAAGAAGGGCTTTAGTAAGAATCTACGTGGATATGAAACAAGTGTTCCCCTGTTTAAGCACAGACGCTCCCTTTCTTCAGGGCTGCTACTGTGGCTTTGAATGTCACAGCGAAAGTGCCTTGCATACAAGTCTTGTGTAATCCCGGTGCTATCTGATAGGCCTTCATTTGGATGGATTTGTTTGCTTCTGCTGTCTTCTGTGTGACTATTCTCTTTGTAGCCAAGGTCAATCCTCAAATGTTTTTATGCCTCTGCTTCTTAGTTCTCAGCGTTATGTCTGTGGTCTTGCCCTGGGCTGCCGGGTACTAAGGAGAAGGAAATGTCCACAGGCAGTGACAGTTTGATCTGCTCCCCCGTCGTTATAGCCCTAGCGGGTTTCTCTCCTCTGATTGTGTTCAAGAAGCCTTCCCCTCGGCAGTGTGCTCGTTTAGCTGGCTCCTTCCATTCCCCTCTTCCCGGAATGCTGCAGGTGCCTGGCCATTTGGCGTGGCACTTGTTTCCAAGCGAAGCTGCCATATGGGCGTCCGTGTGCATGTCGTTTTGTGTTTAGTAAATAACTTAAAACACAATATGGATGAGTTGACTGCCTGCACACGAGTCGCTTCCTGACTTTGTGGGTCTGAAGTGTTGCTCCGTTCGTCTCCGTGTTCCTTTGTTTTCTTTGTAGTGGTCGGACAAGCCCTGTGTGCCCCATCTGCTCCAGAGGGACAGCTACTACGTTTATACCCAGCAGGAACTTAAAGAGAAGCTGTATCAAGAGATCATATCCTATTTTGACAAAGGCAAAGTGAGTGCTGGGTTCTCTGGGTTTTGGTTTTTGGTTTTTGGGTTTTTTGTTTTGTTTTGTTTTGTTTTGTTTTTTTACTACTGGAAAGAGAAAAAAAAAAAAGATTATAGTGAATACATTTCTAATGCTGAGTGCTGAGTCAGCACAGAGCACACAGGATAAAGGCCCTGTCCCCAACAAAATGACATCGGCTGGGGAGATGGCTCAGTGTGTAAAATGCTTGCCCTGCAAGAATAAGGACATGCATTTCTGATCCCCAAGATGTATATATAAAAGCAGGGCATGGGGACGAGTACCTATAGCCCCAGGATTGAAAGGAGACACTAAGTTTCCCCCAGACCTGCTGGCCAGCCTGACTAGCCAAAATGGTGAGCTTCAGGTTTCGTGAGTGGCCATTTCAAAAAAGATAAGGCACAGAAGTGATTTTGGAGAGCTGGGTGTGGTGGTGCATGCCTTTAATCCCAGCACCAAGAGGCAGAGGCAAGCTAGCCTGGTCTACAGAGCGAGTTCCAGGATAGCCAGGGAAACCCTGTCTCCAAAACAAAACAAACAAAAGAAAAGTGATTTTGAAGAGACGTCCTAACATTTCCCTTTGGCTTCCACACACACTTATACAGGCCAGCACACCCACACAGCCCTAACACATATGCACACACAAACACACACACACACACAAACAAACACACACACACACACACACACACATGCACACTTATACAGGCCAGCACACCCACTCAGCCCTAACACATCTGCACACATGCATACACACACACACACACACACACACACACACACACACACACACTTATGGGCATATGCACACTCATGTACTCACACGAGTAAAAAATCATAACTTCTTTTTTATTTTTAGAAACTGCATTCACATAAGATGACATCTATAGTGTCAGGAGCTCAGATCCTTCACACCTCTGATGAAACTGGTTAGAAATTTTGGGTAGCTCAGGGTAGCACTCAGAGGCTTAACAACAGAACTCAGAAGATTGCTGTATCTACTTATTACAGTGTTGTTATAAAGGGCACAAATCAGGACCAGCCAAATGGTGAAATACACAAGGTAGGGTCTGGAAGGGTCTTTGAGGTCCAGCGTCCTCTCCCTCTCTAGAATAGTGAAGTGTCCACTAGGTGCAATATTGTGCAACTGCAATTCTAGTGACTCATGAGGCTGAAGCAGGGGGATTGCTTGAGCTTAGAAATTGGTACCAGTCTAGGGCAACATAGTAAAAGCAACCTTTAAAAAAAAAGAAATCAATGTATTTGAATTGTACAGAACTTGTCATAACATAGACGTGATTTAATTATTATTAACTACATGGTTTAACTCAATCTCTAGTTCCCTTTGCCTCCCTTGAATCAGAGCTGATAATACGTGGCTCAGATCTCCAATTCTATTTTGTGTTTTTGAGACAGAATCTTATTACATTGCCCCGGCCAACCTTGAATTTATAATCTGCCCCTGCCTCCAGAGTGCTGAGATTTCCCATGCTTATAGCTCCAGATAAGAGATGCCCAGCTTATAGCTCCAACTCTTTAATCACATGACTAGCATCTTCCCGACACAATCTAGATCAGTGATTCTTGATCTGTGGGTCAAGACCACTTCATAAGGGTCACATATCAGATATCCTTCATATCAGATATATACATCATGATTCATAACAGTAGCAAAATTACAGTTACGAAGTAGCAAAGAAAATAATTTCATGGTTGCGGGTCACCACAACATGAGGAACTGTCTTAAAGGGTGACAGCATTAGGAAGGTTGAGAACCACTGATCTAGGGAGTGGCCTTGAGTTGCTTCATTAACATAAACTTAGAGGGCGGGGTACATTTATTTGTCTGCATTATTTACTGGGTGTGAGAAACATGAGGTACAACGGAGCCCACTGTAAGAGTTTTTATTAGGGAAGGGAAAAGGTAGAGATAAGTAGGCCTACTGAAAAGAAAGGGGTGGGATGGGGGTTCAGAGGGGGTGCAATTGCTATCTCTGGTGGGAGGGAGAGAGAGCGGGGAGCAGGTCACCTCGCACATGCGTATATGGGCCTACGTAGCTATGCCAAGCATGCCCACAGATTATGTGACTGTGCTGTGCACGGATTACATGGGACATAAGGCCCTGGAAGGATTGAGCATTTTGCCTGACTGCTGACAGCGCATGTGCGGTCATGTGACTCCAGAAGTGGCTAGGAATAATGACACAGGGGCTCTCTCTAGTCACCCTTTGAGCATAGATTTTAGAGCCTACAGGGATGCACCGGGAATACTAAAAATCTTCATTTCCCTGGAGAAGAGTTTGGGACAAAGAGCAGGCTAGTTCTTTATTACTTTGCATACATGGCCTCCTGGCCTACTCATTATTAGTCCCTTGTTAGTCTTTGAATTCTGTTTGTTTATTGGAGATAAAACAAACAGATGAAAGAATCAGGGAGTATCTTCAGTTAGTGCCCATCTACGAGCTGTTCCACACAATACCAGGATGATGAGAAGGCTTCGTTTGGGTCCTGGTTGTGCTGGCCTCAGAGGCAGAGAGGTGTGAGAGGCTGTAACTTTTTCCTCCATGGAAAATGTTCACCAAATTCCATGCCACCTGCCATTTGGCCCCTTCCTGTCCCTGCCAGCAGCTCCTCCGCATGAGTGTGTGCACAGCCAGACATCCACACCTCCATGCACGCTCAAGAGCAGAGTCCCACAGCAGCCCACCCTGTCCAGCCACACTCCCACTCTTGGATCTAGGAATGGCTTCCCTCTTCTTTGCGCTGCCATTGACCCTTTGCTCCTTTGAATCCAAACTGCTTCAGTGGAGGCTCGCGTGTCCTGCCAGATTGTCTGGAGGAGGGCCCTCTTGGTAACACACCCACCCGAGATACACAGGTTGGGCACCTCTAATCCAACATGAAAAATGTCCTGAACTCTAAAGCCGTGGATTATCAACATGACCGGAAGAAGGCTGCAGACTTGGGAGCATTTAGGATTACGGGACACCTAGCCAGTCATGTCTCTGGAAATTATCCCAAATTAAAAAAAAAAAATCCAAATTGGAAGCACTGGTAGCCCCAGGCATTTCAGATAAGAGTCGCTCACCCTGCAGTGTCCTTACATCAGGAAAGAAAGGCTTAGTGAATCATAGGGCGTAGGAAGTCAGGGTACCTTCTAGATGCTTAGCCTGCCTGACTCCTTAGTCCCAGTGATTCTGTAGGGAGGTAACTGCTCTGAGGACAGCGACTCTTGTGTCTTCCACATCTCACCCTACTTTCCTTCTTCTGAAGATGTGGGAGAAAGCCATCAAACTGAGCAAAGAGTTGGCTGAGACCTACGAGAGCAAAGTGTTTGACTATGAGGGCCTGGGCAGTCTCCTGGTAAGTGTGAGCCAGCGGGGCTGCTAAAGGGGACCCTGAGGAACAGTTTGGTATATGGATTGAAACCAGTCTGGGTCAAGGGTGCACTTTCCAAGGAGAAAGTGACCTTACTTGACTTCAAAATGAAGCATGTGTGATCCCAAAAGCTTTGAGCATTGTTCTCCAGGTTGTCCCCTCGAAGTCCCCTGGGACTGGGAAAGAGGAGAGGGGAGGGGAGACACTGAGCCTGTGTAATGATGTCTCATCCTGGCGACTGTGGGACATCATCTCTTCATCAAAATTCACTTGTCTTGGGCCAGTGAGATGATTCAGTGGTTAAAGTGTCTTGCTGACAAGCCTGATGACCTGAGTTCACCCCTCACGTTCCACGTTAGAAGGAGACCTCAGACCATGGACCATGACACGTGTGCTTACACACACACTCACACTAAATAAAATATAATTTTGCAATGAGAAGAAACCCATTTTTGAGGCTGACTTTCTTCTCCCCCCCCCCCCCAAAAAAAATGCCACTGTCCATACCAGGACATGCTGTGAGTGTTTTCAGCCAGAATCTAAGTGGCTGTTGCTACCTTTTTTCTCTCTGGTGTCACAGAAAGGCTCAACATTGACAGTTTCCTGAGCTGGTGTGATAAGCCCAGCTGTGGGCACAGTTCAGCTCTTACAAACAAGCTGCACACATGCCCAACCACCCACATGCCCTCTGCATGACCACGGAGAGAAATTTTATGGCAGAGAAATTTTACGGCGGGAGCCTAGAAAGGTCTGGTCATCACTGTCACAGAATAATCTTTTCCTTAAGGATCTATTTGTCAGGAGCATTTAGTGGAAACTTAACTCATGTACTTTACCAGCTTCTGCCATTGAGAGGCCAGATATTTACTCAATAATTTCTAAGCTAGTTTGAGTTAAGATTCTGGTAACCCATTAGCCAGCTAAGAAAGCATGGTTCTGACAGACCTTCACCTAGAGCGGTCACAGTTATGTCAACTGTGGTAGGGATGCCAGTGGTACAGGATGATAATCCCAGCTGCTTGGGACATAGTGTTCAAGTTCTGCTTTCCCTGCAGAGCAAGTTAAAGCAGCCTGGGAGGCTGCATGAGGTCTTACTTCACAGTACAAAGGAAAAGAAGAGCCAAGACTAGAACTCAGTGGTTGAGCATTTGCCTTGCATGCATTAGGCCCTCGGTTCAATCCCTGGTTCCATGTAAAACCAGGCATGCTGGTGCATTTCTGTAATCCAAGCACCTGGATAGCAGAAGTTCAAAGTTATCCTCAGCTACATGGAGAGTTGGAGGCTAGCCTGAGCTACCTACGATTTTGTCTCAAAGAATCCATAGTAAAGCATCAGAAGACCCACTTAATCTAGAGACCACCTTTTGGTCATCAGTCAAGCCCAAGGTGACTGTCCAAGTCACCTGCTCAAAGCAGAAAATCTCTCAGCCTCTACTCTCACACACTTGGTTAAGTTCAGATACTGCCTGTGGATCTCAGGAAGTACTCCTAGTTCCATCCTAGGCCCAAGTCCCAAACATCAGATCCCAGAACAGAGTCACCCTGCAGCTTACAAGGTGGTCTCCAAAGTCCTTCCATTTATCTGTTACATGAGAAAACACAGCAAATGGGCTGACTGTTTTCTTTTTTATTTCTTCCCCTGACAATTTCCTGGTAACCTCTGGGCGGCATGTGTTGTTTTGTTTTTCAGAAAAAAAGAGCCTCGTTTTATGAGAACATCATTAAGGCCATGAGACCGCAGCCTGAATACTTTGCTGTGGGATACTATGGACAGGGCTTCCCTTCCTTCCTGCGGGTGAGGAGCCTGGGGGTGGTCCCCAGAGCCATTGGGAGTGGGGTTCAGGGGAGAGAGGAGACTCATCTCTCTTCCAGATGGGCAGCCGCAGCTGCTGGCCTACGTTCCCACTGTGGGAGGTCGGGTCAGGGAGGGAGACCTCTTCCTGAGTGCTGGCCTCTTCACCCCACACCCCTGACACCACTGGGATTCTGGCAGATTCTCTGTGCAATGGCTTTCCCAGGTGCAAGGAGAGAAGGAAAACATCAGCTGAATCCATCCACAGGCCAAACTCGGGCAAGGGTGGATGGATGTGTTTTGTTGCTTATTTTCTTTCCAGTCAGGGCTACTTGGAAATTAGGTATCCCAAGAACAGGACAACAAACATTTCCCCGAAGTAAAAGCGGTTTTGTAGTAAGTGACAAGCGTGAGAGACCCTGTTCTTCTTCTCAAAAGTGTATCCACTGTCGCAGTGACATTAGAGTTTGAAAAACAAATACTTTAAAAAGAACACTTTCAGACCTGAGCTTTGTTTAAATACATATTATCTCTCGTACTCTTAGTTAAAAAGCATAGAATGGGGTGGGGATGTAGCTCAATTGGTTGAGTACTGGCCTAGCATACTTGAAGCACTGGGTTTGATTCCCAGAACCACATCAGCTGGGTATGTTGATATGTGCCTTTAGTCATAACACTTTGGGGTGGAGGCCAAAGTGTCAGAAGTTCAAGATTATCCTCAGCTTCATAGTGAGTTGGAGGTCAGCCTGGGCTATATGAGACCATGCTGCTACAACCAACAATAATAACAAAAAGTGGTAAAAGAAAGCCATTCCTGTTCCTGGCTGGGCTTAATGAGAGAGCAATGGCTCCTTATTCAGTAAGTGTCTACATTGTCCACTCTGTGCCAGGCACCTGGGAGGAAGCAGAAATATCCTGAAGTTACTCAGACTTCTCTCTGCCCTCAGGGATTCTACAAGCTAATGGGGGGGGGGGGGATTAAATGTTAACATATGAATGGGACAATTAAACCACCGCTTGTAACCAGGGAGTATTTACTCAAGTGAGTAGAAATCTAATCAT
Organism: Peromyscus maniculatus bairdii; assembly: GCF_049852395.1. NCBI lineage: Eukaryota > Metazoa > Chordata > Mammalia > Rodentia > Cricetidae > Peromyscus > Peromyscus maniculatus. The sequence continues at coordinate 66,015,721 of NC_134860.1, read as the reverse complement.
TCCAAAATACTGTAGGGATGTTCATAGCTACCAACATCTGCATCCCGTGTCCATCACCTGGGGAAAGAAGGGATAAACTAATAGCCACCCAATAGATGCTGCTCATTGCCCTGTTGGGAATGTCCAGGATGGTCACTGAGCACTTACTTGGTGTTTGATTTAGCTTCGATGGGGGAGCACAGTGGCCTTCTCTATCTTCAGCTCCAGGTACTCTTTCACCCTTCCTATCTAATGACTCCCTTTGGCTTCCCTGACGTGCAGAACAAAATCTTCATCTACCGGGGTAAGGAGTATGAGAGGCGAGAAGACTTCAGTTTGAGGTTGCTGACCCAGTTCCCCAACGCTGAGAAGATGACCAGTACCACACCACCAGGAGAGGACATCAAGTCATCCCCAAAACAGTGTATCCTTGCCATGGGGAAAACGGCCCACTGGCTCCTTACCCAGGGCCAGGCCTCGCCAGACAAACTCAGAGTTGCAACTCCTTCTCTGCAGGCAGGTGTGCCAGGAGCTGTCAGACTCATCCCTCAACCATTCAGTGTAAAAAGTCTTTGGGGGCCTTTAGGGAAGACATGGTCAGTAAATGCTGAGTATGAATGAATATACTTCACAGTTAGGTGGAGTGCTTAAAGGACATTCCGGGTTCTGTTGCAGACCCTGAAACCAGGCACAGTCATCCAGCTGCGTTATTGATAACCTCCCAGCCAGTGGCTCCAGGACACCCTCTGTTTTAGTTAAGGTTTCTAACTAAGAGACATGGCCATAGCAACTCTTACAAAGGCAAGCATGTAGCTGGGGTTAGCTTACCGTTCAGAGGTTTAGTCCATTATCATCATGGCAGGCTATAGCAGCATGCAGGCAGACATGGTGCTGGAGAAGGAGCTGAGAGTTTTACGTCTTGATTTGCAGACAACAGGAAGTAAACTGAGTACCACACTGAGCATAGCGTGAGCACAGGGGCCCTCAGAGCCCCACCCCCACACTTCCTCCAACAAGACCACGCCTCCTAATAGTGCCGTTCTCTTTTTTCTTTCAAGCCACTGCACCCTTCCACTCTGTTCTTTCTACCACCCCAGGATACCCAAATCTGCAGCTGCTCAAGTCATGTATATGGCATTGAACTTGCATATAGCCTATATACATTCTTTTAATTCCCTGTGTGTGTGTGTGTGTGTGTGTGTGTGTGTGTGTGTGTGTGTGTGTTTAGTTGTGTGCTAGGCACTGGAACTCAGGCCCTCATGCTTTTACAATAATCACTTTAGTAACTGTGCCATCTCCCCAGCCCCTCCTAGTTGACTTAGAGTCCCTGATAGAGTGAACGCTCTGTAAGTATTGTCACACTGTATCATTCAGGAGTTAAGGAAAAGGGGTGGGGGAGTCTGTACAGGGTCAGTACAGAAGGAAATCGTCACTTGGTTATCTGCCTTTGGGTGCAGAACCTGTAGGTCCAGAGGTCAGGGGTACAGTGTCTGCACTGGTAAGGGTGCCAGGGGAAACCTTTCTAACACTATTCATCCCAACCCAGCAGGAGCCTGACTTCACTTCCCTGTGGTGGAATCTTGAGTTTTAACTTCTCACAGCCTCCAGAGTTCTCCTCTGCTGAAAAGAAAGAATGATCCATCTTGTAGGTTTGCTGTGTGAAAGATAAATTGGTAACACTTAGTCCCTGTAAAGGGACTCACTCCATCAACAGTAGCATCTAAAGGTAGTAGTTCTGGTTCTGGGGCTCTGGAGTCTGACTGTTTTGGAGGAATGAATATCCAAAAGAAATGGTTTAAAAGCATCTCTGGCTGTCTTTCTCCTGAGACTTCCCTGACACTTGTTTCATGTGGCAAGGACCACACTGTGACGGTGTATATGGGAGCCCATTTCAGTGCGGTGCTGGCCCCTGCTGAGAGAAGATGAGCGATGGAAGCAGGCAGGGACCTCACTGCCTGTGGTGCAGGGCCAGCCTTTTCCTTAACAAGTCCTCAGACCTACAGTGCTTCACTGTAAAGCCCGTGATGAGCCTGCCGCCCAGCTACAAGGACAAACCGGTTCCAGAGCAGATCTTGAAGTGAGTGGTTCTTTCATAGAAAGCCATCAGGTGGGCCATGACACATGCCTGTCATCATAGCAGTGGCGGGAAAGAGAACGGCAAGTTCAAGGCCAGTCTGGGCTACCCAGCAAGACTTTCTTTGGAATGCATCAAAAAGCAAAGGCTTTTTCATTCGCTACAGTTTGGAAAACTTACCGCATACTGTTTTGCCTGTGAAATGGGAGCTTACTGAGTTAAAGCAAGAGCGTTTTTTATCTTTGAGACAAAGGGAAAGCTAAACCTCACTTGGTGTGGGCACAGGAGCCATTAGCCCAAATATCTACTCAGGTATCACTGAGTGTAGCACAAATCTTAGAAGGTCTTATTAATAAGAACAAACCTGAAGCCAGGTATTGGGGTGAATGCTGAAAGATCAGAGAAACAGAACAAGCCACAGCTTCCTCACCTCACCAACTTCTCAGCCAATTCCTCAGCTGATCCTGTTTCCTCAGACCAGAAGCCTCTGAGTCCTCATCCAAATGGATCTCAGCTGAGCTGCTGCTCAAAAGCTTAAAAGTTTAACCAGGCCTCGTTCCTGGTTTTCATGCCTTAAATACCTTTCTGCTTTCTGCCATCACTACCTAGGATTAAAAGCGTGAGTCACCATGCCTGGCTGTTTCCAGTGTGGCTTTGAACTCACAGAGATCCAGACGGATCTCTGCCCTGGAATGCTAGGATTAAAGGCGTGTGTGCCACCATTTTCTGGCCTCTATATCTAGTGGCTGTTCTGTCCTCTGACCCCACATAAGTTTATTAGGGTGCACAATATTTTGGGGAACACAATATCACAACTGAGGACCAGCCGGTCCCGGGGTTTGAGGTCACTTTCTGTCTCTAGAGAAGCTCTCATGCCAGTGGGATTGACTTGACAGCACTGTGGCAAAGCTATGCGAACGCGGTAGGTGTAAGTACCGTCTATACTGTGAGCGGTAAAATAAACTCTCAAGTATGACAAACAAGAGGTGGTGTGAAACCCAGGTACGGACTGCCCCAGGACCTCAGTGTGGCCCTGTCGGCCATAGAGGTAAAACTCAGCGCCAGGTGTGTCGCACCTGTGGTTGCGGGCTGGTTCCGTGAGGTACAATGCAGCCTCTCTGTCCTTCCCCAGCTACTACAGAGCCAATGAAGTGCAGCAGTTCAGATATTCGAGGCCATTCCGGAAAGGAGAAAAAGACCCAGAAAATGAGTTTGCTGTGAGTTCCCTCCCTTTGCCTTCTCTGTGGGTGGTGGATGGGGCAGGGGGGGCTGGGATTGCATTGCACATGAGCATTTGAAGGCCTGAAGTCAGCCTTGGGTGTCATTCCTCATGAGCTCTCCACTTGTTATTTGAACACAGGGTCCTTCCTGGGGACTGCAGCTTACCAGCCTAGCTTGGCTGGTCAGCCAGTGAACCCCTGGGGATCTTCCTCCAGCTCTCCTCCCCAACACAGGGACTGCAAGCTTGTGCCACCACCCTTGGCTTTGTACATAAGTGCTGGGAATCAGTCCCGGGCCTTTTGGCTTGCTCAGGGAGCACTCCCCCGCCTGATCCATCTCCCCAGCCCGTTTGCCTTCTGAGGTGCAGTGTCTTTCCCCTGATGAGCATACACAGCAGATTGGAGCTTCCCCCGTAGGAGAGTGTTTAACTACCTGTTAATTACTGACAAAGCAGGCTGTCATCTCAGTGGAGACCTCTAGAGATTGAAGGTCTCAGATCTGGGCTCTGCTTCTGGTCCTGCTGCTGATATGACCCTAGGCGAGACACACCCCTACCTCCTGGACCTCAGGTTTCCAAAATCTTTAGAACAAAAGGAAAGGGCCCAGGGAGACTAACCCCATGCAGACTCAAAGCCGGCGATCCTTGAGTTTATGAAGAATAGTGTTCCATTCCCTCGAAGACACATGAGAATGGATTCTCACCCAACTGAGCCAGAGGTTTGGGGTCCATTGTGAGCTAGAAGCTGACCACTGTCTCGTTTTGGGTTTTCTTCCTTGCACCAGACCATGTGGATTGAAAGGACCACGTACACAACGGCCTATACCTTCCCTGGGATTCTCAAGTGGTTCGAAGTCAAACAGATTTCAACAGTGAGTCATTGGAATCCGTAACTCCGGCAGGGTGTGTGTGTGGTGGGAAGCCTTTCTGTCTACAAAAACAGTAACAGCTTTTGTTCAGCTCCACTGCACTCTGCCCCAGCTTGACTGGCCTCCTCGGGCCAACTTGGTTTTCTAAAGGGGAAATAAGAAGCACACTTGTGTAATAGGGTCACTTTGTAAAACTGATGTGACAACACCAACCCGAAAGGTCACATTCAGAGAATGATGCTTTCATGGCCTAAGGGGCATTGTTCCCTATTCCCCCCCCCCCATAATGCTGCCAGTGCCCAGAAACATTGCTGGGATGCCTCTGGAGAGTTGCCTGTCTGCCACGTCCTTGTCCCCAAAGCCCCTTCCGTTCTCAGCTCATTGTGTCCCTGGTATCACAGCTCCTGCCCCAATACTTCCCAAAGCTGCCGTCCAGCCTTTCGAATCCTTGTTTGATCTGTCTTCTGTCTGTCCCCTTGTATTATTACCTTGTTTTTCACCCCACACTGATCCCTGTTTGGTGCTGCTAAAAAGGTCTCCTCTTGCCAGAGAGCCTTGGTCTTCTCAGCCGGTGCTCCTCACTACCTTGGAGTGTGGATTCCACTTAGCAACCCCGACTCTTTCATGTGATCTTGTGTTCAGGCTCTCCTGTGGCTTCCTAGTACCTGCCCTAGAGAGCCTCTCCGTCCATATCCATCTCCTCCATCTACCTCCATCCACTCCCATCCATTTGTACTCCTCTCCTTTCATGTCCATCTGCCTCGATCCACGGCCATCTTCCCCTTCTGTCGTCACCTCTGTCCATCTCCTTCTCCCTCTGTCCACCTCCATCCGTGTCCTTCCACCCTCATCGGTCTCCTTCTATCTCTGAGAAAAGCTCTTGGAACTAAGACTTTGGTGCTGTCATTTAGGGGAGATGGGCTTCAATGTCCTCTTTACCACTGCTCAGTGTTATTTTCCCATCAAGTTAAGTGTGGGATCCGCCTTCTCCATGCAGCCAACTCTGGAACCCCCAGCCATGGGTGTGGTGTCTGTGCTCTAATCATTCTGGGCATGTTTCTGACCCGCTGTATTTGAAAGTCTTGAGTTCCTCCTAAAACTATCCACTCCTACCCGCTGTGAATTACAGTGGACCCTCAGAATGTGTGTGTTCCACTCTTGGCAACTCAGCCATCCATGGCTTCTCAGCTGTGAATTATCTACTGTATATTTAGGTCTAGCACAACATCTTCTGTTCTACACATGTACAGACTCTTCCCTTGCCTTTTTCCCTAGATAATGTATACTATCCACCACTATAGCTGGAGATCCTACCAGTCATCCAGATGTAGTGACACAAACCTTTAATCCCAGCACCTGAAAGGCAGAAACAGGTAGATCTCAGTGACAACGAGGGTACATAGTGAGGTATTGTCTCCATTAAATTAAGTATCTGGAAAGATATGCATGGGTTATATGTAAATACCAGGCATTCTTGCATCCTCAGATTTCGGTGCCTTCAAGATCCAAGAACTAGTCCCCCTACGTATTTCTGAGCGGGCAGTGGGTTTTCATCACTTTTGTAACTGCTACACTGCATGGCACTTAGCATTAAGTAGGTGTTTGAGAAATATTCTTGGGCTGATCATGTACAGTCAATGGTACGCACTAATTTGGCATTCACAAACAGAGATCTTCATACCCAACAGAGGGGAGAGGGAGAAGAGAGAGATTCTTGGAGCCAGGCATTTCCTGTAGCTGGGCATGGTGGCACATGCTTGTATAAGCTTTCAGCACGATGAGTCAAGAAGATCAGTTCTAGTTTGAGACTAGTCTGGTCTACCTAATGGGTTAAAGACCAACCAGGGCAGCGTAGCAAGACCTTGTCTCAATACAACAAAGAAAGGAACGGGTAGAAGGAGAGGGGAAGGAAGAGAAGAAAGATATTTCTTGGCCAGTCTGACCTGAAATTTGATATATTCCTCGGTGCTAGTGAGAAATCATCATTATGTAAGTGTACCATGCTTTCTGGAGAGAGACATTAGGAACGAAGTTTGGGGCGTGAGGTCATGTGGCCAACAATGGGGAAGATGGAGGGGCCAGTTTTGGGGAAATGTGGTTTTAAGGACATTTCTGGGAGAGGAATCTAGTCCTTGTGATTGCTTTTTCATCCAAAACTCACCCTGGCTACTCAGTCATCCTGTTCTTTCTGAGACTTTCCTTAAGCACAGATCCTACCCTAAGATGAGAGGCATAGGGCAGACTTTACCCTAAGGAGATAAGACATGGGGCAGTCTCTACCCTAAGGAGATGAGGCATGGGGCAGTCTCTACCCTAAGGAGATGAGGCATGGGGCAGTCTCTACCCTAAGGAGATGAGGCATGGGGCAGACCCTACCCTAAGGAGATGAGGTATGGGGCAGACCCTACCCTAAGGAGATGAGGCATGGGGCAGACTCTACCCTAAGGAGATGAGGTATGGGGCAGTCTCTACCCTAGGGAGATGAGGAATGGGGCAGTCTACCCTAGGGAAATGAGGCATGGGGCAGTCTCTACCCTAAGGAGATGAGGTATGGGGCACTCTCTACCCTAAGGAGATGAGGCATGGGGCAGTCTACCTTAAGGTGATGAGAGGCATGGGTCTGAATAGAGGAATTCCAAGATCACTTGCCTTTTCTTGCTAAGGAGGCATCTGAATTTTCCATTTTCAATGGCACGGGAGTCTCATATCCACTAGCCAGCAACCGTCTCAGAGCCCCTGAGGTGGATTTGCCTGACAGACAATCCTGTTTCAGCTCTAGATTTTATTTCCTCTTCTGACATTTTGTGTAGACATTTTACTCTGAGAAACAGTCCTTTCCACAACCCACACTTCACAGCATTCTACTTCCTAAGAAGATTTTCAATAGCTGAGTTTGTAATTGACCAACAGAAAAGCCGGGGGCCCTCCTAAGCAGACCCTTAACAATACCACGCTCCTGCAGATTGTGGCTAACTTCTCCCCCTTGAGAGGAAGGAGCAAGTTTGTTTCAGTCTTTGCAGTGAGTGGAGCTCATGACGGGCCCTTCTCCCCTGTGCCACCTTCCTCAGGAAGAAATCAGTCCCTTGGAGAACGCCATCGAAACCATGGAGATGACCAATGAGAGGGTCAGCAACTGTGTACAGCAGCATGCCTGGGACCAGTCCCTCTCCGTGCACCCGCTCTCCATGCTCCTCAGTGGCATTGTGGACCCAGCTGTCATGGGGGGATTCGCCAACTATGAGAAGGTAAGTCCGGCTCCTGGCTCTCCCAGGACGTATGGGCCTCCCTCTGTGTCATGTGCCATTTCCTCTTTGAATGGGCACATGGAGGTATACCAGGGTTGTCCCTGGCCTCACATTGTCCTGTGAAGCCTCCATGAAAGAGTGCCAGCCCCCAGTGCCTCCTTCTGTCCTCTAGGAGGAAGACAGCTCAGGGTGGTCCCAGAGGCTAGGATGCAGTTGCAGTAAAGCCACCTTGAGGGAGAGCAGAGAGGCTTTATGTAGAATGACTTTCCAGGACTCTCCAGCCTGACTTGAGCCAAGTGGTGTAGACAGAAGATGGTTTCAGCTTGTATTAGCTACTTCTCTAGTGCTGTGATAAAATACTATGACAAATAGCAACCTAAGGAAGAAAGGGTTTATTTGGCTATGGCTCCAGAGACATCAGATCCATCATGGTGGGAAGGGATGGGCTGTCACGGTGGCAGGAGCTGGAAAAGCTAGCTGAGCACATTTTCATCCGTGCACAGAAAACAGGAAGGGAACAGGAACTTTCAACTCTAAAATCTCATCCCAGGGATGGCCTTCTTCCAGCAAGGTTCCACTTCCTGCAGGTCCCATTACCTCCCCGAGGAACACCACCAGCTGGGGCCTATTGCTGACATTGCTCACTCAAACTGCCGCACAGCTTCACTGTAGATGCATCTCACTGGATGTTACATCGGTTACTCTGAAATGGCATAAGAGGTGTCCTGACCGTGTGTAATGCACTGGATAGATAGGGTTTGCTAGAGTGCCATTTATATTGGAGGTCATGAATTCAGTCTAGGTGAAGGACAGTAGTTAGAGACAGGAATCTTTCAGCTGTTACGGTGCATGTTCGGTGGCTGAATATTTTGGGAGTCTTCTTGAATATAAATATACATGTGGCCAGGAAATCCCTTTGAGGAGACAGTAGATTGGATGGCACTCTGGTTTCCATTTGTACACAGTATCCCAGAAGAATGAAGGCTTTGTGATCTGTCACTCTTGTGACCTCATTCTGGCTTTCTACTGGCCACTGTGTGCTCTTGGACACAGGTGTCACCTCTCTGAGCTGCAGGTACCTGCACAGTGAGGAAGTGTCCCAACTTATGGGATGGGTTTGGGGATTAAGGGAGCTGTCCCATATACAGACAGGAATTTATTTAACATACATTTCTGAATTAGTCACTGTACAATAAGGGCTGTCCTGTGAAAGGGATAAGTTTTCAGTTAGGCCTTCCTGGTTATCACTCGGTAAGAGGTTCTCTCCCTTTGGAAGCTGTCTGCCTCTCTGCTGGCATCAGGAATGTGTCGTAAGTGATGTTTGTATGTGCTCTGCTTTTAGGCTTTTTTTACAGAGAAGTACCTACAAGAACACCCTGAGGACCAGGAGAAGGTGGAGCTGCTCAAGCGACTGATTGCCTTACAAGTATGTAGCCAGGGAGGCATGCAGCTGGCCAACTGTGCACAGTACTCAGTGGGTGTCCGCTGCACTTGGCCCTAAGACAGGCTCCAGAGCTTACACATAGCTACAGGCCACTTTCTGCTCTCCTTTTCTCTCTCAGTCTCTGTCTCTCTTCTCTCTCTCTCTCCCTCTGTAATTGTGTGTGTGTGTGTGTGTGTGTGTGTGTGTGTGTGTGTGACAGAGAGAGAGAGAGAGAGAGAGAGAGAGAGAGAATGAATGAATGAATCTGGGTGGGGAGGTGACGCAGGCAGATTTCATGGACTACTGACCAGCCATCCTAGCCTAGTTGGTAAATCCAGGCCAGTGAGAGACCCTTCTTTAAAAAAAAAAAAAAAAAAAACAAGGTGGATGACAGCAGAGGTTGTCCCATGGCCTCCACATGTATAAGCACACATTTACACACATAGACACACAACACACACACACACACACACTGGCACACACAAAAAATCCTGTAATCTGTTTACTAGCCAGTGTTTCTTGCTGGCACATACCGGTCTCTTTTTTTCTTATCATTTCAATACAAACGGCTAGAAAAGCAGCCATCAGATGAGTCTAAGACCGATACCTACCCCAGTGCGCGGTTGTATTAGCCTTGCCAGTTGGCTGCTCTAGAGTCTTTGGATCTTCTCTGTTCCTTTGACACAGATCCCCAGCCTAGACTAAAAGGTGGTATTTTCATTAGATAATTCTGTGTCTGTCAGTTAGCCTTGCCGACTCCATCCCACCTTGCCCAAACCTCCAAATCTGAATTCCCCCTCTGCCCTTCTCTTCCAGATACCTCTGCTCACGGAAGGGATCCGCATCCACGGGGAGAAGCTGACAGAGCAGCTCAAGCCGCTGCATGACCGGCTGTCTTCATGCTTCCGTGAGCTGAAGGAGAAAGTCGAGAAGTTATATGGGGTCATCACGCTGGTAAGCTTTGTCTAAATGGCCCTCAAGCTTTCCCTGGTCTCTCCCATGACATTGCTCAGGGTTTCAGATGAGTCATACCAGCATAGGTATGATGTGATACCTATGATGATAGGCAAATGAGCAGGCAGGAGAGAGCGTGTAGTCATCCAACCATCCTTGGGCTAGATAGTCTCAAACTTGACCAACCTTCAGAAGAGAGGTCTTATGAAACACGGATAACTGGTTTCCATGGATGGGGCAGAGCCCAAGTTTACAACTTTAATGAATGGCCAGCTGACACTGTTCATCCAGGTGGCTGGACTGGGCAGGCACTTTGAGAATACTCAGAGGCATATAAGTTTCCTTGTTCCACACGTTGGCCATTCCTTCTGTCCTGCCTCATTTATATAGCTTTTCCTAATCTTTTTTTTTTTTTTGTGGATGCCCCACCCCTCACCGCTACCCCCGTCCAGGAGCTATGGGGAAGTGTGCTACTATCCTGTCCTCTCTCACAACTGATGGTGTGATCGGTTCCGGTCCATTGCTGTGATCTTCTGTCTTTGAGTTCACCTTTCCCTCTTTAGCAGTCTTGGTTTGAACCCCTGAGTTTCAAAGTCTTTCCTCACATCAGAGCTCTGCACATCTCCCAACTAGAGTTTTCCCCAGAAGATCTCTCCCACCGCCTCTTCACCTCTTTCACTCATCAAAGGACCCAGTCCTGACAGGGAAGGTGATGCACGCCTGTAATCTCAGCACTCAGGAGGCTGAGGCAGAAGGGTGGCTGTGGGTTCGAGGCCAGGCTAAGCTACTTCTGCCCCCCCACTCAAAGTGCCCGGGTTAGTTTCCTTCCTGACACTTTCCCTCCCCCTGCCATTGTCTAGGTACGTGTGTCTTTTGTGCCCACATTCCTGGAGCACAAGACTGAGCCTCCCTTCAGCCTACTGCCCTCCATCATTGTTAGAACCCAGCCAATGTTAGAAAGCAAACTTAATTTGCTTTCCACAGGGGGACGGTGATTCCCTGCTGACATTTGGCATGAAAGTGCGGCGTCCAGAGACTCCACCCTGCTCAGCTTAGTTCTGTGGCCTCCTTAGACTTGGTTCTTAGGTCAACATTGCATTCGTTCAGAAGGCCAACAGGGTGGCTGCTTCAGAGCATGCGGGCTGCATTGCAGGCTGCTGACCCTGGAGGGCTGCATGTGTTTCAGCCATCCAACTTGACGGAAAGGAAGCCAAGCCGTGCAGGCTCCATGGTACTGCCCTACATCCTGTCCTCCACGCTGCGCAGGCTCTCTGTCACCTCCGTGGCCTCTTCAGTGGTCTCCACCTCCTCCAACTCTTCTGACAATGCGCCCTCCAGGCCAGGATCTGATGGGTAAGGTTGATCTTCACACTTGGGGAGGGTGCCAAGGTGAGACTTGGTGTGTGTGCACACCACTCCTTTGAGGAGAATAATTCATAATCGTGGGCCTCATTCACTTCTCATATTCTTCATGAGGCACATCACTGACAATAATACTATTACTAAAAATAGAAAATGAAAAATTAATATTTCACCCCCTATTGAACACAGTTGCCTTCTAGCCACAGTTTAATTCTCCTCACATGTATCACTTTTAAAACAATTTTAAACTTAATTTGCTTTATCAATTAATCACAGAATAAAATAGTACAAAATTCCAAAGGTGGAAAATGATACAACACACACACACACACACACACACACACACACCACAAAAAAATCTCTTCGTGCATGTTTTTAACATTCAGTTTATTAGAAACATTAGTAGACAGTTTCTGTGTGTGTGTGTGTCTGTGTGTCTGTGTACCACATGCACATGTAGGCATGCACAGAGACCAGAGTTGGCATCAGGGTACCTTTCTCACTTACTCTCCACCTGACCTTTGGAGGCAAGGTCTCTCACTGAGTCTCGAACTTACCTGTGACTAGACAGGCTGGCCAGTGAGCCCAGAACCCCCATTTTGCCTGCAGTGCTGGGGGTCCAGGTGCACACTGCTTTGCCCAGCCACTCTTACACGGGTGGTGGTGGATGAATGCCAGGTTCTCACGCTTGTACAAATACTTTACTCACTGAGGTATCTTCCCAGCCCCCCAGATCTCATCTCAGTCCCTGGCGCCTGACCACCAGTGCCACCTCAGAACTGACGTGAGCTTTAGGTTCCTGCAAGCCCCCAGCTCTTTGTAGGAAGTCAAGCAGCTAAATGCATGCTCTTCTCTATGCTTATTTATATGGCATTCTCTTAATATGGTTCTTTTCATTTACTGAGTCTTGAAAAAGACTGTCTCAGAATGCAGTGCGCCTCCTGTGGCTGCAGACATCCTAGTGTGTGGATATCTACACCTCAGATTCTGACAGCACATTGGGTAGCCATTCCAGCCAAGTCAGTGAGTTCTGGGTTCAGTGAAAGGCCCTGTCTTGAAAAATAAGGTGGAAAGTGATAGAGGAAGACAACCAGTGTTGACCTCTGACCTTCACATGCATGTGACCTGCACGCACATGCACATATCCTCAAGAGAACAAATATATAACACCCAAGGTGGAAGGCAGTGATAAACGTTCACTAATATTTTCTCCCTTTCGTATGATAATTTCATTTCTGTATATTTTACCCTGAGTTGTTTGATAATTAGACTCTGAGAGCCTGAGAAGTTGGGTGAAGATGGAATTAAGGGTCTTGCTGGTACTTTGAAGTAAAGTCAATCATTCTGGGACCCATGTTTTGTGACTTTTGACCTTCCTGGCCGACAGGTCCATTCTGGAGCCACTGTTTGAGCGCAGAGCTTCATCAGGTGCCAGAGTTGAAGATCTGCCACCCAAAGAAGACGGCGAGAACCGGATTAGCAAGTTCAAGAGGAAAGACTGGAGTCTGAGCAAGTCGCAAGTCATTGCAGAGAAAGCGCCAGAGCCGGACATGATGGTAAAAAAAATAAATAAACAAATAAAATCAAACACTGGCGGGCCACCACTGGCAGAGCACCGCTGGCGGGGCCCCACTGCCTGCCCCTCGGCCAGCAGCACCTCTCCAGTCACTGCCCAGCAGTGAGTCACAGATAGAAGCCTGGCTGCACGAGTCTCAGGACACGGTGGTGTCAGATTGCAGATGGCAGGCAGGAAGAACAGCAAATACGGGGAGTTTCACGTCTCCAAGTCAACACTGGCACAAGTTCTCATACCCACGGCGTAAACGTGTGGGTTGCCCTCGGAATCGCGGCTCTTGCCACTGTGTTCCAGGAGTTGGTGCAAACATTCTCATTTCACTCTTCAGCTTTGAAGAAGTGTTCGCGAGACCAGCTAAGAGTCAGGGTTGCTTATTTCCAACGTAGATGGCACAGTGCATGGTCAGAATCAAGCCAGTGGCCAGACCCAAAGTGAACTGTTTTGATGTCATTCCCAACAAGTATCTCTGCCAGCTGCCAGCTGTGTAACAATACGGTGGTAACCTTAAAAGTGACAAGTGGAGACGGTAGGGAGATGGGTCAGGAGGTAAAGGACTTGCCACACCGAGTGTGAGGATTGGGTAGGTATGACAGCCTGTATGAAGTTTCAGTGCATGGCCAGACTAGCCCAAACACTGAGCTTTGGGTTCAGCTATATCGTGGAGAGGAGTAGATTGAGATAGCCCAGGTGGAGCTTGGCCCTCACATGCATGTGCACGCACACTTGAGAACAGAAAGAAAAACAGCCCTTGGAATTAAGCCCTTCTGTTAGTTTCTGTCTGACATTTAAGGCTGTTCAGGGTATTACTGAGGTCTGCCAAGTCCACCATGAAGTTGTAATGTGTTTGGTCTCCCTCTTTGTTTCCAGAGCCCAGGCAGAAAAACACAGAGGCCAAAGAGTCTCCAGCTGGTGGACAGCCGGCTGACCCCATTCCACGGTTCTTCACCCCTGCAGCCTACAGTCTTGAGCCCACCTCCGCTCACACCCAAAGCTACGAGGACTCTAAGTGAGTTTTTCCATGTCTCCTAGATTCATTCTGCTAGGGAATGGGATATGGCTGTGAAGCTGGGCAATTCTTAATCAAACCAGCCACAAACAGCATGCGGCTCTTACAAAAGGGGTTCTGTTCAGTGGGCATTGGAATCATCAAAGGGCTGGAGTTTGGGGCTGCGCTTATTTCAGTAGCAATCCTAAGGGTCTGCCTGTCCCTTTCCAACCACAAGTCACTTACAAAGTTACCACTGAGTAGCCAGACCCATCCTGCATGCTGCTGTTAATCTGGAGCCAAGCATATGTAGCACTCCAGACAAACTCGAAGGTTCCCATAGTGCAGAGGCATGGGGAGAACATGCCCGCCAGTGCCAATAGAGTCAAGAGTTATGTACAGCCAGATAAAGCTTCCTGCAGAATGTGTGTGTTTCCCTAAATACTTAGAGTACACTGGAGAACTGTTGGGTTTTTTTTTAGCTCCTTTTGTGGGCCTGCCACCTAGCTCCCAGATGAATCACACACAGAGGCTTATTCTTAATTATGAATGTCCGGCCTTAGCTTGGCTTGTTTCTTTCCTTAACAACTTGTCCTGTCTACCTTTTGCCTCTGGGCTTTTTCCATTCTCTTACTTCTGTAAATCTTACTCTTACTCTGTGTCTTGCTGGGTAGCTGGCTGGCTGGCCCCTGAAGAACTCCTCCTTCTCTGGCTACTTCCTTCTTTCTCTTACTCTCAGATTTCTCCCTCTAAATATTCTCTCTGCCTGCCAGCCCCGCCTATCCTTTCTCCTGCCTTGCTATTGGCTGTTCAGTTCTTCATCAGACCATCAGGTGTTTTAGACAGGCACAGTAACACAGCTTCACAGAGTTAAACAAATGCAACATAAACAAAAGTAACACACCTTAAAATAATATTCTACAACAGAGAACAGTTCCCTAAAGTTAGAAAATGTTCTCATCCTTAACTTAAGAGTAAACATTGGAATTTATGCTTCAGAATTCCGTGTGCAGCTTTCTGGGGAATTAAAGAGCAACTGTGGTCGGGCAGGGTACAAGGTCTTCTCCTTTCTTTCCATAGAAACCTCAGAAATGGCTGCAGCATTGTGTATAAGGCTGGTCTAGGTGCTCTGGTGGCAAGCATTATCTTCATGAGGAGTCAGAATAAATCCTTCACTCCGTCTCCTTCGTATCATTTCCAGGCTCCCCATCTTTGCAGACAGATGGGCTGATGGCTGCCGTCCCTCCTCCACCTCCCCCTAAGAGCAAGCCCTATGAGAGCAGCCAGAGGAACTCAGCCGAGGTAGGAACCTGTCGGTTACTGTTAGTGTGGTCTCAAGCACCAGCCCTGGGAAGGCACCCCTGGGTTGTCCACGGTGTGTTAGAGGAGAGGCTTTTCCACACACGTGGCCACACACTGTGGCTGGTGTTTGCTTCACTCCTGAAGCCTCTGGAGACGAGAAGGGAAATATGCCAGCAGCCTGCTTCATTGGTCATGTGACTGAAGGAGGCATGTTCTCTGCTTCCCACCCTGGTGGTCACTTCTGGATGACAGGTCTTGGTTCTGCAGTAGACTCAGACGGTTTCATTCCTTCTTTCAGTAAATATTTACTAAGTGCTTCTTAAGTATATGCCAGGTACCCAAGTGTTGGTGATGCAACCTTGAGAGAGTGAGAGAAAGAGAGAATGTCAGCTCAGCTCAAGAGAACAAGAGTATCATTCCCTTTGGTCTTGTATAGACAGTATAAATGCTCATCAACTTGACAGTGGAGCGAATGTGTGGAATGGAAGAAGGATGGATTGGAAATAAAAAGGAGGACTGTTTGTAATTCCGTGTGTCTCCTCCCCAGATTGCACCCCCCCTGCCTGTCCGGAGAGAAGCCAAAGCTCCGCCCCCACCCCCTCCAAAGGCGCGCAAGTCAGGCACGCTCTCTTCTGAGCCAGGCTCTCAGTGACAGGGTCACTCTGGCTCTGCACCTCTGAGTGCCTTGGACCGCTGCTGCCTGAGAAGGGCCCCCAGAGAGGATGGGCCACCATGCAGGGCTCCCTGCCAGCACTGCTTTCCCCGTACTGAGGGGATTCCCCACTCAGAACCGCTTTGTCCGTCTGAAGGCTGTCCCACATCCCCTTTAGCCCACGGAACTTCCAGAACTGGCCATCTGTACACATGAACAAAGAAATGCTCTCCTTGTCCCATGATGGCATGCTGGCCTCACCCGCTGACTCGCTGGATCTGCAGATGCCTCTGACAACTCTCCTGCAGTGACAAGTGACCGTGGAGGGGAGGACAGCCCCAGCAACTGACTCCTGTGTGGATGTCCTCAGTTTGCTTCTGAACTGCTGTGTTCAAGACTTTTTCTCTCCTGCCTGCATCCCTAACCTGTCTAACCTCCTGACGAAAGAGCCAGACACCAAGTGTGCTCCAGGAGCTGCCACGGTCCTCTTTCCCTGATGTTTGCTGTCTCCTTTGAGGGAAAGCGCACGTGGGTAGCGGAAGTGGGGCCGCTCTCAGGCGTGGATGGCTTCTCTGAGATTCCGTGGACTCACATTCTGGCACTCTCCTGATGAATGGTCCTCACCACGCAGCAGGCACATGCTGTGCCTTGGATTCCTTGGAAGCTCTTTTGCACTCTGTTTCTCATCCTCTTCTTTTCTCTGAGCTCAAATCCTGGGCTCTGAGGAACCTAGGAACCATGGTCCTACATTTCTAGACCCTGTTGGCCTGATGAGGTGGTCCCTGCCTGCTACTTGATTTTTACCCTGGAGAATACAGTGCAATATTCCCTTTGATTATTTATTCCTCTTGGTCATAGAATTAATTTGATTGCTTGCTAATGGTACTAATGTCCATACTCCTTTCAGAAGGAAAAACTAGGGTGACTTGGATGCCCAAATATTCTGTTCACATAAATGACCACACAATGTACAGGTGTTTTGAGTTAAGCAGGTTTTAAAATTCACACACACACACACACACACACACACACACACACACACACTCACACTCACACTCACACACTCACCCACCTCATTTTGTACGTAAGGAAATTGGGGCTACACACAGAAAGTGGACTATAGGCTTTTTCTAACAGCCCAGCTTGCTCACATAGGATGTCCCCAAGATAACCCGTAGATCCAAAAGACACCTCTAACAAAGTCCTGGGTGCCTAGCCCCAAGCTAGAATGGTATCTGCAAAGTCCCAGATAGTTCTCTCAGACTTGGGTGTTGAATGAAAAACTGAAAGCTGCCGGGTGGCTTGGGTCTGCCGTGGGCATGCTAGAATCTGTCAGTGACCTTGCCCTGAATCTATTCTTCCAAGTTCAAGTGCGCAGAGGGATTTCAGCTGTGAGAATCTGCACCTGCCTACCTGCTGCTTTTTTTTGCACAGGTCCTTTCAATGCCTCCATGGTTAAGAGAGATGCGCCTGGTTCCTCACCGCGATCAAGGAAGCGAAAGCCAGAGACATGCCTGGCACAGCACTAGAGAAGTTAGTGTGCATATCCTAGAAAAGTCATGCGAATCTCGATTCTTTACTTCCATCAAGGAGCATCCACATGTGATCGTAAAAAACACACAGGCTCTGACATTTTAAACTGCTTTGGTCTGAAGTCCCCGGGTGTCACCATCAACTTCACATTTGAAATTCTCTGCGTGTTTGCTTTCTTGCTTTTAAAAGTGGAGGCATTACCTCCCACGCAGGTGCTTGGGGGGGAGGAGCATTGAGGTGAGATTGGGTCATGCAATCAGTGACTTTCCTTTCTCTCCTAGACCTGGGTAGGATTTGATACTGTTCATTTTTCTTCAAGGTATTTGAGGGGGAATTCAGGTATGCAGCTCTTCCCTAAAAGATGGCGGCCTTGGGCACCATTTGCATGGAAGAGTTAATGAGAGTTGAAGATCATTTTAAGTGAAAAGATCCAAGCCCTGCAAAGAAGCAGGAAGGCACCAGAAGGGTGATAGAGGGCATCCATGGAGCTTGAGACTTCTGAGAAGAGCCCTAGCAGACTGACTAGGAAAGATTTGAAAATGTCACTGTGCTTTGCAGGCTGCCATGGGAACACAGAAGTAGGATGGAAAAGAAGAGCAAGTTCCCAGCCTATTCTTGCAGAGTAGGAGAAGGCAGTTCTGAGTTTGATCTCTGAGCAGAGCTGGACCTGACAGTGCCCAGAGGTGTCGTCCCTCCCCCCACCCCACCCCTGTTTTTACTAAGGCATTTCCCCCCATGATTCCCTTTCCACACTAATGAAAATAATAGCTTTCAGCTGCCTTGACACAAAGGCCTCTGGGTGATGTTGTAGGTACTGATTTGCAGGGCACTGGGAGATTCACTTCGTTGGGAAGCTGTCTTAGGGTTTCTGTTGCTATGATTAGCTTGTATCAAGTTGTCATAAAAGTAGCTGGCACAGAAGCTATGGATGAAGAAGGGGTTAATTTGATTAAAAGAAAATCATTATCTGTCCTAAAATTGAAGACTGCAATGATGTTAAATAGAGAAGGGACAAGAAGCAGAGGGCAGGAAGGACCAGTTTTGACTGCCCTTGCTAAGACCTCTGAGGTATTGAAAGGCACTGAAATCAGCCCTGAGACTGTCACAATCCTTATGAATGAGTATTGATTGATGGCTTATGAGTCTGTGGTATTGTTACATCACTTTTTTTTTTTTTCATTCCCTCTCTGCCATGGTGACTTGTCTTGCTTTGGGATGATGATTTTTTTAAAGAAAGATTTCATTCAGTATACACTTGCTGAAGGCCAGACACGGTACTAGCCCCTTGGTGTGCTCAGTAGAAACAGCTTGCTACGAAATTGACTCTAGTGTGATACTGGATCAGAAATCAGCACTATATCAAAAGGAAAGCCCTCAATAAGGCTGTTTGGCCATGGGTTGCCTCCTCCCTCCACCCCCACCCCTTGCTTGACTCCAGCCAGGGACAGCCATGATACACTTAGCCACCTTGGATAAAACAAGGTGTCTCACAAGAGCTGAGATAGGATGATAACCACCCTCATCACTGACTGCCAAGTTGAGTCTTTCCCTTCCAGTTGCCTCCAGATTGAGGGGCACGTTTTCATTTTGCAGTTCACCCTATATACAGTGAGTCCATAAACCACAGGCGTGCAGACAGAGACGTCATTCGATCGCTGGACACCCATGTGACCTTTTCTCAGACAGACGTGACTCCCGTATCCCAGCAGGTGCCTGAGTGCCAGTGGCACAGTTCTGTGAAACACGATTGGGAGCTCCTTCCAAGTTTGTGCCTTCTCCCTCACACTTCTCAGGTATAATGAAAAGGGGATAAGACCCGTCCCATCAACACAGGATGGCAGATGTGCTGTACCATATCGCACATCCATTTCCTTGTCTGTTCTATATCTGAGACTGCATGGACTTGGGCAGGCTCTTTCTAAGGAAACAGATGAAGTGGGACTTGTGTCCAAAGGCTTTTGCTTTATGAACTGGAATCCACATTTTGCATCCTCTACTGGTGCTTTGAGCCTCCCAGGCCTGGCTATTATGAACAGAAGATGTGTGGATATTAGTGAGTCTAGCATCTATTTTTTAGATATTGGTTCAAATTGTCCTAATTCTTCAGAGTCGCCCACCTGGCCTGCTGTGCCTAGACCTCCCTCCGGTCCCTTATTAAGGATCACACTTTCCTTGTGTACTTTGGGAAGTTGATGACTACTGCTTCCTCGCACATTTTCATTCCTCTCTAAGTATGTTATTTAGGATTATTGGAAGTGCTGAAGATGTAGCTCACCTGCTTAGCTGCTGCGAGGTCCTGGGTCCTAGTCTTAGTACAGCAGAAGAAATAAAAAAAAAGTGAAGCTTCTCTTTGGGTAGGCTCAGAGTCAAACCACTAGTTGTTACCTATGAGAGGAATAGCTTTCCTTCTGGGGTATTAACTTCTAGTTGACTCTTCATACCCATCCAAAGTTGGTTTCCCACATATATGCCCAAGCTCATCTCTCAGTCACCTGGACTGTTCACCCAGAGTCCTGTCAAAATTCCTTCACATGGTTTTATAAATAATTGGATTTCGTACATGGACGGTTAGGGAGATGTGTGTTGACGAGTTTTGTTCATATTTGCTGTTATTTATTTTGTAAATTAAAAATGGAAATGTATTTTAAAGTTTACTATGTGTTTAGCTTGTTATTGTTTTTAGATTATTAAAATAAGATCATGGACTTAATGGTTTTTCCCTATTGACAGCTTCCTTCAAGACACTTCACCCTCAGGGCCCCTCTGGCTCATTTCATTACAGATACTGTTCAAATGCATACTGTGGGATCCCGGTGCCTATCTTGAACAGAAATAATAAAATCTGCAATATTTTCTTTTCTTTTTGCCCTGCTCATCCATGCCTTTGTTGTCTGAGCTGAGCTGAAAGTTTTCTGAAGGGGATTTATTTCATGTGTGCAGGTTTCATGTGTTCTTCATGGATAAATAGGCACGGGTAAGTGGATAAAGCAAGAGGATTTAAGCTGGTCCAATTAATCTGTCGCTTTTAACAACAAGTAATGTCCTGTTGTCTGTGCATCAAAGGGTTACCCTATGTGCTTATTAAAAATATAGGTGGCATTCATCCCAAGGCATGAGTGACTGTTAGGCTAGGTGTGTTCCGACTAAGAAATTCTACTTTTGTCTGCTGTCAGAATCTCTGAGTGCTGTTACACTTATACACTACACACACATACACACACACACACACACACACACACACACACATATGTATACACACACATATGTATACACATACATATATATATATATATATATATATATATATATATATATATATATATGGTACACTAAAGGGTAAAGTCTTAGGATAGATAGGATAGAGGGAAAAATTTAACATTTAGTAAAGGTAATGTTTTTTACTGTTCTCTATTCCCCTTGATCTTTTGGGCCATCTGTGGATTAAGTGGACCCAATAGGCTTGCAAACTGCCATGTGTCATCCCAGGTCTGTAACAGCAATAGCAGCTGAATGAACACCTTTTTATCCCATTCAAGAGAATCCATAGCTCAAAAAAAAATTCCCCAGAGATGATGTTTGGTAGCAGAAACCCAATGCTCGAAAAATAATGCATAAGAAGGTCTGTTGCTTTTTTAAAAAATATGTTCGTTAATAGCAAGTTCAAGGCCAGTTTGAACAACATGAGACTGTCTAAAACAAACCGAAACATTCAGGAAAGATGGTAGGCTTCCACTTGCCAATCACGGTATTATTTTAAAAAAGAATCGAAATTGCAGTATTCCATGGGCATTTGCTGAAATTTGAGTTTTTCCAATGGTTCCATAGCTACCTGGAAGTTGTAGGGATGTGTGAGAATTGTGTTGTCACATCTAGGACCTCATGATCTGGCCACAGCAGAGCCGAGTTGACGATCAGCTCCAGTTTCCCGTTTCTGTCCCTCCAAGCAAACCCTCCCACGGCTCAGCTTCATGGGCTGTTCCTTGCTGTGCAGTTTATGGAGTGGTAAATGCAGATCCAGTGGACTGAGTGGTTCTCCTGACCCCTGAGCCCTGGTTCCATCACTTCAAAGTGAAGGCAGTCATGGTTAGTTCCCATCTTGCTTGAAGGTATTTGTGCATGTATATCTAGCATGAAGCCTGACTTGGTCCTTATGGAGCATGAAAGGTGGCCGGGGGGCAAGGGACCATCAGGTTCTCTCACCAGTGGACTATGTACACTTCTTTTTCTTAAATACAAAAGTTCTCAGGAAGGAAAACTGTGTTAGGCCCTGGTCCCTGCTATGGTTTGGATGTGGTGTGTGTTCTAAAGATTCACATTCTGGAAGTCTGTTCCCACAGTTGTCAAACCTTTAGGAAGAGGTGGGTCTTTGGATCACAGTGAAAGCACCTTCAGAGTGGACTAATGCCTGTCTCGTGAAAGTGAGTGAGGGCCTGTGAGATGAAATCAATTACTGTGAGAAAAGGGGGTTATAAAGTGAAAGCACCCAGCATTTGGCATCCTCTGTGAACATCCTATACCACTGTGGTATGTGTTTCCACAACACGATGTTGTCCCCCAGATTATGATACAGTGTAACAGATAACGGCCTCCCAAGTTTGGACAGTTTAGCCTCTAAAACTAGGAGCCAAAAGAAACCACCTTTCCCTAAATTACCTAGCCTCGGGGATTTGACAGCAATAGAAAACTGAAGTAGTTCTGAAGCTCATACCACCTGGCAAGACAGTATGGACCCTGAAGGAAAACTGGACCAGGAGCCCAAAAGGCTCTGCCTCTCCTCTGCATCAATGGGATTGATTCTAGCTGACTTGGAGAGGGAGGGCAGTTCTTTCCCTGCAGCACGAACACATGTGGGTGGACCTGACTTTTAGAAGTCAGGATGCAGTTACAATCCTATAGAGACCAGGTGACCTAGCTTCCTCTGACCTCAACCAGTATATGACCACTGTCTGCTCTTCATGAGTACAGGGTGGGTGTGAGCCATGGATTGCATCTCCTAGTCAACAAGACATATCCTTGTGGTTTCTTTCCCATCTACCACATCCTCATCTAAAGAGCTGCATCCACCCCACCTTGCCCTGACACCCGTGATGGGCAAGGGAACTGATCCTCCCCGTCACCAGCTGCAGCACTTGGGAAAGTGGGCCCTGCACCTCTCCTGGGCAGCACAGGAGAGCTGACCCAACTGACGGGGATGTGGGCGAACCTGCTGAGAACATGTGCATGGGAGAGCTGGTCCTAAGAGCTGGAGAGCTGTGCCTGCCTGTCATCAGCTGCAGCACTTGGGAGAGCTGGCCCTGACGGTGCAACTGTGGGAAAGCCAACTCAGGGCATGAAAGCAGAACTGGCCCTGCCCCTTGCTTATCACTGCAAGGGGTGAACTAGCCAGGGCAATGCTGGAGAGCTCACGGTGGTGGTGGTGGTGGTGGTGGTGGTGGTGGTGGTGGTGGTGGTGGTGGTGGTGGTGGTGGTGGTGGTGGTGATGAGCTGACCAACCCTGTAACTACCCAGGCCCAGAACCAGGGTTATGAGTTGGCCCACCCCAACATCCACCTCATCTACGATCTGCAGGAGCTGCTGATCCTGCAGCCCCAAAGTATCTGAAGTATCTACATGACACAGGACAACAACAGGCTATCCAAGGGAGTCCCAGTGAGGGCCCAGTGTGGTGGTATAGCTGAAACCAGAGGCCTCAAACCAGACCAATGACTCCTTGCAATGAACACTTGCAAGTAAGATATATGGATAAAAGGGTTTACTGCGTGACTCACTGTGTCACACTACAGCTTCCATGATGAAATTTTCTTTTCTTAAATTTTTATTTTATTTGGTGTGGGGG